>NW_006399777.1:12943153-12997683 GCF_000299155.1 Elephantulus edwardii | reverse complement strand
ATACTATATTATATATTATTATATACTTTATTATTATATACTATAATAGGGCAAGATTAGGTTAGGTTAGGTTAGGACAAGATTCAGATCCCGTATTCACAGGGTTGCTAGCAGTCATAGTCAACTTGATAACACCTAACAAAGACAACATAATCTGACATGAGACTCTTGGATAAGCTCTCAGTGTTGTTCAGAACAGTATTTCTTAAAGGTGAGACACACAAAACAAGCAAAAATCAAAACAAACAAAAAAATAACAAAGAGTAGCATAGAAGTTAAAGATTTTTATTTTGCCAAGTGTATTAAAATCTTTTCCTTATTATCATTTCTCAACAAAGACATTTACATTTTTACAGATTGGGGGCAGGGAAATTTTATTCTTTACATTTTAATAATGAAAAACTCAACCCATGATTTTTTTAACAGAATTCTCTTATTTCCACCTGAAGATAAAACTGGCTTAAATTTGCGAATTATTGCTCTTAGTAGCATTAATCCTTGTTCCTCCTCTTCTCGGGTTCCAGTGAGATTTTTATCCACCAGCTGAGCAGAGACATCAGAGGGCATAGCACAGTCCTTTTTTCTCCTCACTGTCCACGTTTCTGGGGAGCTCCGTCACTGCAGGGATTTGCACTGCTCACCTAAACGTGATGGCCTCTCTGGCATTTTTAATCCACAAACATATCTGAAAAGAAAGATGGTCAATCTCTCCTTGTATGATTTGCAGCCTTGGAAACCCGCTGGAGGGTCTGATCTATGTTGGTTCTGACTGAAGTAGTGAATGTGAATGAGTCCACGTGTACAGAAGCTGACTTTCTGGTCAGTGGGTCTAGACCCACCAGAACTGTTTGCAGGGACAGTGCCAGCTCAGGCAATGCAGGGCTTACCCATCTCATTTATAAAATATAGGAAAAGTCAGTCTTGTCGGTGATTAGTAACTGCAAGCCTAACTTGTTGTTCTTGTTATGTGCCATTGAGCTGACTAGCACAATAGCTCTGAAACCTGACCTATCCTGAACCAATCTCATTATCTCCAACACACCTGCCCCCATTACCCCAGTTACTATGTCAATCCATCTGATGCAGGGTCTACCTCTCCTTCACTGTACCACCATCCTTCCAAGAATGATGTCCTTCTCCAAAGACTGGTCCCCCCTGACAATATGGCCAAAAACAGAGCTTCAAAATCCTTGCCTCCAAGGAGCAGCTTGGTTTCACCCTCTTTAGGAAAGATTTATTTGTTCTCTTGGCAGGCCGTGGCATGTTCAATACTCTTCTTCAGAACCACAATTCAAAGGCATAGATTCTTCTTCTCTCATCTTAGCCATTGTCTAGTTTTCTGATTCATAGCAAATAATTGTGAAGACTATGGCCTAGATGAGGGGTACCTAAGTCTCTATTCTGACATCATTGCTCTTCAGCACTCTGGGGAGGTCCACGACAGTAGATTTTTTAAAAGTTTTATATTGTTTTGATCACAAAGTTCTTACACATTGTTTCACACTATTCTTCATTCATATTGTGTTTCATACAATTGTTATCATGCACCAAACTGTGCAAACTTGTAGTTTTATCCTTACCCATCCTCGTGCCTTTTTTCTTAGCCCTTCCTCCCTTGGGTCTCACATATTTTACCAGTTATCCTTCTATTTTTATAATAATGGTCTTATGCAGTATTTGTCCTCACGAGACTGATTTAGTTCACTCACATAATGCTCTCCAGTTTCTCTCAAGTTAGGTAGTTGTTTTTTTTAATTGTTGCTCCTGAGTGCTGTATAGTATTTCATTGTGTGAATGTACCACAATTTCTCAATCCATTTAGTTGTAGTTGGACATTTGGGCTGTTTCCATGACCTTGCGATGGTGAATAATGCTGTTATGAACATTGCTGTACAAATCTCCATTTGTGTCTCAGTTCTAATTTTCTTGGAGTACACTCCTAGTAGTGGAATAGCTGGGTCATACGAAGTTTCTATGTTCAACTCTTTGAGGAAACACCAAACTGTCTTCCAGAGTGATTGTACCATTTTGCAACCTGACAACAGATTTTTCTAATGCAATTTATCTTATAGTTTTTCTGACTGCTGGTGCCTAGAGTGTTGACTGTGTAAGCAAGCAAGCATACCTAGAATTCAATAATTATGTGATTTTGTCCACAATTCAGCTGTCGGTTAGTCATATTGTGGTGGATTGTATGCTGCTATGATGCTAGAAGCTATACTACTGGTTTACCAAATATCAAGAAGGTGGAATATGTCGCTCTTTACCAGTGTATTCTTACATTCAGACGGCTAACAAGCACATGAAGAAATGTTCAAAATCCCTAGCTCTAAGAGAGATGCAAATCAAAACAACTATGAGATATCCTCTCACCCAGGAGGAATAGCAAAAATTTAACAGAACAGCAAACAAGAAATGCTGGTGAGAATGTGGAGAAACTGGAACCCTTATTCACTGTTGGTGGCAGTGTAAAATGGTGCAACCACTGTGGAAAGCATTGAGGCACTTTCTTAAAAGTTGCAAATAGAGATACCATTTGACCCAGCAATTCCACTACTAGGATTATACCCCAAAGAGACCATAAGTGACATCCAAGCAGATATATGCACACTCATGTTTATCACAGCTTTGTTCACAATAGCAAGGAGTTGGAAATAACCTAAGTGCCCATCAACAAACGAATGGATAGAGAAGCTGTGGTATATGCACACAATGGAATACTATGCTGCATTGAAAAACAAGGAACTCATGCAATATTATTAAAAATGGGTGACCCTGGAGGACATTACTGAGTGAAATATCTCAGTCACAAAAAAGACAGATACTGCACAGTGCCACTGTTGTAGAATGGGACTGACATCAGGGCTGGAGTAAGACTGAGGAAAAACTGGATAAATTATGTATACTGCATTGAAGCAGATGAGGGAGAGAACAGTTTAAAAGCATTATATGATAGGGTATTATGGTTATCACAAGAGTCCAGAATGAAGGTTGCATAGTGGAGTATACTCCAGGTGGGGTGGGTGGGATTGTATACCAATGAATGAATTTTTCTTTTAGTTTTCAAAGAGAAGAATGAACTGGGCGGGGGGGGGGGGGGGGAGAGAGCAGGGAGAAAAGTGCAACAATGAATGAATGGAAATTCAAAATATCTGTAAATGTTCATTAAAATTAATAAAATACATTTTTTTAAAAAAGAAGCATGATATAACTACATGGTATTTGTAAGAGACACTCGTTAGACTAAAGAATACTAACAGTTTGACATTTTAAAAAAACAGCAAAATATGTATTACATAAAAATAATAACAAACAACAATAGCATCTTCATGTAAGAGCATAAAATCTCTTAAAAGATATAACAATTAATAAATAATATATGTGCACCTATAATATATTAAGCTCAAAATTATTAATGCATGTACACTCATATAAAGCGTATAAAAATAATATAGGAAGCAAACACTGGTATAACTGAAGAGAGGAACGGATGATCCCACAATGATAATTGAATATATATCAGTTTCTTTATTACTATTATTAAATAGAAAAATGCTTTATTAACCTTATAAATACATTTATGAGCACTTCAAAATTGCTCAATTATGTAATCCAATGTTTCAGTCATCTAAGTAATGGAAAATATTCTCATTAACAAAGAATTAATAGTAAGATATTTATTTTTATCTTCCTGTTTAATTGAAATAAAAATTATCAAATCTGTCTTTAATTTAAACAAACAAATAAACAAAAACAAAACACAAGCTTATCAGGTCACTTGTGACTCAGAGTGACCCTCCGTCAAATCTGAGGCTCTAAATCTTTATGGGAGAAGACTGTCTCACTTTTCTCCCACCAAGTACTTCGTGGGTTCGAACTACCAACCTTTCAGCCATAGCATTCCAACATGCAACTCACTATGCTGCCAGAGTTCCTTATTCTTCAATCCCTTATTTAAAATCTATTCCCAAGGAAAAGAGAAGAGAGTAACAAAAAAAGGGAACTTATGATGTAGCAAGCCAAGCTGCTCCTTGGAGGCAAGGATCCTAAAGCTCCATCTGGCATACATTGGACACTTTACAAGGAGGGACCAGTCCTTGGAGAGGGACGTCATGCTTGGGAGGGTGGAGGGACAGCACAGGAGAGGAAGACCCTTGATGAGATGGATCGATTCAGTGACTGGGGTAATGGGAATAGGTGAACCAGAGACAATAAGATTGGCACAGGATAGAGCAGGGTTTAGGGCTCTTTTAGATAGGGTCACTATGAGTCACAAGTGACTTGACAGCACATAACAACAACAACATGATGTAGCAAAGATGGTGAAGCAGAAACCAGTGGTCAGCCTCCAGCACTCTCTTCTCTTCCATAGCATTGGAATATTTAGGACAGCACCATCTGCTCAAATCAAAGACTGTATTCCCAGCATACCTGGCATCCAGCTGGGTCACGACCAAGGTCAGGACAATGAGATTGCAGCAAAAGTGATATTTCACCTCTAAATAAAAGACAGAGGGAAGAAGAGGAATGATAACATATAGTCATTGTTGTTATTATAACTTTTATATAATACATGACAGAAGAACAGATACCTTCGAGTTGTGCTGGAAAAGAGTCTTGAACATACCATGGACTGCCAAGAAAACAAACAGGTCTGTCTTGGAGAGGGTGAAACCAAGTCTCTCCGTGGAGGTTGGGATTTTGAAGCTCCTCCTCACTTTGGTCATGTGTCCAGGAGAGACTGGTCCTTGGAGAAGGACATCATGCTAAGAAGGGTGGATGGATAGGACAGGAGAGATGACCCCGGATGAAATGAATTGATACAGTAACTGGAGTGATGGGGGTTGGTGTATTGGAAATAGTGAGACTGGCTCAGTACAGGGAAGGGTTCTGAGCTGCTATATATAGGATCACTATGCATCACAGGTGACTCAACCAATAACGTTCTATGACAGATTTGGAAGCAGGAGTGGTATCCACTTCCTAAATAACATGCCTCCTTAAACTCTATGAACTTTGATAAATGTCAATGGTTGGAGAGGGGCTTCAGGCCTTTTGTTCATAGGGTTCCTATGAGTCGTGCTCTACTCGAAGGCAAACAGCAACAACATATAATAAGGTATAATAACTTATTTATTATAATTTCCATATCATTTATTTCTTTATTACAATTTATTTATTTAGTCAAATAAAGTGTAGCTTATAATAATGGTACTTATTTCACTTACATTTAAATACATTATAACCACCCTCTTTGTTCTAAGTCAGGTTTATAACGGCATTTCACATTTGAGTCTCACATCAGTGTGTGGAGAAGATAGGATTACCTCTATTTTCTAGCTAAGAGAGTGGAAGCTCAAATAGTCATTTGACGTGTATTTTTAAAACAGAGGGGAGTCATAGAATAGCAAGGATAAATCCCTTCACCCCTGTGCTTCCAGAATATTTCCCATCCTCTTCCCTCTCCTCTCTTACTGGCATCCGGTCCCTGACAGCAGACTTTCTCAATGCAATTCGTCTTTTGATTTCCTGGTTGCTGGTTTCAAGAGTTTTGATTGTGGAACCAAGAAAGTCAAAATTGTTAACAACTTCTATCTCTTCTCCATTTATCGTGGTGCTTGCCAATTGGACCAATGGAGAGAATCTCTGTCTTCTTGATGTTGAGCTTCAATCCATATTGAAGACTACAGTCTGTGCCCTTTTGCAGCAAATACTTCAGATCCTTCTCTGTTTGAGCGAGCAAAGTTGTATCATCTGCATAACACAGGTTGTTGAGTCTTTCTCTAGTCTTGATGTCATATTCCTCCTCATAAATTCCAGCTTCCCCAGTTATCTGTTCCGTATACAGATTGGCAAGATATGGAGACAGGATGCATCCCTGATGCACTCTTTTTTTGATTCCTTTCTCTGTTCTGAGGACAGAGAAATTTGAAATAATATCAAGACAGTCACAAAGAGTGCCCAGTAAGCATGGAAGTTTATCAGAGGAACTAGAACTTGGGGGAAAGGCCAAAGCAGAAGGAAGGTATGAGTTCATTCAGCATCTCTGTTGAGTTATTAAGTATAAGACCCTGAAGAAGTTTGGACACAAGACTATCAAGAGTCTTTCTGGCTCGAAGTTCAGCGGAACTCAGTAGACAGGTTTTCAGGATTAGCAAGGCTCTCCCAGGGTGGAGGTAAAGGGAGGAGTCAGAGATGGAGGCTAGAGCCTTTTTATAAAAAAAAAAACTTTATTGCTTTTAATGAAAGTTCACAAAGACTTAGGGCCTCCACCTATTCACTACTGCACTTTCCTCCCTGCCTACCCCCTCACCTCCAATTCACCCTTCTCCCTAAAAGCAAAAGAAAAACCCTTTCATTAACATGCAATCCCTCCCCTCAAGTCCACTCCACCATGCAGCCTTCATTCTGTCATGACAATAATACCTAATTATATATTGCTTTTAAACTGTTCTCTCCTTCATCTCTTTCAATGCAGTTTATATAATTTATCCCATCTTTCTCATTCTCCCCCCAACCCCGACGTCAGACCCGTTTTATAACAGTGGCTCTATGCAATCTTTGTCCTTTTGTGACTGAGATATTTCACTCAGCATAATGTCCTCCAGGGTCACTCATTTTGAATAATATTGCATGAGTTCCTTGTTTTTCAATGCAGTGTAGCATTCCATTGTGTGGATATACCACAGCTTCTCTATTCATTCATTAGTTGATGGGCACTTGGGTTGTTTCCAGTTCTTTGCTATTGTGAACAAAGCTGCAATAAACATACGTGTGCATGGCTAGAGCATTTTGAGAGACTAAAGTTTAGAAGACGAGCAGCAGCCCTGTGCTTCAAAAAGGAGAAGAGAAAGAAGAGTTGAACACAGTCAGCCAGTTGGAATGCAGAACATCTTTACTTTTAATAAGCTCCAGGGAGTGACGAATATAGACCAAAAAGGAAGATGATGCAGGGAAGACGTTGAGCCTAAAAGCGTGAGTTTTCCACTTGAGACATCACAGCGATACCTGATACTACTACCAAATGGTTACAGGACAGAATCCTTGACTTGTTGAACTGAGGAAGTCTTTGTGCAAGCAAGAGGGGTCATGCAGCGGTAATGTTGAGAAGGCAGCATAGTAAGAGCTTCTCTCTTGCCCGGGAAGAAGGGAAAACAGAGGCAGTCCATTGGCAGAAAGGAGGAAGTGGCTACAGAAGGATTGTGGATAGAAAGCGTCCAGATGGAGCAGCGAGAAGACGGTCGGATGATACAATGACAGAGGGAAATCTGGGGGGCCGGAAGGGTTCCTCGCTCCCTGAGATGGAAAGAAGAGGGGGAAATGAGGAAGAGGAGGCAGCTAAGTTTGGACACGAAGAGGCAGAGAGAAAGACCTCTGGGTGAATTGGCTGGAACTTGTAAGTCCTTGATGCAACCCAATTGAAAGGTGTGGATGATGGGCTTACTACACTGCCATGGACAACTGGAGCAGGGTTGGTCAAGTCGGCACAACCTAAGACATGTTCCGTAGCCCCCATATGGACACTGAGGAAATAAAAAGGAAGGAGGATGTATTCTCTCAACCCCAAATCTCAAATGGGCATATTACGTTTACATACTACATGTTATGTTTCCTCAGCAGCTGCAAAGTATCTACTGTCCCAAAATCATTAAAGAGGAAAAAACCCCTCAGCTCAGCTCATTCCTATTCCTATTGGATTCCAAACTCGAGCAGTTATTTTATACAGCAAGCTGATGCCAACCCGAATAAACTGGTCGGTAAAAATAATCACAATTTTACTATATTAAAGTATGTGAAAATATAGTCTAACTGAACAGGAAATCCATAAAAAGGAGACTCAGATGTGCATACCAAAAAGAGTTTTTGCTTGAGCACGTAAAAGCTCAGGCATGGTTGTGCAGATTCAACTAAGTTCAATTCTATACCAAACTGAGCTGGTAAAGATGGGAGGTTTTGTTGGCACCTAGGAAGCTTTCACGGTGGCTCTGGAGTGCTGGTGGCTTTCGTGGTGAGAAATAGCCCTGCCAGTCCACCAGCTACACTGTCAAAGAAAGATGGTCAATTTCCTCACGTGGATTTGCAGCCTCTGAAAACCTGCTGGAGGATCAGTGAGGAGTTGGTTCCAACGTGGTGGTTCATAACAACGGCAGGAAATGCTTGGCTATACTTTCTAAGTTAAACAGAAAGAGTTCACACAGTATGAGAAATGGGAGTGGGGCGTATCTCAAGAAGTCTCAACGTTGGATTCCAAAGTTGGTTGATTGAGCGATTCTGCAAAGTCATCAGGGAACTGTATTCAGTCCTCTTTTCCCATTCTCCATATCATCTTATTGTTCTCAAGCAAGTTCCTTTAATGGTCCGGGGTGGGGGGTGGGGGGGGGTGACGCCGACAGCCACAGGCAACAATGGGAAACTGGGGGTTATCTTCACCTATGCAAGTCATTTGAAGTGCAGATGAAAGCACACTAGAATCCCACCTCAAAGCATACTTTTGCTCATAGACTATAAAAAGGGGTACATCTCTGATTAAACCAGTCATCACTGGCAAGTGAATGGAAATGAATTGAAACAAGCAGAGCAGTGATTCTGTGGAGGGTGGAGCTGCTGGGCACATGGTCGCTATGAGTCAGAACTAGTTAGAAAGTACCCAACAACTATATATATATATGTGTGTGTATGTGTGTGTATGTATATATGTATGTATGTGTATATGTATATATATATACATATGTGTGTATGTATGTATAGATATGTATATATGTGTGTATATATATAGTTGTTGTTAAGTGTCATCAAGTCGTACACAACTCATAGCGACGCTATGAACAAAAGACCTGAATATTTGTATAACTTTGGTCGTTTCTCGATGTTCATAGAGTCTCCGTAGGCAAGCCATCTCAGAAGTGGATGCCACTCCTCCTGCGTCTAAATACACACACACACACACACACTCTTATCAGATTTGTTCTCTCTAGAGAGCACAGTTAAACCAATAAACTACATTTAGGCATTTATAAACAGTATTTTACAAATACTATAAACTATAAGCAACATCATGAAGCGTAGAGAAAAGATTGAAATTGTCAACAACGTCATCTTTCTTGGACCTACACACAACCCCCTTGTGACCAGCAGCTAGACATCAAAAGATTTTGCATTAAGAGAATGAGTTGCAGGAGACTTGACAGCACATAACAACAACAACAACAACAACAACTGTCAAGGATCTCTCCAAAGTTGTAAGGAGCAATGACATCCGTTTAAAGGCTAAGGTGCACCTAATTCAAGTTACAATGTTTTCATTTACTTGCTATGCCTTTGAGAGTTGGACAAGAAATAAGGTGACAGAAGAATTGATGCCTTTGAGATATGGTGTTGGAGAAGAAGAATGAATGTCCCACCATGGACCAGCAAAAGAACAAATAGCTATGTCTTAGAGAAAGTGCACCCAGAGTGCTCCTGAGAGGCAAGGATGGAGTAGCTTCATCTCACATGCTTTGAGCATATTAGGAGGGGTCATTTACTGGAAAGGGATAGCTTGGGAAGGTGGAGAACTGGGCAAGGAGAGAAAGACCCTCAAGGAGATGAATTGACGCAGTGACTGCAGCAATGAGCTCAAGTGAGTTGGAGATGGTGAGAATATTACAGGACAGAATAAGGCTCAGATCTGTTGTTCCTAGACTTGCTATGAGTTGGACTCGACTCAATAGCACCTATCTACAAACAGTATTTCATAAAGGCAGCCTGGTACAGTAAGCCTGGGTGCCTAACTGGGTCCCCACAGTTTGCTGTGTATAAATGATCATTGCCAAGTTGTTCTAAGGTCGCCTATTTCTGTCATAATCTTGTGTTTCTTGTGGAGATAATTAAGCAAAGAATTTTACTGTATTATAAGCACTATGAAATGTAAGTACTATTGTTATCTTCTAAATAAAATTCAAGAATTATAAATGGACTGGTCTGATTTATAGTCAAGGCTGATAATCATTGCTACAATTATCCCATTGCATTTAACTCCTGAACATAGGGAATCAATACCCTTTATCAATTGTTAAGGGAATCAATTCACCTTAATGTCAGAAACACAAACCTAAAAACATATTTAGCAAAGAAGTGCTGCAAAATCTATTCAGTTAAAACCACAACAGACAAAAATGAGTCCCCAACAATGGCCCGGGTAGTCTGCTTTCTGATAAATGGGGGAATTTAAGAGAATCGTTGGAATAAATGTTGCATCAGCAGAGACGTTGCAAACATTTACGCAGAACAAATAAAGGCAATAAGTACTGGATGACTTGGAATTATTTTTTTTCACATCTCTATCCATTTACACACTTGTTGTTATGTATCATCAAGTTAGAACTGGTCCGTAGCTGAGCCTTCAATGGGTTTTCAGAAGCATTAAATAGCAACCCAGAAGATTACCCATCCTTTTTTGGGGGAGAAGCTGGTGGATTCGAACTGCTTGCCCCAGATTGTAGGGCAGCTTCTTAACCACTAGGCCACTAGTGCTCCCTGCACCTTATTTATTTGGAGAGTTGGGTTCCAAAGACTAGGTCATCATGTGAAAATTGCCTTCAGGTGAAATATAGTTATAGAAGGTGACCGACCATATCAGATTGCAAAATGGAAGATGACTACATCATCAATAACTTTCAGATTATATCATTAAATAACTACCAAAACCCCTGAAAATTATAACCCTGCCAGGGTGACACATAACTACAAACATCTCACCTTGTACGTTGGCATTCATTATTGTCAGACCTGCATTATTAATGTTCAAAATAGCTTACAGGATTTTTTGCTATTTTCGCAAATCCAAAATATTGAGTAATTAAATAGCCAATAAGCAAGGAGTAGGTGTATATCACTATCATGTTGTTGTTTGTTGAGTGCCATCGAGCCATAGGAAACTCATAGTGACCCTATGAACAAAAGTTCTCAACACTTGCATGACTTTCATCTTTTCTCCAGGTTCATGGGGTTTCTGGAGGCAAGCTATTTACGCAAGTGGATGCCACTCCTGCTTCCAAGCTTGTTTTAATCTGGGAGCTCCACCAAACACCGTCCACCATGGGTAACCATGATCACATTTGACACATCAGTGTCACAGTGTTCAGCTTCACAGCAACCACAAGTTACCTCTGTATGGCAAGGGGACACGCCAGGGCTATATAACCTAGAAGAATGTCCGACCAAAAAACAATTAAAAACAGGCCTGAGTGCCGTGGATCAGAGTCACCCACCTTTGGCATTCCACTTTTAATTTCATATTCTTCATCTCTAAGACGTACTATTCTGGTTGCCCACCATGAGATTGACTGCCCACTCCTCATTTTGCATTCAATCGTCCCAGGATCTGGTCCACCTTACCACTTCTCAGTATACAAGTCCTCCGTTCTGTCTCTATCGCTGTCTGCATATTCCTTTCTTGAAATGTCTTTCTCACCTGCATCTGCCACAACCTTTCATGAAGGAAATGAGTCAATCCCCGTGGTAAGGGATCCTTCTGTGAAGATCCAGTCCTCAGTGCTCCTTCTCTGACTCCTCAGACATTATGTGCAGGTCCTATCTACAGCTTACACTGGGTTATATGGGAGGGAATAAGAGAGCAGGCCTTTGCATCAGACTAAACCTCGATCCTGGAACTTAATATTTCTGAGACATTAGATAAGTCTTGTCTAAACTCTCTAAATCTTTGTTTCTTCATCAGCAAAAGTGAGATAATAACAAATCTCATATCTATCTGTGTTTCACTGGCTGTGCAAAGGTATTTGACTATATCAATGACAACAAATTGTGGCTATTCTTGAGAAGAACGGGAATCCCCAAACACTTGATTGTGCTCATGGGAAACCTATACTTGGACCAGGAAGCAGTGGTTAGAACAGAGCAAGCAAATATTACATGGTTCAAAATCAGGAAAGGAGAGCATTAGGGATGTGTCCTATCTCCTTATCTTTTCAATCTATACGCAGAACAGATCATTTAGGAGGCTAGATTTTATAAGGAGGAATGTGGCATCAGGATTGGAGGAAGACTCATCAATGACCTGCATTATGCAGATGACACAACCTTTCTTGCTGAAACTGCGGAGAACCTGAAGCATTTGCTACTGAAGGCCAAGGACTGTATTCTTCAGTACGGATTGAAGTTCAACATCAAGAAGATAAAGATCTTCACCACTGGCTAACTGGCAGCACCCTTATAGGTGGAGAAGAGATTGAAGTTGTTAACAAATTCCATTTGCTGGGTTCCACAATCAACACTTTTGGCACCAGCAGTAAGGATATCAAAATAATTGCTCTGGGGAAAGTTCTGTTAGGGACCTCTCCAAAGTGCTGAAGAGCAATAATGCCAATCTGGAAATGAAGGTACACCCGATTCAGGCCACGGTCTTCACAATTACTTGTTGTACATTAGAGAGCTGAATGGTGACCAGGGTTGAGAGAGAAAAACTGATGTCTTTGAGTTCCAGTGCTGGAGAAGAGTATTGAACATACTATGGGCTGCCAAGAGAACAAGCAGGTTTATCCTTAACAGGATGAACCCAGACTGTTCCTTGGAGGCAAGGATTTTGAAGCTCTGACTCATATTTTTGGGGCATGTGGCCTGGAGGGACCAGTACTTGGAGAAGGACATCATGCTTGGAAAGTTGGAGGGACAGCATAGGAAAGGAAAACCCCAGATAAAATGGATTGACACAGTAACTAGGGTAATGGGGGTAGGTGTGCTGGAGACAATGAGACTGAATCAGGAGAGGGCAGGGTTCAGAGCTATTGTACACAGGGTCACTATGATTCAGTTGACTCAATGGCACACAGCGACAACAACAACTACAGCTGCCTAAGGTTATGTTAAGAATTAAATAAAATGTTTTCTGTGAAGGGTTTATACATAGTAGCTATATGGTATGAGTGAAAAGAGTTTGATAATTACTGATTTCTACCTCTAAACCCTGGTGGAAATTGATGAGTCAGGCTTATACCAAGGGGTGGATACTTGTACTTGGGTAATAATACATAAAAATTATTTTTTCTGCTACTTAAAAACAAGAAACACCAGAAGAGTATCTATTTGTGCTTTATTGAGGGTACAAAGGTATTTGAATGTGTGGATCATAACAAGTTATGGCTAACATTGAGAAGAATGGGAGTTGCAGAACACTTAATTGTGCTAATGTGAAACGTATACATAGACCAAGAGGCTATTGTGAGAACAGAGCAAGGGAATACTGCATGGTGTTTAAAACTAAGATATTTGTCAGAGTTGTATGCTTTCTCTATACTTATTTAATCTGTATGCTAAGATTATTCAAGAAGCTGGACTCTGAGAAGAATATGACATCAGGATTGGTGGAAAACTCATCAATAGCCTTGGGTAGGCAGATGACACAACTTTGCTTCCTGAAAGGGAGGAGGACTTGAAGCAGTTACTGCAGAAGATCAAAGACTACAACCTTCAATATAGGTTGCATCTTAACATCAAGAAAATAAAAATCCTAGCCATTGGACCGATAGGCAACATCACGGTAGATGGAGAAAATATGGAAGTTATCAATACTTTCATCTCACTTAGATCCACGATCAATACACTTTGTACTAGCGGTCAGATCAGGAGACATATTGCACCAAAAAAGGTCTTCAGTCAAGACCTGTCCAAATTACTAAGGAGCAGTTTGAGGACTAAGGTGTGCTGATTAAGGCCATGGTCGTTTTTGTCACTTGTTAGACATCTGAGAACTGGACCGTCACTAAGGATGATGTTGTTGTTGTTATGTGCCGTCGAGTCGCTTGCGACTCATAGCGACCCCATACAGCCCTAAACTCTGCTGTGTCCTGTGCAAATCACACTGTCTCTGATACACCTCATAGAGGGCCTTCCCCTCCTGTGTTCTCCCTCCATCCTACCAAGCTGTACATAGGGTTTTCGGAGGCCTGCTATTTCAGAAGTGGATGGCCAATCCTTCTTCCTAGTCTGTCTTAATCTGAAAGTTCAGACTTAGAGAAGTATCAGACAGGCCAGCATTTTACAGAAAAGTGAAAGATATATTCCTTATTGTGGAGTTAACCATTAATATCAGTGTTGTCCCTGCGTTTGGCACACGTGTCTTTACCCACTTATTTCCCTGCTCCCCCATCCACCAGGACACCCATCCACTTCTACCCACTCCCTTCAACATCTATCTCCCATTGTCCAGCCCTTGAGAGAAGAAGAATTAATGCCTTTGAACTGTGGTGTTGGAGAATAGTTGTAAACATCCCACACACCGCCAAAAGAACAAACAGACATGTTTTGGAGAAGGTGCAGCTAGAGTGCTCCGTGGAGGTAACGATGATGAATTTTTATCTCACACATTTTGGCCATGTGGGTAGAAGAAGGACATGATGCTGGGAAAGTGGAGGACGTTCGAGAAGATGAACTGACACAGTGACTGCAGCAAAGGGTTTGGCGTGTCAGAAATTGTGAGTAGGGTGCGGGATAGGACAGAATTCAGATCTGCTGTTCATAGGGTCTCTCTGAATTGTACTTGATGGGAAATAAGAACAACAATAACATGCAAACCCAAAGGTCACATTTCTCTGGCAGTTTGAATTCACTAGTTGTTTCACAGGAGGAATTCACTTTGTTGTTGTTATGTGCCATCGAGTCGCCTGCGACTCATAGCGTCCCTATGTACAATAGCTCTGAACTGTGTCCTATCCAGGGTTGGATAACACCGAGCCTTAGAAACCAAATGGAAGGTCAGCTTCGAGTCAGTATCCAACTGGATGGCAATCCATTTTTGAGACCTACTACCATGAGTCTGTGGGTGCTTCTCATGTGATAACTGAAATCTTGAAAGTCAGGTTCAGTAAAAAAGACCTTGGAATAAGGTCCATGACTCTATTTTCAAAAAGGCAACCCTTGAAGACCTGTGGGGTCCAGTGTTACTCTGCCGTACATGAGGTTATCGTGAACTAGACCTGACCCGATGGCAATTGATTTCTTTTCATTTTGGTTTTTCATCTGTCCTTAAGTTACCTTCCGAATCTTTACCTTTGTGGTCCAACTGAAATCTGAGACCCTGAGGAGATAAACATTTAAGAGGTGCTGAGAGAGAGTTTCCACCACGTTGCCTGTAATGTCTCTATTCATGAAGTCCCCCTGACATGAGCCATCAGCAACCCCGCTGTCCTCAACCTGCACCTCAGTGATAAACGAGCATGTTAGCTGGGACTCAACTGAGAGAAGGTCAAACAGGACATCATTTGGTCACGAAAATGGTGTGTGCCAAGAGAGCATGAAAACAAACCAGAGTCAGAGTGAGAGAAGCCCAGCGGGGTCAAGTGAGCGCAGGAAGTGATGGAATCGAAGAGAAAGGGGCACTCTCGGCACAGTTGCCAAAGAGCTAGTCAGGAAAAAACAGAATCCGTGAGCGTGACTCAGAGTTGTTGTGCTTTGCTGGCTTCAAAGTCCTTCCAGGTCCTCCATCCAGTTGGAGCCTGTGGTCAGCAGCTCCCCAGATGGCCCCCCAAGATCCTGGTATTCATACGCTTAATTTGGGAGTCTCCTCCCAAATTGCACCAAGGTTACTCTGTAAGAACACAGAATTATCCTATGTTCCTCTCAAGAGTCCAGAAGAGATAGACGCTTCTGTCTGGGTCGCTCGCCTGTTATTTACATTGGAGATTTGACTCATCAGATCTTAAGAGACACACGGAGAGACTCTGGTGGTGGGAAACTGAGGTCTCTCGCCAATGGGTGGATGTGGAAGCAGATCTCTTAACCAAGTAGGCTTCGAAACTACCCCCTGGTCAATTCTGCTTGTACCTTCACAGGAGACCCTGAGTCTCAACCACCCAGCTAAGTTACTCCCAGATATTTTTTTTTAAATCCTCACAAACTGTGAGATCATAAATATATGTTGCTTTAAGCTACTACATTCTGCAGTAATTTGTTATGCAACAGATAACAAACACAGTCCCTGACAGGCCCCATTTTGCTTAATAATGCCGTACAACATCAAGGCCAAGAGCAGTGCTTTGCCCAAAGAGCACCAAGTGTTTCCTCCAAGGCACTTCTAGGTGGCCTCAAACCTCCAAACCTCAAACTGGCAGCCTAGCCCCGTGCTATTTGTTCCACGTTGTTGTTGTTGTTATCGTGTATTGTGTTATTCCGTCGAGTCAGAACAGACCTATAGCTGACCCTCCAGAGGGTTTTCCGAGGCGGTTAATCGGATGCGAGGGGATTGCATTCCCAAGGAGCAGCTGGTGGATTTGAACCACGAGCCTGTGGGATTGTAGCGCAGCTGCTCACCACTAGGCCACCAGAGCGCGGACACTATGTGAATGGGCTCCCCAGTCAGCTCTCAGGGCAGCCCGTACAGTATTGCATGTAATGAATGAATAAGGAGAGTCCAGAGCTTCACTCTTCCGCGGCTGCTTCCCTGGGTCTCTTGGTGGGAGGCTGTGCGCGCTCCTCTACTGAACAGGCATAGAGATTGGCTAGTCATGTGAGTCCGCTTCAAACAGAGTGCAGCTCCTTAAGTCAAGGCATTTTGAAAGAAAATATCGGCAAGTCTTACGTGGGAGCGGTAGAAGTGATGAGGCAGAAAGACGCAGCTGAGCAGTCTGTGGGCTCCGTGTCAGCTCCACCTTTCAACCTAGGACCCTCCCCTACCCCCGCCGGCTTCCATTTCTCTTTCTTCCACTGCTGGGAGCCTGCGCCTTCCTGTGCCTTACTGGCCTCGAGGAACCTGGGGAGTTTGACAAACTTAGTGGGCTGGGCTAGTATGGAGTCTGGGGGGTCATTGCAGGGCTATTATTAGGATATGTCTTAAATCCGATTAGAGTGAGCCCAGGCTGAGCTGGTATCCTGGAGAGGTGGGATGGATGAGGTCTCTAAATGTAAAACTCCAAAGGAGAAACAAAGCCAGGTGTCAATTTTACTTTTTTTTTTAAAAAAAAAAAAATAGTGTTGATAATAAGACTAATAAGAGTTTGTTATTTAATCAAAGTAAATTGCTTCCCAAGATCAAGCGATTACTTTTGGTGGTGGCTCTGGGTTGGGTGAGATTGAGTCCTGAAAGCCAGGTGTGGTTGGTGGGCTCAAGGTAACAAGAGGGAGCAGGGGCTTGGGGGGAGCTTTAGGGACCCACACCTAAGGCTTGTCTGGGTTCCCGTCTGAGCACGTGGATGGGCCACTCGGCACCTCAGCCCCCGTGGACATAGGTGGCCCCTCCTTGTGTCCTTTGAAAACCTGAGGGGGAGCCTAGCTGGTTCCCACCCCACCACGTTACCTACATTTCTGGGCCACCCTCAGAGCACTTTCCTCTCAGCCCTGGACCATCCCCGTCCCTGGGGGCTGGGACCCGAGGACTCTGCCCAATAGGGAAGAAAGAGGGCTCTTGGCTGGAAGAACTCAATGCAGAAGCCAGGCAGGTGGGTGGCAGCCGATCAGATTTCAGTTAGCGGGCTGTGTTTGGTAGGTGACCGGTAGGAAGGCTGAGCCTGGAGCAGAAGGAAAATTTATTGTGCGTCTCTGTGCCTGGCAGCTGTGCAGACAATGGGCATCTGAAGAGTAAAGAGCATCCCTCATCAGGGAAGAACTGAAAGTCCAATGGGCCGAACTGGCCGTGGGAGAACTCTTTGAGAGACTTGAAGACAGGGCATGAAAACAAGTGGATGTGAGAGGAACAGTGGAGTGGGCATCATGGAGACTCCCCGGAGGAGGTGACTGCCCGCAAGTGGCACTTGAGGAAGGCACAGTGGTAGGCCAGACGAGAAGGGAACTGTGTCCGTGCAACTTCCCAAAGTTGAAAGACCGCACACGCCAGACCCTGCCCGAGCGCCAGGTGTGCGCAGAGAGAACTGAAGCTCCCACCGCCTCTTCTTCTGTGGTTTGTGTGGTTCTGAAGGTTTGTTGACTGAAACCCTGTGACTCAGAGGCCTTCCAAATGCGTGGTTAATTAAGCCTGGCCCTCGGTGTGTGCTGAATAAGAGCAGATTCTCTAAACAAACGTTTAAAGCCTTGTTTGAAGGGGGCATCTCCAACCCTGGCGTGTGGTCTGGCCGCCTTGGGTCAGAGCTTCTGGTTCAGGCAAAGCAGGAGGAGGAGGTCTCAATGCTAAGGCCTGTCCCAGGGATAACTGAAGCTGCTCATTGTCCCCAAGGGCTGCGTTTCTATGATTCATACACACACACACACACACACACGGACTTGGTTAGGAGAGGAAGTTCGATGGGACAGGGCCACATGGTCAGAACACAGGCTGGAGGTAGCATCCGACCAAGCCCTGGAAGCCTGAGAACTCCTGCGCGGAGTTCAGTTCTAAGGAGACTTTGATAAATCAGCAGCCAGCTTGCACTGCGTCAGGGATGCGCCGGCTGCACGGTTCACTTAGGAGATGCAAGAATACACAGCCAAAAATCGCAGCCCTCAATGGCGCATTCCCGGAGGTGTGGTTCTTGCCTCAGGACCCAGACGCACAGGCGGGGCACCAGCTCCCGTCTCGATCAGTGCCGCCACTGCCGGGAGCTCTGAGATGTCAGATGGTTTCCTGCCCACAAACTGCCACCGGCTGTCAATCCTTCAGTGCGATCCTTAAATACAATGTTGGGATCGAGACCTGGAGTTGGTTGAGGGAACTGGGCCAGGACAGGGAGGAAAGAGGAGGAACTGAGAGAAGATGAGACACTGCCCTGGGCTGTCTTGGGGGGGTACTATGAAATGTGTTGACCTGAAATCTAAGTAGAGACAGAATCTGGGACCCAGTGCCAGATCCACTTCTTAAGCATTTTCCCCAAAGTTGGTTTACTCTCTTAGCTGTCAGCTCCTGAGAAGTCCAGAGTGAGGGATGAGCAGGTCCTTCCAAATGTTAAACTGCACTTAGGAACAGATCTCAGTTTCTTTCCTTCCAGAAGCTACCACGACTTTCAGGTGGAGCTCAATCCAAGCGGTCCGCTGCTCGCAGACGCCTGGGGGCGAACTCGCCCAGTCTGACTAGGAGTTAGTGGTACGCCATTCTCAGAAAACCCTTCAGGGACGAGCCTGAAAAGAGAATCCACTTCAAGTGACCTGGAGCTAAATACAACATCCTTGCAGAGAAAACAAGGGCAGAAGCCATGACCAAGGCGCCTGGGAGAGGTTGGGGCTCAAGTTGGAGAGACTTTTTTGAAAAAGGAAAAAAAAAAAGACAAAAAAAACTTGTGCACCTGCTTTGCTAGCACGCTCCGGGAACACCTTGTCAAACTGGATGTTCATTCTCTAGAAGTCTGATCCAGGAGCCCAGCCTGAAGGAATCAAGTATAGAAGGCCTGAGCCTTCAGCGCGGATTATCCACGTGGCAGGTTTCGGTGGTCCCTGTAATCTGGAGAAGGGTTCAGCATTTGGCTCCAACACATCCTCCTGCGTACTGCCTCGTAGGCTGGGAGCAGGGAGAAGAGAATTTCTAATCCTGTCCACCAGGCTTGGGACCCCCTAACTTCACTCCTCCCCACAGAGTTCGGTTGGCAAGTCACTCAGCATCTCACAGCATCAGTTTCCTAACCTGTAAAATGGGAAGAGAACTCATCTCTCTTCTGCGGAAGAAGATGGTACTTAGAATGAGCAATTTCGCGTTCGTCTTTCGAATTGCAGGAAGAAGACGTCTTTGCGCCTCAAACTTGATACATTACAGCTAAAAAAAGGGGGGGCTGCCTCCGGGTCCCCCGCCTACCTTGCCCTGCTCCCAGCCCCTTCGGGCCGGCACTGCAGCACGCGCTTCTGGCGGGTCCTCCCGAGAGAGAGGCTGGTGCAAAAGCCAATAAGCCTGAAACACAGGCAGGTTCCCATCGGGCCCGGGACAATAGTTTCCATTTAATAAATATTTCCCCCAAGGGCATTTCCGATCGGGCAGGCAATTATTCAAAGGAAACAGGCGCGCAGGTTGGCTCTGCTGGTTATTTCGTCCTCTTTACCCGAAGACTGTCTCAAGAACTCAGCTTCTCAGCCCGCTGGGTGGGAAGTCGAGCTCAGGGACAAACCGACTCTAGACTCTGGGGCCTCTGCTGGAGGGGCTGCGAGTGGGTCCCCAGGCCCTATGGCGCAGGAGCTGTCCACCCAACTGCTCTTCCCGTTTGGGAGGAAAGTTGGAGATTTAGAATCTCTAAATGGTATTTATATTGGTTGGAATTGTGACGGAAATTCCTACCCCGCTCTCAGAATGTGAAGTCACAGTGTTCTCCGGGTTCAGCGCCAGGATTTGAAACCTGGACGCGATTCTCACCCTCCGCTCGATTTGGAGAGCTTGTTGGAGGGACCCAGCTCAACCTCCCTGGCAGGAGAAGAGAGAGGCCTGGCCATGGGGCGTCCGGGGAGAGCACAGCCTAGAAAAGGCCTGGGGCTGAGGCCAAAGTTTGTGGGTTTGTTTGTTTGGTTGGTTTTGTTTTGGGTTTTTTGTTTGTTTGTTTTACTTAAGAGTTTGATAGTCTTTCTACCCAAGGATTTAACAAGGGGTGCATGTCCTTGGATTTCGTGACTAGACGGTTCTATTTAGCAATACGTGCTCGCTCTCTGGGCTTGAGTCCCCTGATAATCCACCCTGGTACTGAGGCTTGGTGTTCGAAACCCCAGTCTTCCTTGGCACAACCTGGAAGGGAAGCGGTATTTGGCTAGAGTGGTCCCCCACCCCCACCCCGTCCCGGGCGGGATGCTATGCTCTCTGCCTCCTTCTCTGTAAATTCATCCCCCTCCACCCAGCTGCGCTCGCGCTGGCCTCCGCGGGCTCCCCCGGCAGGTGCGCCCCCTCGGCTTCTCCAGCGCTGATTGGGCGCCCAGGTTGGGGAGTCGCCGCCCAGCGCTTATGTCAGAGTGCGTGCCGTGCCGTCCCGGCCCACCTCGCCTTTGAACTTCGCCGCTTTTGGCTCGCATTCACCAGCCTCCCCACATTCCCAGCCAGGTGCTGCGCCGGGCGGGCGAGGCTGCACCCCGGAAAGCCACGGGAGGGGGGGAGCCGCGGCCGGAGACGCAGGAGAAGAGAAGCAAAGGAGAGGAGGCCAAGGTGGAGAGGGGGCCAAGGAGGAGCAAATTACCTGGCCGCCTAAGACTCGAGACTCTGGTACTTGGGCTCCTACCTCTCCTGCGCGCAGCCCCCGGCCGCCTGCCCTCACCTGTCCCACCCTTGCTGCGCCCGCGCGCTCCCCCGGGGGTTTCCTGGGGGGCCTGGACTGGTATGATTAGTTGAACTTTGCGGGGTCAGCAACTTCTCTCCCAACCTCCCTCCCAGCGGTGCCAAGAGGCCAGACCAGCACAGAATCCCGTCTCAGGACGGCTAGACAGACTGCCAACTGCGCCCAGGACCGCGCGCGGATACCCCGCACCCCCAGTCCCCGCCTGCCCAGCCGCCTGGGGGGGACCATGTCCAAACCTTCAGATCACATCAAACGGCCCATGAACGCCTTCATGGTCTGGTCCCGGGGCCAGCGGCGCAAGATGGCCCAGGAGAACCCCAAGATGCACAACTCCGAGATCAGCAAACGCCTAGGAGCCGAGTGGAAGCTGCTGTCCGAGGCGGAGAAGCGGCCATACATCGACGAGGCCAAACGACTGCGCGCCCAGCACATGAAGGAGCATCCAGATTACAAGTACCGGCCGCGGCGCAAGCCCAAGAACCTACTCAAGAAGGACAGGTATGTCTTCCCCCTGCCCTACCTGGGCGACACGGACCCACTCAAGGCGGCCGGCCTGCCCGTGGGGGCCTCCGACGGCCTTCTGAGCACGCCCGAGAAAGCCAGGGCCTTTCTGCCGCCCGCCTCGGCACCCTACTCCCTGATGGACCCTGCGCAGTTTAGCTCCAGTGCCATCCAGAAGATGGGTGAAGTGCCCCACACCTTGGCCACCAGCGCACTGCCCTACGCCTCCACCCTGGGCTACCAGAACGGCGCCTTCGGCAGCCTCAGCTGCCCCAGCCAGCACACGCACACGCACCCGTCCCCCACCAACCCTGGCTTCGTGGTGCCCTGTAACTGTACCGCCTGGTCTGCCTCCACCTTGCAGCCCCCCGTCGCCTACATCCTCTTCCCCGGTATGACCAAGACTGGTATAGACCCTTACTCGTCAGCGCACGCCACGGCCATGTAACCTGCAGGGCGGCCTGCCAGCGAGGTCTTCACCTTGGCCTTTGGCCTAGCCTGTGGCCGCAGACGCCTGGGGCGGGGGAGGGGGGTCAGCCCTGTCACCGCCTCCTACTCTGACCCAGACTCAGTCTCTCTCTTGGGGGGGGGGCAAGGGAGGGGCGTCCTTCGAACCTGGGGCGCAGACAGGTGCCGGAAACTACTTACAAACATTAAGGCAGCTGCCCTGCCTGACTGCCCACACCCCTCGTGTGCCCAAGCCAATCTTGACTGTGCCCCCTCTGGACAATAAAGTAGGCAGCTTGGCTTTATTTATGCCCCTTTCTCTCCTTGAATGGGTTTTAGACCTCGAATTCCCAGATCCTGGTATTATGCCTAGAATATGCATATATATTTATTTTCTTTTGCACCCTGAAGAAAAGAGTTAGCTGTGTCTCTGTGTTTTGCTATCAGACACAACTAGGCACCATTTGCTCTTTATGTTTTGGGGGGGTAAGGCTTCAAACTTTAAAACTACAGAAAGGGAAACATTTCTATTTAAAACCATGCTATGATGAGTGTTTGATTTGATTCTCCATAAAGGGAAGACTACACAGGACCCACGCGGTTATTGACTTTGTGTAAAAAAAAAAAAGTGCTCCCAGACCAGACGCCTAAGTTTACTTTTAGACAGAATGTCAGGTTATGAAGTCAGCAAGTAGAAAGGAAACAAAGAATTGGGGTGGGGGGAAAGGAATGCCAACATTCTAAATGGTCATAAATGTTTGGATGATGTCTTGGAAATGTATTGAGAAGGATTTTACCTCGTTAAGCTGTTCATTCTCTGAGCAAAGACGTTTTGAATAAAGACAATCTGTCATTGTAAAAAGTCACCTTTGATGTGCTTTAAAATCTGAAGTCAGAAAAAAAAAATCTGAAGTCAGGAGGCCAGGTTGGCGACTCGGGTAGCTGGGTCTTGGGGACCCCAAAAGTGCATGGAGTAACTGTAGAGGTGGAGGCTTGTGGCTGGCCCTCAAGTGTCCACTGTGGGTGCTGAGGGTCTCGGTCTGGTTTCCCTGCAGACCACACCCTCTGGCCCCACTTTTTTTTTTCTTTTCTTTGAGAGGCCGAGCAAAAATATTGGTCACTGGAGCATCGCTCTCTGGCGCCTTTGCTCATCGGCGCGCCCTTCCCAAATTGGTCTGATCACTTCCAGGAGCCAATGAACTAAGACAAAGACGGCCTTGATCTGGGAGATTCAGGTGCGTCTTTTTAATGTTAAAGCAAACTCTACGCGAACGCAGAGGTGCGCTGAGAATCAGCTGTGTGTCCTGTACTGCGTCCAGCTAAGGATGTTTACTTTCAGTGTCGAGGGGCAAGGCCAGTGGAACTGATCTCCCCTCAGCCCCCCCCCCCCGGTGTTAGGGAAAGCTGCAGTCTACCTAAATTTAATAATAATAACAATAATAATAATAGAATTCTTAGGGACGCAGAAAACCATGTCCCCATGTCCTGGGACCTCATTGCAGACTCCAGGACACTTTGAACTAAGATTCTGTAATCAAGATGGGGAAATGAAGATAGTGTCATATCTCAGACGAGGAGTTTATAAGTATCTTACAAATTGGAGACCTCTTAACTCTTAGTAATTACCAAACATGGAAAAGAGCCTTTTCCTCTCTTCTGCCGGGGTGGGTGTTGCTTGAAGATGACTCTGGTTTCCGTGGAGAGAAGGGACCACGTGAAGTTGCTCAGCGCAAGTTTATGAAACTTAATTCTCAAAATCCAAAGGGGCGTCGTGTCCACACCGCCCCGCCCCCGGCTTCCCCCCCAAGAAAGCTGCGCTCACTCGTGCTTTCCCGGAGGTTTTGCGCGTTTTCCACTCGCTTTGATAAGTTGCCAAGGCTTGAGGGGGCAGAGGGGACAGGGGTGTGCAGCCCGGGGCCTTGTCTGCTTCTGCTGCTGTGGAGGGATTTGCGCGCTCGCTTCCGGGCGCCCGGAAAACGTTGTCAACTGTCACCCAAGCCGAAACCCGAGAATTAGCATATTGTCCGCAAAACAATTAGGAGTGTTTGAGGTGCTATTTGGAGCCTATTCATCCAAACTCCTTTGTTAAAGGAGGGATTTTTCATTATTTAATAAAAAAAAAGTTAGCATTTGTCCATCTGGCTCGGCTGAATAGCAAAGTGATTCGTGTTGTGTATGCTTTTCTCATTAAGAGCCCTTTTGAGACCAATGTTAGAATTAAATGGTATAACACAATTAACATACACGGGTGCTGAATAGGAGGGGACGCCTATAAATAAAAGATAGATAAATAAATGAACGAGCAAGCGAAGGTAAACAAAGGCGGACGGGGGGTGGTGGGGGAGGCCAAGCGGGCTGCGCCACGCTTACTTAGCATCACAAAACCTTCTTACACGTTCAGACAATTAGGAAGTGACTCGCCTCTCTCTGGTGGCAGGCCAGTCTAGAGGCTTGGGGGCGTAAGGGAGGCCCGTCCTCCCGCCCCCTGGGAGGCCCTGGAGGCCGGGAGTGGAGGCGCCTCGGCTTCGCAGCTTGCCTGATGTAACCCCAACTGACAGTCCTGTCAGCCACTTTGATCGACCTCATAGCTCAGTGTCCATGAACATCTACTGAGATGAAGCCTCCAGGGGTCTGGGAGTCTCCCTGCAGAGCCCTGCGTACCAGCGAGCGCCCCGGGCGCAGGCGGCTGCCCAGCCCTAGGAGGAAGCGAGCGCACGGTTCCCAGGAACAGGGTGCCCAGGAAACTCTGAAGCCACCCAGGTTAGGCTGGCATGGGGGCACCAGACCGGTCCGAGTGAGAAAGGCTTCGGGAGAAGCCGCAAACTGTAGACAGGGCCGCAGACTGCACCTGCTTCTGGCGACTCTCCAAGTGAAGTTCCTGAAAATTGAGAAGGGCTGGAACCCACCGGGAGGCGCCGGGATGCCCACCTTCAAATGACTGAGACCTCGGTGCAGTCCACCTTGGGCCACAGGCTCCAGCAAGGCCCTCTCCCCAGACGGCCCTCTCCACCTGGCGGCCTCCTTTCTACCAGCTTCCAGCCGCAGCCCCCGCAGGGGCGCGCCGCCGCCTCGCCTCCCGGTCCCCGCGGGCCTGGGCCGCTGTGCGAGGCCCTGACAAACAGTGGAAATCGTCCTCGTCACGCCGCTGACAGGGGCAGATTACTGACTTTGAAGTCAGGCGCAGACAAAAAGAAATTCCCTGGGGGGTGGAAGGGGAAAGCAGCCCCTGTCAAACCTGTTTGCTCACAACTGTCTTTTTCTTTCAAGAAAATCATTAAAGCAAACCTGTAGGGAGCTGAGCGCCCCACCCGCCCGCTCCGCGTCGTTGGAGAGACGCTTCTCCGCACGCGAGCGCAGCGCGGCCGCCGGCGGTCAAAGGCTGCCCAGAGCGGCTCCCGGCTTCCTCCGCACAACTTGAACTTGGGCGGCGCGTGGGAGCCAGTCCCGCAGAACCTCTCTGTGCAACCAGAGCTCGGCACAGCGAGGAGGTCTCCTGCTTCTCTCCTGCATCCCTGAGGATGCAGGATAGGGTCCCCACCTTCCTCATCTGCCGGTGCGATTTCTTTCAAAGGACAAAAACCCCAATACTAACAAACAAACAAACAAACAAACAAACAAACAAACCTCTCCAAAATAAAAACCCCAAACCCCAAATGCCCCTGTCCTTCCTCACTTGCTCCTCTGCAGGAAGTTCCAAAACCTGGCGGCCGCTCCAAGTGGCAAGGATCAGGATCGGGCGACAGGAGCACAGTTACTTGAGATTTAGCTCGTTGTTTTTTTGGGAGGGTGAGCTTGATTTTGGTTTTGGTGTGTTTTTTTTTCTCTCCTTAAACCTTGAGGACAGTGGCCCTCTGGCTCAGGGACGCACTGGCTACATCCCTAGGAAGATTCTCAATCTTCGCTCCTTCCACCCCTGGCCTCTCACCGAGGGCTTCGCTGGCTCAGGGGATGCCTCTCAGGCTTTGGGTTCCCTTCCAGCTTCCCATTTGTCCCATTAAACTGTCCATTTCCTCAGGACCTCTAACTTTAGAGGAGGACAAGGCTAGTGTTTAGAGTAAATCACACCGAGAAGTGTGAGTGAAGTGACTAGACACCCGAAACCCCTCAAAACCTATTAACACGGGTGCTAAGTCACGTCCTGGAATCTCCAGTGATCCCAAGTAGGGTGGTATTTCAGACAAGACTGGCCAAAGCGGTGTGTTTGTTAATTACAAGGTGGGCGTGAGCAGGCACCTGCCACCTCTCTGAAGACCTGACCCGTCCAGGATCCTGAGAACTTGGCAAGTTGCAGGACCTCCCTGTCTTCTGCTCCCCAACTCAGTCCTTGTCACCATTGTTGCAGGGGACAAAGAATTTCAAGTCATCTGAATTTTATTGCCACGCGCCATTCGCAAGGTTCATGTCAAGAAGTCATATCTTCTTATTTGCCGAGTGGATTGTACGTGTGAGAGAGGGAAAGGTTTCGGTCCAATCTGTGCCTCCGCCGAGCGGCGCAGTCCCTTGGCCTCGGCGGTCACCCTGGCAAATTGATTGATGCGGACGCTATTTGGGCTGGTTGCTTTCCTGGCGCTGAGAGGTTGGGCCCTGGATGCAAACCCAGAAGCGCTGGCTCTTGCCCAGCAACAGAACAATTAAGAGAGTAATGAAGAAACAGGAAGATGGGGACAATGAAATTCCTGGGGCTTTAACACGGAACCAGAACTTAGCTGTTACCCCCGTTGAAAACCCCCTGACTGCGTGCCCAGAACTGGCGGGCTTGTTTGGGACTGTCAGTGGGAAGGGCCTGGAGGCGGAGAAGACAAAGTGTTGCCATCTCCTGCTCTCCTAGGCCCTGCCCTTGGCCCTACGTGAGTGCTGTCCTAGTGTCCTTTCGCGAATCTGTGCCCAAAGGATGGGCCAGGATGAGGGTGCCGTCCTCCCGGGAACGGGGGGAAGGACCCCAGCACTGGACGCCCTTGGGTGGCTTCCTCAGATTATCTGTATGCTCAGATCCCTGCTGTGGGCAACCTCCTCCAGACTGGAAGGGAGCGAGTGCCTAGGTGGTACAGAGACCCCAAACTCAAGTTTACGCTGTGATATAAAGTGTTGGGTTTGCGCTACTCCAGGCCAGTAAGCACTTGTAAACTTTGCCCACTCTTGGGACCGGAAGAGGAGAAATGCCCACGCGGTCTCTGCTGGGAAGGGACTTCAGGCAAGCTGCGGGGTTGCCTGGCGCCACTTGGCCCAGGGGGCTGCGGGAGACGCACGGGCAGACCCGACGGCCGCGTGCGCCCGGCTGCCTGCTGCGCCCAGGTGGAGACGCCTCCTGGTGCTCCCGGCTCCGGAGCTCCAGCTTCCCTGGGTGCCCGGGGACCCAGCCTCATCCGGAGCCCCTCCGAGGCCCTGAGGTCACAAGTTAGGCCCAGAGAACCGAGCGAAGCGAACGAGAAGGGCGCTTGGGCGTCTGCGCAGAAGCGGGAGGGCGCACGGCGGTCCTGCGTGCAGCTAGGTGGCTCCCCGCTCGGGGCAGCCGGGCTGAGTCCCCGCAGGCTCCTCTGACGTCCCTCCGGGAGACCCTGGGAGGAGGGGGGAGGCGGGCTGGAGCGGGCGGCCGGGTCGCTGGGCACGGGTTCCGTTTGCCCGGCACCCCCCGTGGCGCGGCGAGTCAATGGGATTTGCACACTCGAGGTGTAACAGCATTACTGCATTAATTACCATTTCCATTTCACGTCCAGATTGTTTACTTATCTGCAGGAAACATATGTTGGGAGAAGTTCACATTCCGGATTCTGCTCCGCTGCCCAAGGTGTAATTCCGGGGAGGCGGCGAGGGGGAGGGGAGGCCTTCAGATTTTTTATTACACCCTCTCGCCTTATCTGCCGCTGTAAATTATGAGGATCCTCCATTGAGGGGCATATGGAGATTATATACATTTTTGAATATCGTTTCCCAAAGCCTGCAGATTTTTCACTTTGAAATTAAACAATCCTGTGCCGGCTCCCAGGGGACCGGGCGCCTCCTGGACTTCCCCGTGCGCGGGGGGGGGGGGACCATTCCCATAGGGCCAGGAGCGCACGCACCTTCCCAATCCTCGGCCCAGTGCCCAGCGGTGACTGTCTTTCCCTGGGTCTATGACAACCTCCCGGAGAAAAATCCCTCCGTAGGAGAGAGTTGAGAACCAAGGCAGCGCGTCCCTCCTGTGTCCTGTACCCCGCCCACCCCTGGACTTCTCGTGCGCTATGCTCAGCTCCTTTTCAGTTCAGATCCCCACATCCTAGCGAGCCCACTTCGGCCCTCTTCATATGCTGCTGGCGAGAGTGGAGGTGACCATACCCCATGTCTTACCACCGCAGCCCGATGGGCCCTCCTGCCCCGCAAAGGTTCCCAAACACCTCGTTCTTGGGAGCGCAGATTTTTGTCTTCCTTGGGGAGGGGGGGGGGCAACAGAGGTGGTGGGGCCCACGCTCCCCTTGGACACAGCTAATTGGGAACCCGGAACAGAAAGGCGGCTGGGAAGGCAGCTGGCTCCGGGAGAAGCAGCGCTCACCAAAACGCATCTCTCTGATCTCTGGGTGCTGTGGAGATCAGAGGAGGAGGGAAGACAGAGAATCATTGTTCTTATTTTTAATTTAATATACCAACCCCCCACCTCCGTCCAAGTCATTCATATGCTTAATTTAGTGATAAAAGTCAATAAACAGACTCACCCTGTCCCCCCCCTGCTTGCTGTCTCTTTTCAGCACATTTTCCTACAGTAATTGGGAAAGCTATTACATTATCTACGTTATGCTAGTGTTGTGTAGTTTGTTTCGGGGGGTGGTGTTTGGGTTTTTAAAAAATTTTTTTCTCGTTCAATGTTTTCTTTGCAGTGCAATTATAATAGGTGTTTTTTGTTTGTTTGTTTAAGAGAATGTACCTGTTATGCAGTTCTTTTTTTCCCTCTCATCTTACCTGCATTCAGCTTGCTGAGTTACATACACTTTGTGTGTAGACACCTAACCTCACAAACCGAAGGCCAAAATTGCCTTGAGATGCTCTCTTAAAACGATTCCAAGCATCCTATGGAAAACCTATTGTGATACCATCCCAGGAACAAATGAATGGACTGAAATATTCTAACGAAGGCAGTGGGGGGGGGGAATAAATGGAAGGATGGGGA
Source organism: Elephantulus edwardii (assembly GCF_000299155.1). Lineage (NCBI taxonomy): Eukaryota > Metazoa > Chordata > Mammalia > Macroscelidea > Macroscelididae > Elephantulus > Elephantulus edwardii. Next base: position 12,968,442 of record NW_006399777.1, on the reverse strand, counting down.
AATAAACAGATTCTTTTCCATTAAGTATTGTTTTGGAATTTCTAAATTTTTTTTTTCCAAGACGTCTAGGAAAATTGTGAGGTGTCACTCACTCCTCTGGGTCTATCTGTAATTGAATCTAGGTCACTGTTCTAAAGCAAGAAAAGTCAGCTTCCCACTTTCCTACATCAGGCTGAAATTTGGGGGAGGGATGAGGGTCTTGCAATTTCATTTAAAATGTAATGGTGAATGAACTGATAAGCAAATGGGGGGAGAAAGGGTATGGTTAAAAGAGAGAGGGGAGGGAGGCATGGTTTTAATATGCTCCAGATGAGGGGAAAATGATTTACATGAGAGTTTATTTCCTCTTTGCTGATATGAAAGAATTAGAGATACAAAATCCACTGATCTATAGAATAAAAAAAGAAAAGAAATGTTATTTTCCTGTAAAGGTGTCAGTTCATTTATATTCATTTAACCATCCATCCATCAGTTCACTTTCTCATTCCTTGCACACTTTCCCTGGCTCTGTTAAAACTTCCACAGCTATTATATACTTTGTAGGCATATGCAGTGACGTTTTCTTTATTTTAAAATAATAATACTAGATTGAGATGAAGTAGGTAAAGAAAGGCATTTTGGTTGTTGTCTTGTAGCATTCTATTTTACAGCAAAATTGTAACGATGTTCACCTCATCTTCTTTCTGAAGTCTGAGTATATGCAGAGTGTAGGTGGCAAAGACCTACGGAAAACATATGCTCTTATTTTTTTTGTAAAATAACGTGTACAAGGGACAGAACTTTATGAACTGAAAACCCCCTTTTTTAACACAGGAAAGACACTAAAGGACAAATCTTATGCACAGTCAGATTTGGGGTCAAAAAGACACCTTATTAAAACTGTTCTTCTGTGGATATGAACAAGTTCCTGTTTCTCTAGAGATTTTCTCAAAGTATGCTCAAAGTATGAGTGGCATCAGGTCTTTGAGTTTCAAGTCATCAGGCCCAAGTACTTGTGCGGTAAATTTTGCACATATTGAGGAGAAAAACAACAACAACAACAACATAGATGGCTTGTCATTTTGGACTTTGTGAGTAGTGGATAAGATTACCTAAGAACAGGTTTTACTTTTGTTTTGTTTTAAAAAAAAAAGCTGGTTATCGTGACCTTTTCCATATTGAGGCAAATGAGAGGAAGACGGAGGACTATCCCTAGTTCTGGGGCGTCCCAAGGCAGACCCTGGAGACCAGAAGCAAGATCAAGTCTCTGTCTCTGATGATGGTTTTCATAAGGAAGAAAGACAGTAAAAATTAAGACAGCAACACATTCCCACAGGAAGGTGTCTCTTCAGATGGAAGATGAATTATTATTATTGTTCTTTCTTTCTTTCCCTTTCTTTTTTCTTTTGTCCTTTTGAAAATCCGAGTGCTGTGGTAGATCAGATATTCCTTCCTGCATCTCCATGAACAATCAGCATCATTGTTCTCCATGTTGCTTCTTGCTACTCTCAAGTTTCCTTCTTCGTGATGAAGCATTTTCCTTCCCACCTAATTTTGAATTAAAACAAACTAGACGTGACACCAAAGGAATGACAGTCTGGTTGGGAGTTTGAGTATATATGTGCCTCATACATTGTTGACCCCTTTGGAAGGATGCTTATAAAATAAATCAGCTGGAAGAGAAGGTGCCTTTAAGACATTTTATGATTGCTCCTACCATCCTGTGTCCCCTCCTGACCTCTCTGGAAGAGTGGTGGTAATTACGTCGATAAGAATGACCAACTTTACCTTTGAGGAGTGACTGACCAGAAACAAACTGACCGCATGAAGGTGTATCATTGGTGGAAGAAGTGAGGTGAAGTGCTGAAATTTTATCTGCCCAAGTATATTCAGTGGTTTACAAGTATCCACTTATATATTTGCTTAAAAATAGTTTGTGCCCTTAGGTAATATGAACACGCAATCGAGGTAAACACAGAGGGTCCCATCTCTGTTGTCATGGCAGCTCTAGCCAACACCTGGAGTTCTGCTCAGTTTTGGCTGGTCTGATGACATTCAAAGTGTATCACAAGATCGAGCATGGTCGACTTGTAATATGAGTCCCATTGGAATCACATGGGAAGCCAATCCACTGCCAAAGTCAAGTGCCTTAACTCCTTTGCAAAACGTTCTTGTGCCTGAAGATGCTCCAACATTTCCTGGAAACATATTTTCAAATAAACAGGTAAAAGAGTGATAATGGGAGTGGTTTTGGATTTTTTAAATTTTCTTCTAGGCAGTGAAAGTTCAAAGGCAGTCCTAAAGGCAAGCCGTGTGCTTAAGTGTCTGCAGTAACTCGTTCCTCAAGCAGCTGACTATGTTGGGGTCTCGTTGGCACAGTTTACCCACCTCTTTAAGGACCAGGCTCTTGTTTTTCTATGTTAACTTTTAGAGGACCCTCTACAGGGCCGCTGTCTTCTAGTTTTCTCAAACTTGCTCATATGTGTTTTGGAAACAGAAATTAGACTCTCTCCACTGTCTTCCAGTGTTTACTATGATGGACAAGTGAACCATCGAGCCCTCCGAGAGAAAAGGCCCCATCTCTTTGTGAAACAGCTTCAAGAAAAAGAGGTAAACTTGATTTATGACAAATTGTTGCAGAGATGAAAATCACTGTTTTGATTTCAACCTTCTTAGGTGAAACGAATGAGCCCTGGTGGCACAATGGTTCAGCACTCAGCTGTTAACTGAAAGATCAGCGGTTTCAACCTACAACCCGCTCGACAGGAGATGTGGTCATTTGTGACAATTTATCATCTTAGAAACTCTGCAGAATGGTTCTGCCCTTTCCTGTAGAGTCACTGTTAGCTGCAATCCATCTTATGACAATTATGGGTTAGTTGGAAAGGGTTTAAATGTAGGATAAACTCAGAATAATAATAATAATAATAATAATAATAATAATAATAATAATTATTATTATTATTATTATTATTATTATTATTTACAGAAGAGACTATTTCAATTCCTTAGTCATATTCCCAATGTCCATTTGACTGGATTCCTTTAGTAAGAAGAGGAAACCAAGTTTTAAAATCCTGATTCATGGACAGCCCATATGTCCAACTACAAATGAATGGACTGAGAAATTATGGTATATTCTCACAATGGAATACTATGCAGCACACAGGAACAATAACTTTGTAAATTATTACCTAACTCGGGAGGGACTGGAGAGCATTATGCTGAGTGAACTACCTCAGTCCCACAAGGATAAATATTGTATAACACTGTTATTGCAGAATGAGTCTAAGGATCCAGGAGGGGTGGGAGAGGCTGGAAGCAGAGGGATGTGGATGTGCAGGGGGAGGAGGGGATTAATCATGGGATTGTACAATTTGTTAGAGGGGTGAGGGAAAATGAAAGAATTTATATCAGAATTTTGTAAATAAGCTAGTAAAAAAAAATCCCGATTTATGGATGAATCTTACCATCCCTTATAGATCCAATTTCTTAGCTTTCTAAGTGAGCAGTGAGCTACTCAACCTGGGATCTCTTACGCTGAGCTGTCATGTCACTGGGCATGGGGCCAGGATGATGGGAGTTGCTGAAGGGAGGGGTTTGCCATGAAAATTACAAAAACTTAGTTTTAGTTCCTTGCTGATGGTGTCAAGTCCACTTGTGTACTGTTTTCTTTGAGAAAGGAGAGGAGCATCAGAATTTCTGCCTGCTTTTCAGGCTAGATAAATACACATACATATATATGATATTGAAAGATTTAAAAAAAATGTGTAGTGTGATTGGACAGTCTGGAGAATGCCCTAGGCCCAATGGAGACAGTATTGCCTGGAGTGGAAGCCAGAGCTGGGCATCACATCAGACTACTGCCCGAGAAAATCTTCGGCCTCAGTTGCAGAAGAAGAAACGTGTAGTATTGGACTCCTTCAAGCTTGGACCATTAACCCTGAATGGTTGGCCAAAACAGGTCATTGAAGACAAATAGGTAAGATTTTTTTCCTTTTATTTCTTTGTAATTCTATGACTGAGAGAAAAAACAACAGCATTAAGCATATCTAGTTAGGTACCGTTCCAGCTAATGCATTAAATATGACTTGTTGTTTTAGGAAAGTCTATTTTAGGGATATGCTTTAATTGATTACATCTTTTTTTCCTGAAGATTTGTCCTCATTTGTCCCCAAGGAGAAGTATTCATTTGCAATAAAGAGGGAGTTCGATTGTATATTTCATGGACGTTAACTGAGCTGTCTGTGCCAAGGATTGTGTATTTTGCCTTAGAAAAGAATCTTGTACATTTCTCCCCAAAACAACCATTAACTACCAGTTTCACATTTAAGAGAATTGGAGCTCAGAGACCCTGGCTTGCTCCAGGGTTCACGGATCTTGCAGTAGAGCTGTGATACATGAATTCTCAGTCTTTCCACTCTGATCTACTGACACAGAGTCAATCTCCACTCTCTGTGATCCTCCATCAGCTTGCTGAGGCTGCAAATCTTTACAGGACAAGAAAGCCCATTTTTCTTCCTCCGAACAGACGGTGGCCTTGAATTGCCAATCTTGTAGTTAGCACAAAATGCGCTACAACACCAGGAGCTCTTGTCTGTCCACACTCAAAGTCATTGCTATCGAGTCAGAACTGACTCATTGCTTCAGGAAGTTTTCAGAGGCCAGAAACTGCACAAAAGGAAATTGTCCATCTTTGTCCTGGAGAATGGCTGGTGGATTTGAACCACCAGCCTTTGGATTGGTAATGCAACTTGCTATCTAGTACGCCACCATCTGTAGACTTGCAGGCTTACTTCAGATGGGTAAAGGAGGCAGAAGGTTCATGAAATCTGCAGTTGGAGAAGAGGCCGAGAAAGGGGAGAAATTGTTACAGAAGTTCTGGGGAAGGCTGTTGTGGTTATGTGTACACGAGACTCAGAGCGACCCTGTGAACAAACAGATGAGAAACCATCCCAGGCCTGTGCCAACCTCATGGTCTCTGCCATTCTCCAGCCCATTGTTGCAGTCACTGTGTCAGTTCATTTCCTTGAGGGTCTTCTTCTCTCTCACTGAGCCTGGGGAAGGCCGTGGAGCTGAAATGCGTTCCCTTTCTCAGACTGACATGCAGCAGATGCTGAATCCACATCAGTCAGCGTCTCCTGTCACTGAGGACGGAGCCTCTAGCTGCTAGCTGGCCCTGTGCGGCTTCAGCATTGGCAGTCTCTATTGGGCAGACGTCGCTGAGGACCAGCATGGGATCCCGAGTGGCCACGCGGGTTTGGAGTAGTGCATCCAAACATCCAGATTGCTGTCAGGCTGAACCAGCTGCCCCTCCCTTCATAGCAGAGTGCCATTCAAAACAGCCCTTTGAGGGGAGCTCTGGTGGCCTAGTGGTAAGGAGCTGCAACTAAAATCTCAGAGGCGCACGGTTCGAATCCACCAGATGCTCTGCCGGGGAAGGAGGGACAATCTCCTCCTGTACCAGTCAGATCTGATTTGACGGTACACGCACACAAAAATAATAAAATAAAAATTTAAAAACAAACAAACAAAAACAGTCCTTTGCAGCAAGCTTAGCAACAGAAGCTGTGAAATGGTGGGGTGGGGTGGGGGGAGACACCATATTTCCAAGGCTCTTCTGCTTCTAATCAGGTTTCTGCTTCTAAATCTGTTTTCTTGGTCAGCCCCTCGAAATGCTTGGCCAGATTTCGTAAATCTTCCCAACTTCTTCTCCTGAAGATGGGAACAGTGCTTCCTGCCCTCTCACCTTAACAGTGACCTCCTGTTTATCAATGATGATTTACCAAACAGGGTTTGCTTTTTCTTGGTAATAACAACTCGTGCTTATTATGCTTTTCTGGGAAGATCAAAACTTGCTGGAAATGAAAACTTACTGATCATAGTATCTCTCCTGAAGGTAAGATGTAGACATTGTAAAACCTCTCAGTCGTCTCGTTCTTCCTTCAGGGAACCCTTCGAGGCTTGCTCTGAAATATGCTCATTCTACTCTTTCTCTTCTGCTTTTAGAAACGGACTCACGGTTGGAACTTAGAGGATCCTGAACAAGTGTCAAGGGAGGAAAGTGAATATGTGCGTTCAAGAGGAAAGGGGAGACAAAGAAAAACCTGTGAGCAAAATCTGACACTTCCATCAAAAAACTTAAGCATATATTTGAAATACTACTGGCCTTCCTAACACTTTTCTTTACAAACTTCGAATGGATGAGATGATTGCTTGTGTAAACACGTTTTATGCCTGAGGACCGCACAGCAACGGAGGTGGGGTGTGTGGGGTTGAGTAGGTTTCCCTTGGGAATTGCAGGAAATGTTGATGGAGAGCCCAGGATGGGGTTGCCATTCAGGAAGAGAAAAGAGCTGGCTAAGGGCTGGTCCTGGCTCCGTGTCCCCGACCAGAGACAGAAGATCAGAGCTGCCCTGACTTCCTCTCCTCATGTGTCCTGCCCCAGCTTTTGACGTGTCTATTAGTGCTATAATTTTTAAAACTTCTTTCATAAAATGGATTTATTTATTTTTTTCCCCCCACTTTGGCCTCATCCTAAGCAATAATAGATAAGATAGGAATCATTAGTTTGTTGGGAAACAGACACACACACACACACACACACACACACACACATATATATATATATATAGAGAGAGAGAGAGAGAGAGAGAGAGACAGACAGACAGAGACAGAGAGAGAGATTAGTTGAAATTAGGTGTTTTATTTTTCTTTTTGATCTCAAGTCGTATCCTTTGTTGTCATTTGTGTTGTTCGTTGCTGTTGAGTTGGGTAGGACTCAGGGTGATCCTATGAACAGACTTGAACCCTGTGCCGTCCTCATCATCTCTGACACACTTGAGCCCATTGCTGCAGCCACATTTGTCCACTGAGGAAAATGAGGAAAGATCAGAGAAATGGAACGGCTTGTCTAAGGTTACACATTCTGATAGGAAAGACTGGCCTAGAATCCAAGTCTTTCTCTCATTTTCCCCACGGGATGGGGGTGGAGTGAGCATACAGCAAACAGTGCTTTATCTTAGAGGGAGGATGGCATAAAGGCTCATCAGATTCTCTTTACCAAGTTTAAATGTCTCATCTCCTTACTAGGAATGTCTTCAGTCTGCTAATTGTATTGTCTACAACCTAACTTGGGACCTTGGAATGACCTGTTGATCTAGTGGCAAGAAGCTGTGCTGTAATCCTGAAGGTAAGCAGTTCGAATCCACCAGCTGCACCATGGCAGAAGGATGGGCAATGTCCTCCCGTCCAATGAAGACCCTCGGCCTCTGAAGACCCGCTGGAGAGTCAGCTGTGGGTGAGTCCTGACTCCGTGGTACACAGCAACAAAAACAGCCTAAGTCATTATCCACAAGGATTCGAGGTTAGAAGGCCTAACCCGTGTGGGTTTGCCAGGGCTACCCTTCCTCTCAGTCACTCGGGCAGGCGACAACAGAAAAGGCAAGGCCACCAACTGCCAGCAGTGTTTACAGTCCTGGGAAAGTAATCACTGCATCTGTGACATTATCGACAGAACCCAGATGCCTCACTCAGATGTAAACCAGTGGGTCCCACACTGGAACCCACAGGCCCTGGCCTCCCCTGGCCACTGGTTTGTAAACTGGAGTGCACTGTGATCACCAAGTATTCAGCTCTTGACCTGTGACCTTTGCTACTTCCCAATTCACACGGCCTTGCATTTGCCACTCTGACAAGTTTCAAAGTAGCCTTTGTAAAGACCTAACCCCATGGCAAGATGCAGGGGAGAGGCGTGGGGAAGGGGACACTTGGGGAAAAATAAAACAAGCATTTTGTTGCAGACAAGATCTGGTTTCATTTGTTTGAAAGTCTGTCTGATCCTCAAGACTTACAAACTACATTCTCTCCGGCCATCGAATTTCTCATTTGCAACCACTTAATTTGTTGCTCTAAACGTCCGCTGTCGCTGTAAGGGACACATGTGGAAATATCCCCCAGCTCACACCGCTCTCATGCACAATTAACTCATCCTTGTAGCAGTCATCCCACCATCCCTACGTATTATCTCTATTTTTCAGGAGAAGCCAGAGGTTAGCCAAGTTAAACGATTTGCCTAGAGTCACACTACCAATATGAAGAGGACTAGGGACTTAGATCTTTTTTCTCTCTTTTTGAGGTTCTTATTATCAACCTACCACACCTCCGGACCTGCACGCCGTGTGTCTTTCTTCCCTAAAGGCAGCAAAAGCTCTTCCAGAGTCACTGGGTCCTATGTCAGTCTTACCTTTGTTGATAACTAATTCACTGGATTTTTTTTTTAATTTTTTTTGCCTGGGGTTCATCTTTCTCGTTTTCTGGAGTGGGACATTAGCATTCTGGCTAATTACTTGCATGTTAAAATCAGAGCCTCTCGATTTAAATCCTCACCCTGCAGCTAGATAGCTGTGTGACCTTGGGCAAGTGACTTAACCTCTCTGTCCCACTTTTTTCCTCTTCAACATGGAGATAAAATTAGTACGAACGTCACAATGCTGGTTGTTTGGAAGTCTAAAGAACATGGTGCTTTGAAAGTGCTTAGTAAACACCATGGCACATACTTAAAAAGTGTTAGTTGTAGTTTGTACTTCAGTATTTCTTTTCTTTCCCCTGTCCTCATCATTGAATCCAGGATATCATTCTCAACATATTTTTGTGATAAATGAGACTATCAGCGCCAGGTCTAACCCAACAAACATCACATTTGTTTCTTCTTAAAATGACAACAGTGGTTTTTGCCTTCCCTTCCCACGTGACTGCAGTTTGTCTGTCATTTCATAGGGCTGCTTTCTTTACAGCACATTTGGGGTAAAACTTTGTGATAGTTTAGGATTTTTGAAGAAATGGATAAATCTTACTTGTTTCTCAGATATTTCTTTATCTCTATATGTCAGTCTGGAGACTAAGGTGCACCGGAAATAGGCCCTGGTCTTTGCAATTACTTGCTATGCATCAGCGAGCTGGACAATGCCTAGGGAGGATGCCTTTGAGCTGTGGTGTTGGACAAGAGTATTGAATATACCATGGACTGCTAGGAGAACAAACAAGTTCATCCTAGAGAGGGTGAGACCAGACTGCTCCATGGAGGCAAGGATTCTGAAGCTCTGTCTGACACACTTTGGACACGTTGCAAGGAGGGATCAATCCTTGGATAAAGACATCATGCTTGAGGGGGTGGAAGGACAGTACAGGAGAGGAAGGCCCTCTATGAGGTGGATTGATTCAGTGACTGGGATAATCGGGATGGGTGTGTCAGAGACACTAAGATTGGCACAGGACAGAGCAGGGTTTAGGGCTGTTGTACATAGGGTCGCTATGAGTCGCAGGCTACTTGATGGCACGTAACAACCACAACAACATTTGTAGCTAAATTTTCTCTGTCTCGGGAGCTCTCGTGCCTTAGTGGTAAGGAGTTGTCAATCCAAACAGTGGTTCGAATCCATCCGCTGTTGCACCAGTGAATGATGGGCAATTTCCTCTCACGCAATTTACTGCCTCTGAAAGCCCACTGGAGGGTCAGCTATGAACTGACATTTTAGGGCCCTGGTGGCGCAAAGGTTGGCAGTTCAAACAACCAGGTACAATGCCTGTATTTTATCCGAATGTCTGCTTCAGTAAAGATTACTCCGCTTACTCCTACTGAACAGATTTCACGAGGTTTCCAAAGCTGTCAATCTTCACAGGAAGAACTGCTAGAGACACGGGGCCGTCTGATCAGCAATGCTGCTTGCGACATTCTGCACTGCCAGAGCTCCGAATGACCCAGAAAATCCTGGGGGGGGGGGGCAGTTTTCCTCTGCCAATGAAGGTCCCGGCGACTCAGAGTCGACTCTGTGGTGAATCAGGACAAAGTATAAACTCCACAAGTGTGTTTTTCAGAACCACTTCCCCCACTGGTACCTAGGAGTTAGAAATGGAAGGAAGAGGGATTTCAATGCATTTCTCACCTCCAAGCACCAGAAAAAAAAATATGATCCAACTCCTTCTGTTCCTAAATCCAGCTTCACCCTGACTCCTGCCTGAAACATAGCCCAGTTCTGTAACGGCCTGTCTGAAGCCCACTCGGCTTCTTTGTGCTCCCCCTTTGCCCACAGCCAGACCACAGGGTCAACCTCAGCTTCAACAGCCACCTTTTTCTGTACCTTACGTAGATATTTTCTCACTCCTTCTTTCCCTGCTGTGGGATCCATTACCTCTTCATTCTCTTATATCCTTGTCCCGGCATCCTCCTCATCTTATCTCCTGAGCTTTTCTTCACTCTACTGATAGTCATGGAGAGCTAGTCACACTCGGATTCAAAGGAGGATGAGACTGCCATGTCCCACCCCCCCAGGAGACAATAGCCTGACGTAACATGTAAGACTGAATGAAGGCTGCATACTGGAGTGGACCTGGGGGGAGGGATTGTAAAACAATGAAAGAACTGTTCTTTTACTTTTCAAAGAGAAGTGCGTACTGAGGGGGGGACGAGGGGGGGGCAGGGAGAAAAGTGCAACAGTGAACAAATGGAAATCCAAAGTCTCTGTAAATTTTCATGAAAATTAATACAAAATATGATAAAAACAAAAGCAAACAAAAAATTTAAAAAACAAAAAACAAAACTGCAGGGGACAAATCACCAGAACAAAGGTACTTCCCTTTCTGAAATTACCTGCACATTGACTATCCCCTTCTAGTTTTTCTGCCACTTACTAGCTATCCAACTACAGATCATGTACTTTGCTTCTCTCCGACTTGGTTTACTCATCTGTTTAAAAGGGGATTAAAGTGGAACACTAGCACCTTGCTATTGCTACAGCGTATTATAAGGATTAAGTGAGAAAGCATTAAGATTAAGTGAGGGAGATGCTAGGCACTCGGCCTGATGCCTGCACATCCAAATGCCCCGGAAATGTAACAATTACTTTTATTATGAGCCAATGGAATCCATTCTTTTCGGAATCCAAAGGTTTTCTCTTTCACAGTATTGAAGGAGGAGCCTCTTGCATGTTTTAGATTTTTTGCTTTCTTGTTGGTTTGCATACCCTGGGTTTCACTTGTACATTCATTCACACACATTGTGTTGTGTGCGTACACATTGTGTTTTAGACATTCATTAATATATCTCATATTCACCCTATCTTTTCAAGTCCCAGTTGACTCTTTTCAGTTTCTTCACCCTTCCCTTACTCCATCCCATCCTGCTCATTTTTTGCATATTTTAAAGTCAATTATTCGGTAGTTGTTTATACAATCTATGTTTGCTTGATAATCTGTCCGTGTTTCTGTCTTCACCCAGCCAAGGGTCAAAATAACAAAAGAAAGGAGAGTTGTTGTTGGTCCACACTTTCTGGATTAGAAAAAAACAAAGAAAGCAAACCAGTTTCAGCCCTGATAGAATTCTGAAGGAGTAGGTAAGCATTTATGACATTCTAAAGCTCTGATCTGTGTTTATTTCTTTAATTTTTAAGCCTAGTTTGAAAGAATTTATGGGGAAAAATGGAGCAGAAAGAATCAAGTTCTCATAAAGTCCCTTCTTTCCTTCCAGGTTTTGATATTATTAACATTTCACACTAGTGTGATGCATTTGTTCCAATTGGTGAACCAAAGTGCCATCATTTTTAAATATTCCAGCTTATCTTTAGTATCTGTTGACCGTAGACTGCAGTACTAGCTAACATAAATAGAGTAAAACAAATTGGATGTCTGAGTTTAAATGACTAACAATTATCTTTTGAGGGTAGTTTCCTTGCTTTTCTTTTTTAATTATACGTTATTCTGCACATCTTTTCACTTCAAACGACTTGTTATGTGTCTATTGACCGTAGTAGTGAGGGTTTTGTTTGTTTGTTTTCTTGATGCTAAAATGTGACCCACATATAACACAGGCTGTTGATGAGTCTTCCTCTGCTCCTAATGCCACATTCTTCTACATACAGTCCAGTTTCTCACGTGTTGAATATACCATGGACTGCTAGAAGAACAAACAGGTTTGTCCTGGAGAGGGTGAAGCCAGGCTGCTCCTTAGAGTCAGGGATTCTGAAGCTTCGCCTGACATACTTTGGGCATGTTGCAAGGAGGCACTGGTCCTTGGAGAGGGGCATCATGTTTGGGAGAGTGGAGGGATGGCGCAGGAGAGGAAGACCCTCGATGAGATGGATCGATTCAGTGATTAGGGTAGTGGGAGTAGGTGTGTCAGACACACTGAGGATAGAGCAGGGTTTAGGGCTCTTGTTAATAGGGTCTCTATGCAACAAAAACAAACGTACACATTCCATAGATATGGAAAAAGGATCCAGCTCTGACACTCTCCTCCTCTTTCATTCTTTGGACTACCTGGCATTTCAGAAGTTCAGAGTAGAAAGAAACATTTAAGAGCTTCAGATCAACTTCACATTTTCAGCTAGAGACACCAAAGACCAGGAAGAATAAAATGCCAAGCTCAAGGTCACACAGGAGGTCTTAGCAGAACAAGGTCTATTAGTGCCTATTCTTGTGTGAACGCCAGGTAATCATGCTGCCATGACAATGAATGAGAAAATAAAAGTCCATTACTTTGAGTTTGTGCCTGTGAATAATATTCTCATGCTTGTACATATATGGAGTTCTGGTAGATTAGTGAATAAGGAGTTGTACTGCCAACCCAAAGGCAGGCAGTTCAAAGCCACTTGGCTCTCTGAGAAAGAAAGATGGACACAGTCCTTCCCTTCAATTTACAGCCTCAGAAAATCCACTGGAGGGTCAGCTATGGGTTGGGTACAACCTGACAGTGACTGATTGATTGTTGTACTTATATGGAGACCTCCATTGAAAGAGTGGTGATAGACAAATCAATGAAAGCTCTTATGATAATGGTGCTGTTATGTGCTGTTCAGTCCTCTATGACTTGAAGCAACCCTATGAACAATAGTTCTGAACCTGCCCTATTATTAGTCAGTCTACTGACACACCTGCCTCCGTTCCCTAGTTACTGTGTAATCCATCTAAATCAGAAGTCTTTCTCTCCTGCGCTATCGTCCCACCACCCTTCCCAGGACGATGTCTTCCTCCAAGGACTGGTCCCTCCTGGGCTCAGGCCCAAAGTATATGAGATAAAGCCTCAAAATCCGTACCTCCATGGACCAACATGCTATCACCTTCTCCAGGACAGAGCTACTTGTTCTCTTGGCACTTCAATACTTTTCTCTGCACCACAACTCAAAGGCATCAATTCTTCTCCTGTCCTTAGTCATTGTCCAGCTCTCTGTTGCATTGAATTAAAACCATGCTGGGTTCTTTTATCTCTGTTCAGACCGCAGGTTCTTGATCTAGGTCTAGGTTTCATATGAACAATTTAGTGTTCTGGAACTTCCGTTCTTCTCAATGTCAGCCGTAATTTGTTATGATCCACACTGTCAAATGCCTTTGCATAGTCAATAAAGCCCAAGCAGACATCCTTTCGCTATTCTTTGCTTTCAGCCAGGAGCCATCTGACATCAGCAATGATATCTCTCTAGCCACAACTTCCTTTAAATCCAGCCTGAATTTCTCACCGTTCTCTGTTGAAGCATTGATAGCTCAGAATGTCTTCTCTGATACTCTCTGCCTGCTCTACGTCAGAGGCTTTGTAATGATTTCATTCTCATTTCCAACTCCTCAGGGTCCTTGTTGCTCCATCATGAAGAAAGTGAGCCTCAAGGAGGCGAAGAACTTTGCCCACAGTACTGTTGTTGTTGTCGTTATTATGTGCCATCAAGACGCTTGCAACACATAGTGACCTTACGTGCAAGCCCTAAGCTCTGCTCTGTCTTATGGCAATCTCACTGTCTTCAACACACCTACTCCCATTACCCCAGTCACTAAATCGATCCATCTCATCAAGAGTCTTCCTCTCCTGTGCTGTCCCTCCATCCTCCCAAACACCATGTCCCTCTCCAAGGACTGGTCCCTCCTTGCCACATGCCCCAAGAATGTCAGACAAAGTTTCAGAATCCTTGCCTCCAAGGAGCAACCCAGTTTCACCCTCTCCAGGGCGAACCTGTTTGTTCTCCTAGCAGTCATGGTACATTCAATACTCTTCTCCAGCACCACAGCTCAAAGGCATCAATTCCCTTTTTATCATCCCTTGTCACTGTCCAGCTCTCTGATGCATAGCATGCAATTGCAAAGACTATAGCCTGGATTAGATGCATCTTAGTCTCCAGCCTGATGTTGTTGCTCTCCAGTACTCTGGAGAGGTCCCTGATAGCTGACTTTACCAGTGCAATTCATCTCTTAATTTCCAGGCTGCTGGTACAACACAAGAGTGTTGATTGTGGAACCAAGCAAACTTAAACTGTTTACAATCTCAATCTTTTCACCATCTATGGTATATTCAATATTCTTCTCCAGCACCACAGCTCAAAGGCATCAATTTTCCTTCTATCATCCTTAGTCATTGTCCAGCTTTGTGATGCATAGAAAATAATTGCAAACACCATGGCCTGGATAAGGTGTACCTTAGTCTCCAGACTGACATCATTGCTTTTCAGGACTCATGAGAGGTCCCTGACTGCAGATTTTCCCCAATGTAATTAATCTTTTGATTTCCTGGCTGCTGGTACCAAGAGTGTTAATTGTGGAGCCAAGCAAACGAAACTGTTAACAGTCTCAAGTTCTTCACTGTCTATCATGATACTGCCAATTGGCCCAGTGGTGAGAATCTTTATTTTCTTGACGTTGAGTTTCAATTCCTATTAAAGGCTGCAGTCCTTGACCTTTTGTGGTAAGCGCTTCAGACCCTTCTCAGTTTTAGCAAGCAGGGTTGTGTCATATGCATAAGGTGGGTTGTTGGTTAATCTTTCTCCAAACCTGATGCCACATTCCTAGCAGACCCCAAATGAACCTGGGAGCTGTGTGTCTTCAAAGAATAGGTGGTTTCACTTGTGACTTGTTGCTTCTGTGTTGCTCATAGCTGGCTTCCCTCAGGAAGAGAAGAGCTGACGAGAGACGTGCAGAGGGCCACGGGCTTTGCAAGAACCAATACAAGAAGGCTTCCTGAAAGAGGTGACTTTATGAAGACGGCGAGAGTGGTAGGAAGCTTTGTTTTTCAAATGGATTTTTTTTTAATCTTATTCTTGGGTTTTATGTGTACGTTTTTATTAAATTTCTTTAGGTAAGAATAAAAAAATAAACAAGGTCTAGTATACTACTTTCACTTTGCTCTGCATATTCCTTCCATTTATACATGATTTTCTCCAGAAAACAAAAGTTACTTTACCTTTAAAAACAAAACCAAATGCTCTAAGGCACAGAAACTCACTGCTGAGCACTTGGACTATACTCACAATGATACAAAAGTGGTAGTGAAATTGGCTTACTCTTTGGTGTGTTGGTATCCCTGGGTGGAGCAAAAAATTGACATGTTTAGCCACTATAGGTTGGTGGTTCAAGTCCACCAAGAGATGACTTGAAGAAAAGGCTGGTGATAGAATTAAAAACAAACAAACAAACAAAATGGCACTGAAAGTTCGGTGGAGCAGTCTAACACACACAGGGTCACCCTAAAGCAGAACCAGCTTGACAACTGCTGTGGTTTGATGGGGCAGCTTGTGTCCCACATCTAGCTAGTGCATGACTTTACCAGGCTGTGGGTTGAGCGTCAGTGGTTTGTTTTCATGTTAGCCCAGCAGGTCTTCCCCAGTTCTCTGTTGCTATTTATCGCAGCCGGCCGGAATGAGGTGGGGGAGATCAAAGGTAGACCTTCAAGTTGGAATACACAGCTCAGGAACAATGTGTGTGTGCGACAAGGGGCCTCTTTCAACCAGCGTGTTGATGGCACTTCCCTTAATCCTTCCTACCATCCTGTGAAATTAAACATAGGCGGTTGCTGTGTACCCTGGAATCAGAACCAACCCATAGCTGACCCTCCGCCAAGTTTTCAGTGGCGGTTAATTGCACAGGAGGAGACTGCCCCTCTTTTCCCACAGAGGAGCTGGTGGGTTTGAACCACGTGCCTTTGAGATTGCAGCACAGCTTCTTGCCAGTAGGCCACCAGGGAGAGAGATTCTTTAAACGAGAATGTTATTCCAAAGTAGCATTTTTAAACCCTCTTCAGCTGTTGTTATATCTACTGAGCGCCTACTTAAGACACCAGGCACTTACTTAGATGCACTCGCTCATTTCTTCCTTATAAGCATCTGCATTGCTCATCTGAAGGAATAAAAGTTCAGGGTGTTGAGACAACTCACCCACCGCCCACCGTAACAGGGCTGAGAGCTGCCTGGGCGAGGGTTTGACTCTGGTGTCAGTCTCGAGGAGCTGATGTCCTTTGACCATTGCAGCTGGAGTCATCCAGCCCTCCTGAGAAGCCAGGGTCATCTCTTCCCCTCCTCCTCAGAGGCCGCCACTAACAACCTCATTCCCCACTCTGCCCATCCAGCTTCCCTCACCTACACCCCAAATCTGACTCGCAAAATCTGTTTCCGTTCTCACCCTTAAAAACTCTCTCTTAGCACTGAATTCATAGTTCCTAGTCCTCCCATAATTCTATTGGTTTATCACCAGTAGCTTAAAAATACACAAAAAAATACACAAAGCCGCACATCAGAAAATTATTGGTTCCAGTGTTTGTCTTGTCCTTATAGAGCCTGTTAGAAATAGTAGCCACTGGACTGACATCGGGATTGAGGGAAGATTGAGAAAGATGGGATAAATAATGTGCACTGCATTGAAACAGAGGAGAGAGAACTGTTTAAAAGAGATATATGATTAGCTATTATTGTCATGACAGGTGTCCAGAACGAAGGCAGCACAGTGGAGTGGACTTGGGGGGAGGGATTGTATAACAATGAAAAAATTTTTCTTTTACTTTTCCAAGAGAAGAGTGAATTGGGGAGGAGGGAGTGAGCAGGGAGAAAAGTGCAACAATGAATGAATGGAAACCCTAAGTCTCTGTAAACTTTCATTAAAAAAAAGAAAAAAAGGACAAACAGCTCTGAGTGTCATCCCAAATTTCCTTAGCATGGCTCCTCTAAGAGGTGAAACAGTCTTCATCTTGTGATTTTTATGTATTTATCTTTAATAAATGAGGTAACAAGAAGAACATAAAAAAAAAAAAGAAATGGTGGCCAGAACGTATAGGCTATTGACTTGGAATCAGACATGATTCTCATTCATGGATATGAGTGTCAGAGGGAACCTCAGGTCTCCCCTTGACTGAGCTCTAATGATTGCAGAGACTTAGGGGCATTGAAATAGAAGACCACTGGAGTGGTTCTCAAAGTCAGTTCCTGGACCAACAGCATCAGTATCTCTTAAGGACTTGTTAGAGATGCAAATTCTTAGATCCCAGCTCAGACTTACTGAGTCAGAAAGTTGGAGGATGAGGACAAGGACAAGAAGTTATATTTTAATATCAGGTGATGCAGATGCTTGGGAAATTGAGATCTACATTTAAATTTCCTACGTAAAAATCTCCAGGGGCAAGACATTATGCTGAGTGAAATATCTCAGTCATGAAAGGACAAATACTGTATAGTGCTACTGTTGTAAAACAGGACTAACATCAGGGATGGGGGGAGACTGAGAAAGATGGGATAAATTATGTATATTGTATTAAAGAGATGAGGGAGAAAATAGTTTAAAAGGGATATGTGATTAGGTATTATTGTGGTGACAGGAGTCCAGAACGAAGGCTGCAGAGTGGAGTGGACCTGTGGGGAGGTATTGCAGAACAATGAAAAAATTTTTCTTTGCTTTTCAAAGAGAAGAGTGTACTGGGTTTGGGGGGGCAGGGCTGGGCAGGGAGAAAGGTGCGACAATGAATGAATGGAAATCCAAAGTCTCTGTAAATTTTCATTAAAATGAATAATAATAATAATAATAAACTAAGGAATAAAGGAACAACAAGAATTAATCTCCAGGGACCTTGCCAAATTCCTGAGGAGCAATGATGTCAGTTTAAAGACTAAGGTATGCCTGATTCAGGTAATGGTCCTTTTAATCACTTGCTATGCATCTGAGAGTTGAACAAAAAATTAAAATGACAGAAGAATTGATGCTTTTGAAATGTGGAGAAGAACACTGAATATCTCCCAGATCATCAAAAAACCCAAACAGCTAAGCTTTGGAAAAAATGCAGCCAGAATGGTACTTGGAGGCAAGAATGGTGAAGCTTCATCTTATCTACTTTGGGCCTGTTGCTAGGAGAAGCTATACCTTGAAAATGGTTATCATGTTTGGAAAGGTGGGGAGTCGTGAATGAGATGAAGACCTTCAATGGGATACATTGACACATTGACTGCAGCAATAGGCTCAAGTGTCAGAAATGATGACGATGGCGTAAGACAGGACAGGGTTCATAGAGTCACTGTGAGTTTTACTTGACTCAATGTTACCTAACAACAACAATAACAACATAAAAATAATCTGAAGATACAGGAACTATAGGCAAATGTATGGGACATATTTACACTGAATTTCTTCTCATTTTTAAAAAAATGTTCATGTCTTGATGGTGCATTGGCTAAATGTTGGCCTGCCAACCAAAGAGTCTAAATTTCCAACTCACTATTTTGTACAGTGAGTTCAATGATTTATTCATGACAAATGCCAGTTTTAAAAAACACAAGTTGTAACTTTACGCATGGACCCCACCTGGTGGATTGCACAGAAATCAGATTGACTATGTTTGCAGAAAGAATTACTGGAGAAGGGCCATACCTGCAGTCAAAACCAGACCAGTTGCCAATTGTGAAATTGACCATCAATTGTTCATGTGCAAGTTCAAATTGTAGCTGAAGAAAAAGAAAACTAGTTCACAGGGCCCAAACTATGACCTTGAATCTATCCCAGTTGAATTTAAGGATCGTCTCAAGAAAGATTTGAGGCATTGAACACCAATGATCAAAGACCAGATGAACTGTGGGTGGACATCAAGGATATCATCCATGAAGCCAGCAAAAAGTCCTTACAAAGAAGGAGGAAGAAGAAAAATCCAAAACGGATGTTAGAACAGACTACGAAAACTGCATTAGAGCTTCAAGAAGCCAAAACAAAAGGAAGAAATGCCAAAACAAAAGAGTTGAACAGAAGATTTTAGAGGGTAGCTCGAGAAGATAAAATGTTATAATAAAATATGCAGAGAGCTGGAGTCAGAAAATAAAAAGAGAAGCACTTTCTCGGCATTTCTCAAGCAGAAAGAATTGAAGAGCAAATTCAAGCCTTGAGCTGAAATCCTGAGATGCTATGGGCATAATTTTGAACGATCTAAGAAGCATCGAAAGAGGATGAAAGAATATACAGAATCACTGTACCAAAATGAATTGATTGACATGGAAAAATTTAATAAAGTACTGCATGAGCAAAAGACAAAGATAATGAAAGATGACGTTCAAGCTGCACTGAAGACATTAACAAGAAAAACAAAACAAAACCAGACCTGACAACAAAAACAACAAGGCCTCAGGAATAGGTGGAATATCAATTGACACATTCATCTAACAGATGCAGCCCTGAATGTGCTCACTGATTTATATCAGGAAATTTGGAGGGCAGCTATGTGGCCAAACTGATTGGAGAAGATACATATTTGTCTCCATTCCCAAGAAAGGTGATCCAACAGAATGTGGAAATTGTTAAACAATATCATTATTGTCTCATCTAAGCAAAAGATTGTTGAAGATCATTTAAAAATGTCTAGAACACTGGCAGCTTGAACTAGAAAGTCAAGTAGGTGTTAGAAGAGGTCGTGGCACCAGGGCTATCATTGCTGCTGTCAGATGGATAGACTGAAAGCAAAAAATATCAGAAGAATATCTGTTTGTGTTTTATTGACTATGCAAAGGCATTTGGCTGTGTGGATCATAACAAAGCATGACTACCATTGAGAAGAAAGGGGATTCCAGAACACTTCATTATGCTAATACAAAATTTATACGAAGAGCAAGAAGTTGATATCCAATCAAGCAAGGGAACACTGCGTGGTTTAAAATCAGGAATGGTGTGTGTCAGGGCTGTATCCTTTATCCATACCCATTCAGACTAGATGCTGAGCAAATAATTTGCGAAGCTGGACTTTATGAAGAAGAATATATGGCATCAGGATTGGAGGAAGACTGGACTCACCTGTGTTATGCCGATGACATAACCTTGCTAATGAAAGCAAGGAGGATATAAAATGCTTGCTGCAGAAGATCAAAGACTGAGCCTTCAGTGTGGATTGCATCTCAAGATCAAGAAAACAGAGGTGTTCACCACAGGACCAGCCGTCAATGTTATGATTGATGGAAATGATTTCATTTCCTTGGATCAACAGTTCCCACTCATTGTACTAGTAGCAGTCAGTTGGAACATGCAAGGAAGCTGTTGATTTAGAATGTTGTAGCCAAGGGATCATGTGTTCTGAGCCACAAAGACACCATTTACAGGCTCTGCAGGTATTCTGTAAGTAGAGGACTTACATGTACATGCAATTCTACACACATCATAGTGAGCTTGAGAGCCATTTCTAAACTGGCTGAATGGAGAAGCAGAGAGGGGAAAAGCTATTTGGTGAAGTAGATGGAGAACTCCCCGTGACAAAGATGCTGTTGTTGGTGTTAGATGCCATCAAGTGGAGCATAGCGACCCTGTGAACAACAGAGCTGAACCCTGTCCTATCCTATGCCGTCCTAACCACCTCTGCCACACTGGAGACCATTGTTAACAGTCACTGTGTTGCTCTATCTTACTGAGGGTCTGTCTTTCCTTCATGAATCCCCCACTTTTCTGAGCATGATGTCTTTCTCCAAGGACTGGCCCCTACTAAAAAACATGCCCAAAGTACGTGAGACAAGAGTGCAGAGCCCAGGATACAGGGGCCTTGGTGCATTTGTTAAAGAAGCCAAGCTCAGAGTCACCCATCTTCCAGGTCTCCAGGTTTCCTAAAGGGGGGCATTGTCTCAAGGTGCAGTTCTTACTGAGCTCTCAGGAGCTCTGGTGGCATGGGCTGTAGATGCTGTGCTACTCACCCACGACCTGGAACCCTCTGGAAGCTTGAACCTACCTGCTCGTGGCTCCATGAGAAGAGATGGGCAATCTTCTCCCGCTGGAAGGTCATCTATGACTTAGTTCCACCTCGACAGCCTTGAGTTTGACTTGGTCCTTTGACTATATTGACAACACTATATATATGGTTTCCTGGTTTTGTTTATTCTCCCATTAATGCTTTAAGATAGAAATTCTCCATACGTGATTCTTATCATTGGGCCAATTGGCAGTATCATGATAGATGGTGAAGAGATTGAGATTGTTGATAGCTTTAGTTTGCTTGGCTCCACAATCAACACTCTTGGTACCAGCAGCCAGGCAATTAAAAGACGAACTTAGGAAAGTCTGCTGTCAGAGTCCTCTCCAAAGTACTGAAGAGCAACGATGTCAGTCTGGACACTAAGGTGTGACTGATACAGGCCATGGTCTTTGCCATTATTTGCTATGCATCAGAGAGCTGGACAATGACTAAGGATGATAAAAGGAAAGTTGATGCTTTTGAGCTGCGGTGCTGGGGAAGAGTATTGAATATACCACAGACTGCTAGGAG
Source organism: Elephantulus edwardii (assembly GCF_000299155.1). Lineage (NCBI taxonomy): Eukaryota > Metazoa > Chordata > Mammalia > Macroscelidea > Macroscelididae > Elephantulus > Elephantulus edwardii. The sequence continues at coordinate 12,946,949 of NW_006399777.1, read as the reverse complement.
AACAAACAAGTTTGTCCTGGAGAGGGTGAAGCTGGGCTGCTCCTTGGAGGCAAGGATTCTGAAGCTCCATCTGATAGTCTTTGTACATGTTTCAAGGAGGGATCAGTTCTTGGAGAAGGATATCATGCTTGGGAGGGTGGAGGGACAGTGTAGGAGAGGAGGGCCCAAGATGAGATGGATTGATTCAGTCATTGGGGTAATGAGGATAGGTGTGTCAGAGACAAGAAGATTGGCACAGGATAGAGAAAGATTTAGGGATGTTGTACATAGGGTCCTATGAGTCACAGGCGACTCAGTGGCACATAACAACAATAACAACAACAATAGTACATGAAGAAAACAAAGCCACTTGCCTAAGGCCATGTGGCTCATGAGTGCTGGAGTCAGGATTTGAACTGGGTCTGCTCTCAAAGCCTCTTTACAGTGCATCAGGCCTCATACTGTTGAAGTTCCCCCTGTGGAAGGTACTGAAAGACAGTGGGGATTCAGGGAGAACATCCTTGGATCTCAGCCTTGGTCTCTGCAGGAGCTGATTCCTTTCTTTCCGACATCCATTCCAGCATCCTCCAGCAGTTCCATTCCCATACCACGGGGCAAGGTCCCAGGGCGTCGCCCACCCCATCAGTCCCTTCTGGAACTGCGGCTTGTTTCTTGCAGGAGCTCCTGGAGCACAGCAGAACTTACCGGAAGGGGCCAACCACCAGCTTCATTAAACCCCATTAGCTTCCTCTTTCAGCTGAAGCTGGATTAGTCGTGTATTTATTCTTGATTCACACACACCACTCTTCCCTTTGATCTTCTGGAACAGCCATTTCAATTCTGATTTCTACCTGGACATGAGGAAATTCCAAGCATGTTCACACGTCTATCCCTGCTTTCAGGGACATAAAATGTATTGGTTGAAAGAATTTCTCTCCTTCTGAGCAGCCCAGTGTTGGTCTGAGCCATGTGGAAGAGCTGGAGGTCCCGGACTTACTGTGAATAAGACGTTAGCATTTAGCATTTCAAACTCTTAATCCTATTGATTCCCCACCCTTTTGATCTTTTCAGCACTTGTCAGGAGAGTTGAGTTCATGTCATTTGGCTGAGAGGGCTGATTGGCTCTGGTTTTATTATAACCTGTTTGTGTCACTTAATTAATAAGAAGAGCAGTGATCAGCTGCTAAACCACTTAAGAACGCCCTATACCTTCTCCTTTTCCAAAAGCCTAGGCAATTATTTGGGTTTAAGAAAGTGACTGAGTCAGATTATCAGCCTGGAAGAGGTTTGTTTTACCTTTGAACAGATTCCAATCATCTTTGCAGCCCCAACAAGTGAATAACTAGCCAAGCAACACCCAACTCCTTTCAAGGACAAGGAAGTAGAAGATGATGGGTATTTTCTGAGTACTTAAGTTGGGCAGGCACTTAGCTCATTTAATCCTCTCCATGGCTTTGGGTCATGGATCTTATTATCCCCATTTTACAGATTAGAGCGTCTAGCCTCAGAGGTTAAGAAACATGCCCCAAGTTCAAACAGTCAGAAAATGACAAGGTTGGGATAAGAATGCCAGTCCGTCTGATTTCAAAGGCATTGTATTTTCACGCTAGATCAAGTGGATGATTTCTCAAGAATCTTAAAAGTAAGAAAACGTGTTTGTTTTTGTTGTTTCTGCAAACTGTAATGAAGAGAAACCGCGTTGTTTAAAAGTACTGGAATCTTGACTATCCAGATAGTCATACTTATTGAAAGTTCTGCTAATTGTGTGAGGAGTATAAATAGATCCGTGGAAAGCTGTAAGGATTTGAGAACGGACCCAACAGAACTCAGTGGCGATGATGATGACTTGAATAGTCAATGACTTCCCATATTAAAATATAGATTCCTACATCATACCAAACAGATAAACAAATTTCTTATGGCTTAAGTATAAAAAGCATAACCAGATCTCTGACTCACATGGCCACGGAGTGAATTCCAATTAATAAGCTCCACTGGGTCCCAGAAGCTGTAAATATTTATAGGGAATTGACCACCCTTCTGTCTAAGAGTGGTGAATACTGCCTTGCGATTAGCAGCCTAGAGGTGTTAAACACTATGCTGATAACAGAACAAGCACCTGAGAGATCTTCAAAACGATTCGGTAGAAATGTAGAAAAGGATTTGTGCGATCTCATTCAAGGGAGATGCAAAATCACAAACAATAACGTGAACGTTGTTGTTGTTGTGTGCTGTAGAGTCAGAACCGACTCATAGCTGACCCTCCAGCAGGTTTTTGGAGGCAGTTAATCACACAGGAGGAGATTGTCCATCCTTCTCACGCGGAGCAGCTGGTGGCTTCGAACTGCATGCCTTCAGGATTGCAGCTCAGCTTCTTGCCACTAGGCCACTGAAACTCCCTATAATGTGAATAGCTGACAAATTTGACTACATATTTTTTTTTAAGAACAAAGATTCTGTTTGCAAAGTTAAAAGATGAGAAGCTGTTCAAAAGAAAATATTAATGTGACAGTCAAAATTAAGTAGACATTATATTAATATGTTATATTGACTATATTAAACAAAAATAATATTTCGACAATATGTTGTTGCTGTTGTGTTTGTTGTTTATTCTTAAGTCGGAACCAACCCATAGCTGACCCTCCATGGGTTTTCAGAGGCAGTTGATACGGAAGGAGATTGCCGGGTTTTCTCCCACAGAGCAGCTGGTGGAATCCAACTGCAAACCTTTGGAATTGCAGCCTCAGAGCAGCTGGTGAATTCAAACAACGTACCTTTGGAATTTGAAAAGGGACCCAACAGAAATCAGTGATAAAGATGATGACTATTTAATAGTCAACTGACTTCCCATATTAAAACATAGATTCCCACATCATACCAAACATAACAGTAGCCTCAAACTGCATGCCTTCAGGATTGCAGCGCAGGTTCTTGCCACTAGGCCATCAGAGCTCCCTATAATGTCAGCTTCTTACCAGTAGACCTCTTGACAATATATTAAACAAACAAAAGCTTCTAGAAATCAAAATGCCTCAATACAACCTCCTGCATAAGTTCACGGACAATGTAAGCAGTTTCTCAAAAGAATAACGAGTTGATGGAAGAGAAACTTACATTCCCCCAGAGCAAACAGAGAAATGAAAAGATGTTCAACTCCATGGTAACCACAAGAACAACTACAAAGAGAGAGCAAATAGAGAAATGGTAACCACAGAAACAACTACACACAGAGAGAGAGAGAGAACAAATTGGCAAACCCGATGTGGTATTTGGAATTCCTAAGTGATAGAAATGGGTAACATTCTTGACTACTAAACAAAAGATTAGTGTTTCAAGTCCACCCAGAGGTACCTTGAAGGAAAGGCCTGGTGATCTTCTTCCAAAGAAATCAGTCATCGGAAACCTGTGGAGTATAATTCTGCTCCAACACACAGGGTTGCCAGGTGTTGCACTGGACTTAACAGAAACTGGTTTTACGTCATACAGTGAATTCTATATGAGAATAGGGGCCCATGGAAACGTTAGCATATTGCTAGTATTGATGTAAATGTACACAATCATTTGGAGCTTCATTTGATCAGGTCAAACGGGACAATATGCAGAGTTGCTCAAGAATGTTACGATGGGACGTCTATCTCTGTGTAGGACCAGCTTCTTGCTCATGTGTAGTTTCACAGAAGTCTGCTCTCTGAGGACCTTGCATTTTCTCTGTCCTGAAATGTTTTTCTTTTTAAAACATTTATTATTATTATTAATTTAAATGAAAATTTACAGGGATTTTGGATTTCCATTCATTCATTGTTGCACTTTTGTCCCT
>NW_006399777.1:12915440-12942398 GCF_000299155.1 Elephantulus edwardii | reverse complement strand
TTCTTCATGTGTTTGTTGCCCATCTGAATGTCTTCTTTGGTGAAGTGTCCTGAAATTCTTAACGATTTTGCCTTTTAGCTTGTGCTCTTTAAAGTGAAATTCAACAGGAATGATGTGAATCATGCGCATGAGAAGAGGAAAGATGCAGCGCATGTGTATCTAGCACAGTTCCTTGGTGTCCTGTTCCCATGTGGCTTCAAGATTCCCTATCAGCACAGAATTCCCGTGGACTTACCACACGCGGAAGTTTAGCAAGACTTAAAGAGAGGGCAAGGTATGCGTGCTGGGTCTATGTGTGTTACAGCTACAAAGAAGTCAGTTGAGGTGCTGACTGCACCAAGAGCTTGTTCTTTCCTTTGAATCAGAACTTGCTTTTCAAATACAGAAAGAATGTAGTGAGTGTGCCCTTCTACGAAATCTGAATACTCAAGGCGTCCTATCACATCCTTTCTCTCTCATGTTACTTCCAGCCAGCTACTGCAAACAATGACTCGGAAGAGAATGGAAAGATAAGGCAACACACAGTTCCCATCAGTCCTTCCTCACTCCTCAGCAAACCCAAAGTAAAGGGTGTCGCCAAAGGTGGTACAAATCAAGATGTGAAACAAAAACAAGTAAGTCTGTGGAATGTGCCCATTGCTCTAATAAGAATGAAATCCTCTTTCTTTACTAGGCTTGTTCCCTCAGAGAACTGGTTTGATAGGGATGGGCAAATCAGAAATCGGGTATCAAAAAAGGGGTTTATGGGAGCTCTGGTGGCCTAGTGGCAAGACACTGCACTGCAATCCCAGAGGTACGCGGTTCAAATCTACCAGATGCTCTGCTGGAGAAGGAGGGGGCAATCTCCTCCTGTACCAGTCAGATCTGATTTGACAGCACACGTAAAAATAATACAATAAAAATAAATACCTAAAAAAGGGGTTTATTAGTGCCTGCAGCATGACGTAACTGGCTTACATGCTTTCATGGAGGTACTTTTTACTAAGAAGATTGTAAGAGGGAGGAAAAATCTCTCCCTCCCCAATATACATGGGGGGGAAATAGAATGTAAATGAAACTAATTATATAAATAAAAAGTTTTCTAAAAAATCTTTACACGTAAAAAAAAAAGAATGAAATCTACATGTACATGTTGTTGTTGTTGTGTACCATTGAGTTGGAACTAACCCATAACTAAGCCTCTGGTAGGTTGTCAAAGGCAGTTAATTGTACAGGAGGAGATTACCCGTCCTTCCCCTACAGAGCAGTGGTGGATTCGAGCCATGTACCTATGGGTTTGCTAGGCTACCAAATATGAACTACACACACATTTAAAATTGGCATTGCACAAAATAAAAGATGAAAAGGAAAATATATGAAAAATTTAAATTAAAACTTTTCATAAAACAGAAATATGTCAACAAGTATGAGATTGTTATATGAGTTGAGCTAAAGATCATGAAACAAAAGATAAATCTGTATGTCTAGTCGCTTTAGTAGTATTTTCCCTGATGTTTTCTAGCCCTGCATTTTCAGCTTATTGTGCTCACACATTCTTCTGTAGTTTCACATGGAACTGTGAACAGAACTATCAAATTTAGCATTGTTAAAAAGATTTTAAGAAACTGGAAATGACCTAGTGTTTAGGAATAAAGAAATGGATAGACAGTGGCATCGTCTAGCAGAAGGATTTTGGTATAGCCCTAGTGTGTCCACTTGCCGTACAGAAGTAAACTCGTGGTTGCTGTGAAGCTGAACACTGACCTTGATGTGCCAAATGCGAGAACGGTTACCCATGGTGGACGATGTTTGCTGGCTCTCCCCGATTACAATAAGCTTGGAAGCAGGAGTGGCATCCACTTCTGAAATGGCTTGCCTCCGGAAACTCTTACGAACAGTGCCCAGGTCTTTCACTCACGGGGTCGTTATGAGTCATCTACAACTCAATTGCACTTAAGAACAACAACAACAACAACATTGTTGTGTTGTATACTGTCAAGTTGGAACTTGTCCATAGCTGACCTTCCAGTAGATTTCCAAAGACCATAAATTGCACAGGAGGGGATTGCCCAGCGTTTTTTCTGCAGAGCAGCTGGTGGATTTGAACTGCACACTTTTGGAATTGCAGCTCAGCTTCTTACCACCAAGATGAACATTTCAGATGTCAACATACATAAGAACAAAAGAGTAGAATTAAAGGAATGAGACACAGAATCACCAAAACAGAAGACAATGCCCTTAACATTAATCTGATACAGACAAAAGAGGAAAGAAAATGGAGAAAGTATAAAAATTACATGGATCCCTTTAAGAGAAATAACATATTTGTGATTGGAATTCCAGTACAGGAAGAGGCAAAAATAAAACCACCAAGAACACCGTAGAAGTTATGATTCTGTTGATGTTGTTGTTAGGTGCCACTGAGTTGACTAGGATTTGTAATGACACTGTGAACAGCCGATATGAACCTTGTCCCATCGTACCTCATCCTCACAATTTCAGGTAAATTGCAGCCCTCTGTTAACAGCCAGTGTACCAATTCATCTTGTTGGGGTCTTCCTCCCTTTCTCTGACATTCCACCTTTCCAAGAGGGATGTATTTTTCCGAGCACCAGCCTCTCCAGACAACATACCCAAAGTATGTGAGCTGAGATTTTACTATCGTAGGCTCTAAGGAACACTCAGGTTGCACTGCCTCCAAGTCAGACTTGTTTGTTCTTTTGGAAGTTCATGGGTTAGTACTACTCTTCCCTAACACCACAACTCAAAGGAATTAATTTGGCTATGATTTTTCACAGTCTAATTTTCAGATGCATAGGAAGTAATTGAAAATACCATTATGTATGTCAGGTGCACCTTAGTCTTTAAAAAGATATCGTTGCTCTTTAGCATTTTGAGTAGGTCCTTAACAGCAGATTTTCCCAATGCAACACATATTTTTATTTTTTCATTGCTATTACCATGGATGTTGATTGTGGATCCAAGTAAAGGGAAGTAATTGACAATAGCTTCAATCTTTTCTTCATCTGTCATGATATTGTCTCTTGGTCCAGTGGTGAGGATTTTTATTTTCTTGATGTTGAAATCTAATCTATATTGAAGGCCCATAGTCTTTGATCTTATGCAGCAAGTGTTTTACATCCTTTTCTCTTTAAAGAAGCAAGGTTGTGTCATCTACACAATATATGTTGTTGCTGAGTCTTCCTTTAATTCTGATGCCACATTTTTCTTCATATAATATACCTTCTTGGATGATTTGCAGTGGTAGTGGATGATATACTAGAAGACAACTTTCCACGTATCATGAAAAAAATGAGAAAATGTACATTCAAGAGGCTGACAAAACCTCAAATGGAATAGACCCCAAGATAATACACTAAAACATATCATAACAAAATTCTCCGAAATAAAAGACAAGAATAGCATACTTGAGAGTAAAAAAAAAAGAGATATCTACAAAGGAGAATTAAGAAGATTAAGCTCCAATTTATCAATAGAAACCAAGAGAGGAAAAGGACAATAGAATGGTATACACAAAATTCTGAAAAAAACCAACCTGCCAGGTGAGAACCCTGTACCCACCCAGCTAAACTGTCCAAACATGACAGAAAAATTAAGATATTCTCAGAAAAACAGAGACTAAGGGAAAACAAGACCAACTGTACAAGAAATATGAAAGGAAGTTCTTCACATAGGTACAAAAAGATAGGTGACGTGAAGTAACCAGAACACCACAGAAAAGAAGGTAATAAAATGGCAGCAATAAAATCTTAGCTATCAATAATCACACTGAATGTGAATGGATTAAATGGATTAAGGGGAAAAGGATAAAGAATGGATAAGAAAAGAAGACCATGAATATGATGTCTATGAGAGATTGTACACAGCTTTAGTTTGCTTGGCTCCATAGTCAACAGTCTTGGCACCAGCAGCCAGGAAATTAAAAGGTGCATTGCCATGGGAAAGTCTGCTGTTAGGGACCTCTCCAAAGTACTGAAGAGCAATGGTGTCTCTCTGAAGACTAAGGTGCGTCTGATACAGGCCATGGTCTTTGCAATCACTTGTTATGCATCAGAGAGAGTTGGACAATGACCAGGGAGGATAGAAGGAGAATTGATACCTTTGAGCTGTGGTGCTGGAGAAGAGTATTGAGAATACAATGGACTGCTAGGAAAACAAACAGATTTGTAGTGGAAAGGGTTAAACCAGGTGGCTCCTTGGAGGCAAGGATTCTGAGGCTCCGTCTAACATACTTTGGACATGTTGTGAGGAGAGACGGGTCCTTAGAGAGGGACATCATGCTTGGGAGGGTGGAGGGACAGCGCAGGAGAGGAAGACCCTCTATGAGGTGGATTGATTCAGTGACTGGGATAATTGGGATGGGAGTGTCAGAGACAGTGCGATTGGCACAGAACAGAGCGGAGTTTAGGGCTGTTGTACATAGGGTAGCTATGAGTCGCAGGCGACTCGACAGCACATAACAACAACAACATGAGAGACACACCTGAGATATAAAGGTAAAGGCAGGCTGAAAAGAGAAAGTTGGAAGAAAGAAGTGCCAAGTAAATAGCATTTTTTTAAAAAACCAATTGCCGTGTTAATCTCTGATAAAATTGACTTCAAAGTATAAACCAGCATAACAGCATAATCATTATATAATGATTAGAGGAGTAAATAGAACAAGAGGACATGTCCTTACATGTTATGGTTTTGTTGTGTATCGCCGATTTAATTAATATCTATGTACTAGATGTCGCTGTTAGATGCTGTCAAGTCGAGCATGACTCATAGAGACCCTATAAAGCCTTCCTATAACTATCGTCATTTATCAAAGTTCCTAGAGTTTCCAGAGGCATGCTGTTTAGGAAGTGGATGCCACTCCTGCTTCCAAATCTGTCTCACTCTGGGAGCTCCACCAAACACTGTCCATCATGAGTAACCATTATGCTTTTGACACCTCAATAGCACAAGATTCAGTACCACAGCAACCCCAGGTTACCTCAGTACAGCATATTGACAGAAGAGTGCTGCACCACTTAGAAGATGTTCCTACAAAATATAACTACTAGATAGAGATTCAAAATACACAAAACAAATCTTAACAGGTTTTAAGAAAAATAGACATCATCATATCAATAGTTGTTGTGCAGTGTAGAGTTAGAACTGACCCATCACTGACCCTCAGGTGGGGTTTTAATTAATTGCAAGGAAGGAGATTGCTCATTTTTCTCCCTCAGAGCATCTGGTGGATTCGAACTGCATGCCTTTGGGATTGCAGGGCAGCTTCTTACCACTAGGCCACCAGAGCTCCAACGCACCACTAATCTCAGAATCCATTTATGACCATCACTGGAACAAAGCTGCTTATTCTAAATTAATGACTGTCCGTATATGGAGAAGAGCCATATCTCTTACTGTCCCTTCAATCCAAAAGCTATTTCCAGAAGAAAAAGAAAATTGGGTGAGAATGCAGAGTGGAGCCCAATGTGTTTTGTTTTCTGAACAGATTCCTAAAACAAGCTGCTTATCTATTTATCAACACAGGAGAGGGAACAGAGAGGGCTGGGTGACTTCCCCACTGCAGTAGAGTTAAACATCTGGCTATCAAAGAAAGGTCTATCAGGTTCCTAATTTCCTGAGTCATTTTAACTGTGTTGATCGAATCTTTTGAAAACACTTTTATGTCCTGAATTTACTAATAGGAAGGCAGATCTTCAGACTCTTCCATTGCCTTTTGAAGGATGGTTACGTTCCTGGCCTTGAACCAGACAAGATTACAAGATTCATTCACACCTGTGTGTAGTCTCTAAGTCCTGGTTCACACACAGAACTGTTTAGCTCTTTAAATTCTCTAAGCCTTGAGTTCCACTTCGTTCCCCTATGGATACAATATTAAGATGGAAAGTATTTTGGCTGCAGAGACGTAATATATCTCATTTGTGTGAAAAGCCATTTCAATAAAAGGAAAAGGGTAATCTAGAAAGTGATGCCTGATCTTTTCATGTCTTTGCTTTTTAATTTCCTTCCCTTCTAGGTGCTGCCCTTATCGCTGGGAATTTGGCTGTTGTTATTTGAGGCCTGGCTGTTGGGGGGAGCAACATGGTCTTGATAATATTCTCTCTAAACTGATCTTCCTGATGTCAACACAATAGCCATCAATTTCCTAGCCCAGTGTTGTCTGGTCTTGTCCCCCAAATCTCCATCCCACTACTCAGTATACTTTACCATGAGCACATAGCTTGAGGGTCTTCACACCACCTTCACTGAGGCAAAAATTTAACACACAACCCACACCTCTAAAATGACTTTGTCCATTCAAGACAGAATGTGTCAACAAGCATGACAATATCTAAAAGACAAGTCAAAATGTAAGCATCCTTTTAACTCTCCTTTAAATTCTAAATATTATGCATTTATTTGTCAAATCTAAATCTTATTTTGAATATGATATTAAAATGTTTTTGAGAGAAAAAAGAGAGGAAGGATAGACATCCTTCTATGAGTAGCAGAGTTTAGTGGAGAGATGGGGGAGGGATGAAGGAACAGGAAAGTTTCAATGCAGACTAGAAAAGACAGGATTATAATAGGCATAGAATAATAGAAATTATATGAAATGTGATATATATGAATGATTGCATGAAACACAATGAAATGAGTATATGAAACACAATGTGCACTAGTGAAGTATAATGTCAATGAATAATTGTATGCAAACCAATAAAAATATTTTTGAGAAGTATTTATTAACATAGGAAAAGAATCAGGCTATATTGATAAATGTAAGAGTTCAAATTTAATATGCTGGCGTGCTCTGGTGGCATAGTGGCAAGAAGCCGCACTGCAATCCTAGAAGTACGCGGTTCGAATCCACCAGATGCTCTGCTGGAGAAGGAGGAAAAATCTCCTTCTGTACCAGTCAGATCTGATTTGACGGTACACACACACAAAAATAATAAAAATTTAAAAAAAATTTAATGTGCTATAATGTGACCCATTTTATTATTCACACAAAATTTTAGCTACTCACTTTTCATAAATGAAAATGAAATCACAAAATACATTTTCAGTTATTTGGGACTAAATAATACTGAAAATGTCAAATGTTTAAAATCATGTAAAACAAATAGTGTTTATAAGAGGAAATATATTTGTTCAAATGTATTTTTTATTTTATTTTGTTATTTTGTGTGCATACTGTCAAATCGAATCTGACTGGTACAGGAAGAGATTATCCTTCCTTCTCCAGCAGAGCATCTGGTGGATTCGAACCACGCACCTCTGGGATTGCAGGGCAGCTTCCTGCCACTAGGCCACCAGAGCTCCCTGTTCAAATGTATTTTTTTTCTTCAAATAAAAATGAGCATTGATTTAAAAAGTGTAAGCATCTTAATGGGTGCTGACTTTCTGTGTGCTGTGGCTGTTGTTGTCAGGTGCCTTCCAGTGGAACATGACTCGTAGTGACCCTGTGAACAGCCAACCTGCACCCTGCCCTCTCCTGTGCCATCCTCAAAATCTCTGACACACTAGGGCCCATTGTTGAAGTCATTGAGTCAATCTGTCTCACTGGGGGTCTTCCACTCCTTCTCTGACTCCCCACTTTCCACGTATGCATGTCCAAAGTATGAAGCTTCCTCATTCTTGCCTCTGATGAACACTCTGATCTCACCCTTTCCAGGACGTATCTGTTTGTTCCTTTGGCAGTCCACGGGATGTTCAGTGCTCTCCTCCAACACCATAACTCAAAGGCATCAATTCTTCTTCTGTCATCTTTATCCATTGTCCAGCTCTCTGATTAGGGTGGGGGAAAAAAGTTTTGGAAATAAATAGTGGTGATGGTACTGATGGAATGAATGTCAATGAAATGAATACTTAATGGTTCAAATGTCAAATCTTATGTTTTAGTTGACCACAATAAAATTTTTTTGATGAAAGCAGTGTATCTCTCGTGGTATGAAAGTGGAAAGAAGGGAAAAAATATATTTAATATTATTTTTTCTACTAGTTTATTTACAAAATTCGAATACATTTCAAAACATTTTGAATATGTCTTCAAGGACAAATTCTTTCAATTTCCCTCACTTCCCTCCCATCAAATTGTACAACACAATGATTAATCTCCCCTCCCCCTGTACACCCTCATCCCTCTGCTTCCAGCCTCTCCCACCCCTCCTGGATTCTTATACTCATTCTACAATAACTGTTTTATACAATACTTATCCTTGTGAAACTGAGTTCACTCAATATAATGCTCTCCAGTCCCTCCCAAGTTAAGTAATAATTTACAAAATCATTGATCCTGTGTGCTGTTAGTATTCCATTGTGTGAATGTACCATAATTTCTCAATCCATTCGTTTGTAATTGGGCATTTGAGCTGTTTCCATGTTCTTGTGATGGTGAATAATGCTGCTGTGAACATTGGTGTACAAATCTCAGTCTATGCTTCAGTTCTCATTTTCTTAGGGTATATTCCAAGTAGTAGGATAGCTAAGTCATATAAAATTTCTGTGTTTAGTTTTTTGAGGAAGTGCCAAACTGCCTTCCAGAGTGGTAAACCTACAGACTGGGAACAAACATTTGGTAATACCATCTCAGACAAGAGTCTCAGAGCAAAAGTTTACAGAATACTCCTGGGCCTCCACAAAAAAAACATTGATAACTCGATTACAAAATGGGCAAAAGACATGGAAAGAACTTTTAGAGGAAGATATTCAAATGGCAGACAGAGACTTGAAGAAATGCTCCAAATCATTGGCAATAAGAAAGATGCAAATCAAAACCACAAGAAGGTACCCTCCAGTAAGAGTAGCAAAGCCTAAAAGGGCAGCAATAGAAGTTGGAGAGGATATGGCGAGAAAGGAATTCTTATACATTACTGATGGGATTGTAAAATGGTAAAACCATTTAATATTATTTTTAATAGCTTAATAACTCACCAATTCCTTTTTCCTCCATGATGGTAACAAAGACAGGATTAATATTTTTCAGATAGTGTTGTTTTTGTTGTTTTTATGGGTCACCAAGTCACCTGTGACTCATAGCGACCCTATGTACAACAGCCCTAAACTCTGCCCTATCCTGTGCCAATCTCACCATCTCCAACACACCTACTACCCTCATTATCCAAGTCACTGAATCAATCTGTTCAGATAGTTACAATATTTTCATGTATTTAAAAAAATTCACAAAGTAATTAAGAGCTCGTTAACTGGCTTATACAGATAGCCACACTAATTGGAATGATCTTGTTTTGTGGGATTATACTAGCACTAGTAAATTAGTTAGGGAGGAAAGTTAAAGGAGCCATTTGTATCTCAAGGTAAAAACTGATATTGACAGAAGTTTGCTGATTCAGGAGACCCTTCCTCTGTGCTATGCTTTGGCTCCAACGGCTATGTGTGATTAGGTACCTGGGACATTATGATATTGCACCTGCACGACAATCAATATACAATTAACTATCAATTGTTTGGATGCCTGTAGAGGAGAGTTGATACAAATCAAACTCAAAGACTCTATCACTCTACTCATGAGTCATTAAGACTTGTCTCTGGGATGTATGATACGATTCCTATTTCACCAGTGTCTCACTGCTTATGGATGACTTAGACTAAGCTGGTTTGCAGTTTATGTAAGAAGAGAGAAAGAAGAGAAAGAAAATGCCTGTGAGCTGGTGGGAGTCAGGCATGTGGACATGAACTTTTCACTCTACACAACCCCCAAGCGCTGTGATGTTCATGTGGCTGGCACTTTATAGGATCACAACACTTGATGTCCCTTGCTTGCTTACAGAGTCTTTGGCTTCTCTGACTCGGTTCAGTTCCACCCAGAGGGGGTCAAGAAGCACGAGACAGCTGTGATTTCTTGGCTGGTTTCCTTTTGCAGATTGCACATAGCAATACAGAAGAATGCTCACAAGCAACAAATGCTGGCGAGGTTGCGGAGAAACTGGGACCCTTATTCACTGTTGGTGGGAGTGTAAAATGGTGCAATCACTGTGGAAGGCGGTATGGCGCTTTCTCAAAAATTTGGAAATAGAAATACCATTTGACCCAACTATTCCACTACTGGGAATATACCCCAAAGAGACCATAACTGACATCCAAGCAGATATATGCACACTCATGTTTATTGCAGCTTTGTTCACAACAGAAAAGAGTTGGAAACAACCTAAGTGCCCATCAACAAGCAAATGGATAGAGAAGCTGTAGTATATTCACACAGTGGAATACTATGCTGCATTGAAAAACAAGGAACTCACGAAACATTATTCAAAATGGGAGACCCTGGAGGACATTATGCTGAGTGAAGTATCTCAGTCACAAAAGAGCAAATACTGCATAGTGCAACTGTTGTAAAATAGGTCTGATATTGGAGGTGGGGGGAGACTGAGAAAGATGAGATAAATAATGTACACTAAATGGAAACAGATTAGGGAGAAAACTATTTAAATTAGGTATTGTCATGACAGGAGTCCAGAATGAAGGCTGCATAGTGGAGTGGACTTGCGGTGAGGGACTGTATAATAATGAAAGAATTTTTATTTTACTTTTCAAAGAGAAGAACAAACTGGGGGAGGGAGAAGGGGTAGAAAGAGAAAAGAAAAGTACAACAATGAATGAATGGAAATTAAAAAAATAATAATAAAAATTAAATAAAAGTACACTCAGCAGGACCGAGACCATGGCACCTACCGCTTGGAAGCTAGAGCCCTGTCTTGGACATTCAAGCCCCAAGCTCAGCTTTGTAGCAAATGACCATGTGCTGAGAGGGTACACAGACAATGACCCTAGAAACACAGACACCTCTGAATCTATTTGCTGCCTTCTGAACACACTGGACAGAAAGTGGGGGTTGGAGAGAAGCTCAGTTGTTACAATTGGAACCACCAGCTAGACAGTTCAGGAGCTGCATTTCATGTTCCCTCAAAAATATATTTCTTTTTTTACTTTGTCATGCTGAATTAGCACTCAGGGTGGGGAGGAATTTCTGCTCATTTTGGAGTTCTGGTGAGCTGTAGTTAAATGCTTGCCTGCCAACCAAAAAGACCAACTGTTGTGACCCACTTTTGGGGTCTCTTCCACAGTCTGCTTCCTCAAAGATCCACAGCCTTGGAAAAATGGTACATATTTTACTCTGGACCCCAAGCTTTACTCCGTCCTACAGAATTGCTAGGAGTTAGAATCAACTCCCAGGCAGTGGGTTGGTAATAAGTACATAATTGTTCCTCATAGCTAGCAATTTCTTAATTTATCTAATTTGTCTTATATGATGGTGGTGGTATTGTGTGCTAGAGTCAGAATCAGCCTATCATTGACACACCAGTGGGTTTCAAAGTGCATCGCACAGGAGGATATTGTCTGTCCCTCTCTCACAGAGAAGTTGGTGACTCCAGCTGGTTTGCCTTGAGGATTCCAGTGCCTCTTCTTATCAATAGACCGCTTGTAGATAATGCTGTTATTGTTGATTGCCTTCAAGTTGAGCACAACCCTATGAACAAAAGGCCTAAAGGCCCTCTGCCACTATTGACAGTTATCAAAGTTCATAGAGTTTCCTGAGGCATGTTACTTAGGAAGTGGATGACACACCTGCTTCCAAACCTGTCATAGTATGTTAATGTTTTTATGTGCCATTGTGATGTATAGCGACACTATGTCCCGACACTGTGTGTGTCTGTGTGTGGAGATGCCACTCAGTTAAAAAGCCAGACTACATAGAATATTATAGCCCTGGTCTGTCCACTTGCTGTACAGAGTATCTCGTGGTTGCTGTGAAGCTGAACACTGTGACCCTGACGTGCCAAATTCAATAATGGTCTCCCATGGTGGACAGTGTTTGGTGGATCTCCCCGATTAAAACAAGCTTGGAAGCAGGAGTGGCATCCACTTCCGTAAACAGCCTGCCTCCAGAAAACCTATGAACCTGGAGAGAGGATGAAAGTCACATATGTGTTGATGACTTTCGTTCATAGGATCTCTATGAGTCGCCTACGACTTGATGGCACTTAACAACAACGTTTTCCCCAATGACTAATTCTCGTTAGTGGTGTCAGTAGGTAAAGTCTGGGAATATTTTAAGATCCTTTTCATTTGTTTTTCTTGGCAAAATTGCAGATTATAATGTCTGTAATGAGTGCTTTTATTTGAAATTTTGTTAACTCTCATTTACTATAACACACAGTCGTTATGCTGTGCTTTGTTAAAGTTCATTTTAATTTTTCTCTTCCAATCAGCCTAAAGCTCCAACTCTGGGCCTCAGAGCTTATATTACCGTAAATGAAGTATCTATTCTCTTGTTTATTCATTAGTTTAGGCCTCCCGGCAAAGGAAGATAGTTTTCCAGCAATACAACCCACTTAATCAGTCCTTCTTTCTTCCAGTGCAAACAGCAGGATTCTTGTAGAAAATAGAATCAGTGAGACTGAAGGTTGCTGGAAAGTCTCTTCCTGTTGATGAATTCCTATGGTCTGGTGATAGGGAAGTTGAAGACAGCACGGAAAAAAAGTATCCAAAGGCATTACCATCTCTGACTTTTAAACACCGCAAGGATCCAGAATTATCACGTTTGTTATCCTTGTTGACTTCAGAGAAGAGGGTCTAATCTACCATCTCAGCTGGGAGTTCCCCAGTCTCTTTGCTTTTTGCCCATCTTTCTCCCACAGAGCAACCGGTCAATTTGAACCACGTACCTTTGGATCAGCGGCACAACTCCTTACCACTGGGCCACAACAGCTCCCCAATCTTTGCTTTATCAGAAATCAATTTCCCATTGCAATACATGCATGTGCATGTGCACACACACACGAGCTATATCAAAATATTGCTATGCCACAAAATACCGTAATTAAACAAAATAGCTAAGAACTATAGTAATGATAAAGATAATTGACATGAAGAAACTCTGATGGCCTAGTAAGTAAGTATTAAGAGTTGTGCTGCCATCCCAAAAGCATGAGGTTCGAATCCATTAGCTACTCCACCAGAAAAAAGTGGAATCTCCTCTCATGCTATTAAACTGCCTCTGAAAACCCACTGGAACTTCATCTACAACTTGACAGCATACAAAACAACAATCTATCAAAACATTTAAAACAGGTTTACTTAACAAGTTGGAAAAATATTGCCACCTTGTGGGCACTTACAATGTGGTGGATTCATTCCAAAACAGAGTTGCATTTTCCCAACTATAGGCACAAGTGAGATTGTGTCTTCTTACTGCTCTTCCATTTCCACAGTGGTGGGGCTCCCAGATGATTGAAGATATTGCAAGGGGTTTGAGTAAGTTATTTTAAATGTTTGTTTAATATACCTACAGGATCTTGAATATAAGTTGGTATTTTACTGAATGACAATGTTTGGAGAAAAATGTTTACAAGAGGCGTTATTAATATATTAGGTCTAGTAGAAGAGCTTTAGCAAAGAGTTTTAGCAAAATATCAAACTTGGACTAACGATGAGGAGGCATTTTATGGATTGATTTAACTTTCTTGTTGTTGTTATATGTTGTCATCTGCAACTCGTAGTGGCCCTATGTTCAATAGCCCTAAACCCTGCTCTATCCCTTGCCAATTTTATTGTCTCTGACACATGTGCCTCCATTACCCCAGTGACGAATCAATCCATCTCATCGAGGGTCTTCCTCTCCTGCACTCTCTCTCCACCCTCCCAAGCATGGTATCCTTCTCCAAGGACTGGTTCCTCCTTGCAACAAGTCCAAAGTATGTCAGATGAAGCTTCAGAATCCTTTCCTCCTAGGAACAGCCAGGTTTAACCCTCTCTAGGATGAACCTGTTTGTTTTTTAGCAGTCCACGGTATATTCAATACTCTTCTTCAACACCGCAGCTCAAAGACATCAATTCTCCCTAGTCATTGGCCAGCTCTCTGGTGCATGTTGTTGTTGATTGCCATTGAGTTGAGCATGACTCATAGCGATCCTGTGAACCACAGGCCTAAAGCCTTTCTATAGCTATTACCATTTCTGCAGGTTCATAGAGTTTCCAGAGGCATGTGGTTTAAGAAATGGTTCCAAACTGGTCTTAAGCTGGGAGCTCCACCAAACCGTGTCCAACATTGGCAGCCGTTACGGCATTTGACCCCCGATGACGCAAGGTTCAGCATCACAGCAAACCCAGATTATCTCAGTACAGCAAATTGACAGAAGAGTGCTGTACAACTTAGAAGAATGTTCCTTCAAAATAGTAATGCTAGACCCTCGGGCCAAATTGACATTTAAATAGAAGGGAGATACACACACACACACACACACACACACACACACACACACACACTTCTATAACTATTATCATTTCTCCAAGTTCATATGGGGTTGCTTTCATAGTTTAAAAAGTAATTTCTAGATCCATCTTGAAATAAAATATTGTGGGTGACAGGATAATATCCATACACATACAAAGAAGTCCAGGGAATACCACTATCATTCAGATATATGCATCAATAAGCAGAGCCAAAGAGGAAATAGAAGATTTCTTCCAACTTTGGCATTTAGAGATGATCAAACATGCGATCAAGATGCATTGATAATAATGGGTGACTGGAATGCAAAAGTTGGGAATAGAGAAGAAGGATCAGTAGTTGGAAAACATGGACTTGGTGACAGAAATGAAGCTGGAGACAGAATGATAGAATTTTGCACGATGATTTATTCATTGGAAATACATTTTATAAGAAACATAAATGTAGGCTATCCACATGGATTTCACTTGATAGTATTCATAGGAGTCAGATCAATTACATCTGAGGAAAGAACCGCTGGAGAAGCTCAATATCAGCTGTGGAAACTAGACCAGATGCTGATTGTGGAACAAACCACCAACTACTCACATGCAAATTCAAGCTGAAGCTGGTAAAATTACTAGCAGCTATATGGAACAATGACTTCACATGAGGCTCCACAATAATAAGTATGTTTCATGAATTATACTCAACTCTCACAACAGCTCTGTGAGGTTGGTATTATTACAGGACCTATTTTACAGGCTACTCCTTGGAGGCAAGGACTCTGGGGCTTCGTCTGACATACTTTGGACATGTTGTAAGGAGAGACAGGTCTTTGGAGAGGGACATCATGCTGGGTAGAATGGAGGGACGGTGCAGGAGGGGAAGACCCTCTATGAGGTGGATTGATTCAGTGACTGGGGTAATCGGGATGGGTGTGTCAGAGGCAATGTGATTGGCACAGGATAGAGCAGGGTTTAGGGCTGTTGTACGTAGGGTTACTATGAGTCGCAAACGACTCGACGGCACATAACAACAACAACATTTTACAAATGAGAAAGCTGAATTTCTGCGAGGTGAGCTGGTTCAATATTACACAAGTGGGTATGTGGCAAAGTCCATCATGTCTGTACTATATTATCGTTAACAACATTTATCCAGTTCTTGGGAATGTTGCAAGTAGGGACTGGTCCTTGCACAGGGACATCATGCACGGAATGATGGAGGGACAGCACAGGAGAGGAAGACACTGGATGAGATGGATTGACTCAATGACTGGGGTTATAGAGGTGGGTGTGTTGTAGACAACAAGGTTGGCTCAGAATAGAGCAGAGTTCAAAGCTTTTTGTACATAAGTTCACTATGAGTCACAAGCAACTTGACGGAACTTAATAACAACAGCAACAACTACCTGCTGAGAAAAAGAATAAATCCTCGTCCTGTCTAATTATGCAATGTTTTCTCCCCTTACACCCCACCCTGGGCCTACTGCAATGTCAAGTTTGCAAGCTATGACCTAAAATAACTTCAGTCTTTCCTCTTAGCTCATTCAAATTTTACATTCACCCTCTTTTTTCTTTTACGTTTTTACTTGCCTCAAATAGCTATTGTTGTTCAAGGCATTGTTTTGGGCACACAGAAGTGAGCAAGGCAGACCCCTGCCTTTCTGAACCTGGCCAGGTTGAAGGAAGAAAATGAGATAGACAATTGGTACAAAATGTTGCCACATGTTTCTGTGGTCCACTGAAAATACATCCTCTGCCCATCTCAGAGGTTCTGGGAACACCTTTTGTCCTAACGCACTCCTGACTTACCTTCCCAAGAGCCTCTGCTGCCCTCCAAAGCCAAGAAGTCAAAAACAGTTTGTGTTCAGCTGCTATCAAAAAGTTGGTCATTTGACCCCACTCAGCTGCTGTCAAGATTCCGGCCAAGAAAGCTGTATTGTGTCCAATTCTGCTCTGTCTAGCTTGATGTCACAATGAACCGGAATCCACCAGACATCACAGGTAACCTGCCAGCTATGTCTTTTCAGTGGCGGGGAATCAGGTAAATACTGAACAATAACCATGTCCGTATGAGGCAGGAAGACAGTCAACTTCTCACCCTCAGCCAATGTGGGAACTGCTCACATCCTCCTAACTCGAGGGAATCCATGGGTCTTGACTGACAGTCAATCTAGTGAAAATCCTCTTTTCCACTTCCCTCTAAGTTCATAATAGTCATCTCTGCAGCTGTAACACCGGCTTCCAGATCTGGTGTACACATTCTTTTCGTTTTTCACAGCACCGAGCGAGCTTAGGTCTGCACCTTGAATGTGTCATTACATCGCATCAGACACACTTTTATGGGTCAATTTCTATCCTCAGTCTCAGGGTAACAGATAGATCGCATTCTCTTAAAAGCTGGAGCTAGAAATCAAGGAAGCTTCCAAAGAAAGGGAGACTATGTCAAAAGATAGCAGAGACCCATTTGAAAAGCTGACCCAAAATAGGGTACAAAATTGAGTCATTTAAGCATAGTACTAAATAACAGTAGGAAGCGGGCACGGCATCCACTTCCTAAACAACATGCCTCTGGGAACTCTATGAACTCTGATAAATGATGGTAGTACAGAAAGGCTTTAGGTCTTTTGTTCATAGTGTGGCTGTGAGTTGTGATCAACTCGAAGGCAATTGACAACAACAGCAGCAAAATGAATATATAAAAAATCTACAAAACGGGAGCTCTGGTGGCCTAGTGGCAAGAAGCTGCACTGCAATCCCAGAGGTGTGCGATTCAAATCCACCAGATGCTTCGCTGGAGGAGGGACAACCTTCTTCTGTACCAGTCAGATTTGATTTGATGGTGCATGCACAAAAATAACAAAATTAAAAAAAAGTCTACAAAGCACAAAACACCTGTAGGTAAAGCAAAGCAGAAAGAGTGGAAAGCTACATTTTTTTTTTAACTAAAGCAAAATATAAAAGGTAAGTATCCCATTCTAAGGAAGACGCAGATATGCTGAAGGGAATTTTCTTTTTATTTTTACAATGTAGGATACATAATCTTTTTTTTTTCCTTTCTTTTTCTATTTTTTTAGGATACATCAGCTTAAAAGTCGATCATTAGGACTAAGTACTGTAGTGCTTTGGAGCCCAGTCAGAATTAGCTGAGAGTTACTGGGCTAGTTACCATTATGAGGGTATGCATCTCAATGTTTTCATCTGGATAATAGACATGTTAATCATATCTATCCCTAACATGTATTACCTGAGTTAAAGGAGGGGGAAAAATTCAGTTGAGTACCCAGTGCCTGGTGCACAGAACACGCTTAGTGAATGATAGTTGTCACTCAAAACTGGGATTCCTGGGGAGGAAATTTTGATGTCTTAATTTTAAATCGTAGTGGAGTTGAGAAGTGAAAACTTACCATCAGGTTGGCTTCTAGGTTTCTGATATGGAAGCATATGGTCATTCACTTGAGTAGGTTCTTTTCAAGACTTAAAATGAAATAAAGTAGGCCCACTCCTTATCGATTCAAAGTGGTCAAGAACTAGTGAAATAGTGTCCAATCATCGCTTAGTATTGCCATTTCTTCATTGTTCTAATAAACTAGAAACAAGATGATTAATCAATCAATAATACCCACCTCTGGCCAGTGTGGAATATACGTGGGAGATTAAGTGACAAAATATTTTCTCTGGAAGGCTTTGAGGACTTAGCAGAATGAACAGCGCTCAGCATTGTCTAAGGACTCAAGGTCACTGTCACTTGGGCCAACAGTTACTGAATCGTTTCATTTTCTCTACAGTGTCTGGGTAACGGCGCTAAGGAGGAAATGCTGCTGTTGTGAATCCGGAGCTTGTTCTGGGTAGTTCTCCCTCTCTGTGAAGATCCTCTTTAGCTTTTTCCTGTCACAGACTTTTCTTTTCTTTTCTTTTCTGTTCTGTTCTGTTCTGTTCTTCTCTCTTCTCTTCTCTTCCCTTCCCTTCTTTTCTTTTCTTTTCTTTTCTTTTTCTTTCTTTCTCTTTTTCCTTTCCTTCCCTTTTTCCTTTCCTTTCCTTTCATCTCCTCCTCTCCCCTCTCCTTCCCATCCCCTCTCCTTCCCATCCCCTCCCCTCCCCTCTCCTCTCCTTTTCTTTCCTAAACAAAAGTTTTAAAACCCAACTCAGTCCATCACCATGGAGTCAGAACTCACAGATGACCTGCTGGCAGATTTCCCGAGGCTGTAAATGCCCCAGGAGGAGGTTGCCTACCCTTCACCCTTGGAGCAGCTGGTACATTTGAACTACCTGCTGCTGGGTTAGAAACACAACTTCGTACCCACCAGGCCAACAGGGTTTGACAGAGTCCAAATGTAGATATCACGTAAGGCATATACCCAAGATCTCCTAACCAGATGCGGCAGACCACATATTTATAGAACTGCCTGTACTTCTGCCTCATTAGTATCGTGCTGCTTTTAGGAGCCATCAAGTTGACTATTACTCGGTGACCCTCGGGGCAACAGATCGGAACCTTGTTCTCTCCTGCGCAAGACTCATGATCACCGATATACTCGATTCCATTGTTACAATCACTGTGTAGCTTCATCTGGTTAAGGGCCTTCCTGTTTCTCTGATCCATCACCTTTCCAAGCCCGATGTCTTTTTCCAAGGACTGGGCCCTCCTGACAACATGCCCAAAGATGTGAGATGAAGTGTCATCATCTTTGTCTCCAAAGAGCAGCCAATGACAGGCTTGCTTTGTTCTGTTAGCAGTTCATGGGACAGACAGTCCATGAACCGTTGAGTGTTAACATTATACAGGTTAGAACTTGCAGCACACAGGCTAGTTACATCATACTGAGATTAGATCATGGCCATATTGACACGGAGATCAGATCATGGCCATATTGACACGGACTAAAGATCATCACAGGGAATGAATTCATGTATGAAAGAAGTCAATTGATCATGGATTCCATTTGGAAGAGAAGAATTTTATGTACTCTTAGAAACCGAGAACAGAGTCTAAAACCAAGACAGTTACCATTGACTAATTTCTGACACACAGCAACCCTTTATTGAGTTTCCAAGGCTTTTAAGTCTTACAAGAGAAAACTACTTCTTTCTCCCTCAGAGTGGATGATGGGTTCTAATCACCAGTCCAACTTATAATGCAGGGCTCTTTCCTGGAACATAAAAGACTCTCAAAAATATGTATTGATATAATGAGATGAAATGGTAAAAAGGAAGTTCAATAGCTAAGTCTGTATCTGGAGAGTTGTTGCTGTGTTGTTATGTGCCATCAAGTTGCCTGTAACTCATAGCGACCCTACGTACAACAGCCCTAAACTCTGCTCTGTCCTGTGCCAATCACACTGCCTGACACTCCCATCCCGATTGCCCCAGTCACTGAATCAATCCACCTCATAGATGGTCTTCCCCTTCTGCACCATCCCTCCACCCCCCCCCAAGCATGATGTCTCTCTCCAAGGACAGGTCTCTCCTTACAACATGTCCAAAGTATGTCAGATGGAGTCTTAGAATCCTTGCCTCCAAGGAGCAGCCCGGTTTGACCCTTTCCAGGATGAATCTGTTTGTTTTCCTAGCAGTCCATGCTCCATACTCTTCTCCAGCACCACAGCTCAAAGGCATCAATTCTCCTTCTATCCTCCTTAGTCATTGTACAGCTCTCTGAGGCTTACCAAATGATAGCAAAGACCATGGTCTGTCTGTAAACAGACAGTTTCAGCTAGAGATATAAGTATTTGAGTCGTTGGACTTATAGGTAACCACTGATGAAAGTGCCTTGGAAGGGAGTACAATAGAAAAAAACACTGAGGACTTGAGTCACAGGAAATTCCAAAGTGTCCAGTTTGATGAAATAAGAGAAACTTACCAGGAAGATAAATGAGTGGACAGAAAGGTTGGGTAAAAGCCAGAGAATGAGGTGAAACAAAAAAACGTTTTTAAAGAAAGAAGAAATGAATTCACATTGGCACAGGAAAAAGAGGTGGTTAAGGAGTTCAAAGAAGGGATGTGTGCAAGAGATGGTAAAAGGAAAAAAAATCAGTAGCAAAAAAGGAAACTAATAAAGTCCATTGAAGCTTTGCAGGGTTAGCAATTGAAGTTAGTTTTACCATCTCGTCCAAAGGGGTGTGAGGAGAGAATTTAGGAGCAACGTGCCTCCAGAAACTCTATAAACTTTGATGAATGTTGATAGTTGTAAAGGGGCCTCAGGCCTTTAGCTCATAGGGTCACTGTGACTTCTGCTCGACTCAAAGACAATCGACAACAACATAAGAGTCCAGTAATGTCAACTCCAAACCCGGCTCTGATGGCCTGATGGCGAGGAGTTCTGCCGCCAACCCAAAGGCAAGTAGTGTAACACCACCAGCTGCTCCTCAGGAGAAAGATAGATAATCTCCTCCCATGTTTCTGAAAATGACAGGAGGGTCAGCTATGAGTTGATCTGACTCAACAACACGTAACATAACCTACTCTAAGATTAGTGACTTGAACACAGCCAGAAATGCCACAGGAAAAAGATCTAGTGATCTAATCTAGTAAAGATTGTTGTTGTGTACCATCAAGTCAAAAGGATGTTTTCAGAGGCAGTTAATCCCATGGGAGGATGAATAAGAAAACACCTTGGAGCAGAGGAATGAGCACTTTAACCTCTGTCTCCTCCCTCTCTCTGATCTCCTGTTTGGACTGTCTGGAGATGCAGGAGCCTGTTAATGCAAACCTTGTTGTTGTTGTTTTTATGTGCCGTCAAGTCGCTTGTGACTCATAGCGACCCTATGTACAACAGCCCTAAACTCTGCTCTGTCCTGTGCCAATCGCACTGTCTCCGACACACCCATCCTGATTATCCCAGTCACCGAATCAATCCACCTCATAGGGGGCCTTCCCCTCCTGCGCTGTCCCTCCACCCAAACCTTAGGAGTCCTTATGCTGGAGTGCAGAGACGGTGAAGGAAAGAACTGAAGAGGCAGCCAAAGACCATTCGCCATACATCATAGCTTTAGTGGAGTAGACGTGGGTGGAGGGATTGAATAACAACAAAATCATTTTTTCTTTTACTTTTCAAAAAGAAAAGCGAGTTGGTGGGGAGTGGTGGGCAGGGAGAAAAGTGCAACAATGAATGAATGGAAATCCAAAGTCTCTGTAAAAGGTCATTAAAATAAATTTAATTTAAAAAAAAAAGCCAACACGTTGTTGAGGGAACCTCAGACGAGGACTGAAACATGTCTCCTGGGAGACAGGAAGGTCCTAGTTGACTTAGAAGGGAGACTGGATGGCACAATGGTTAAGTAAGTGCTTGCCAAAGTGAAAAGTTGGTGGTTCAACACCCCCCTACCCCCCCCCCCCCGCTGCCGCCCCCTGTGGCTCTGTGGTGATCTGCTCTTGTGTAGATTAGTCTAGAAAGTCAATGGGGCAGTTCTACTCCTCTGCGTGAGGGTCCCGTGACTCTACACCTAACCAAGTTGACCACAGAAACTAACAACAGTCAACTTGGAAGGCGCTGTTGGACCGGAAAACACGGAAATCAAAAGGAAGTGAGCTGAACACATGGCAGGTGAGGAAATGAAGATGTTTCTGGCGGCTGGCTGAGGATGGGAAGAGAAAAGACAGCAGCCGCTGGAGGGTGTTGTTGAAATGAGAGCTATGGAGGGGGTGACATTTCAGAGTGAACTGATGCACTCCCTGCCACTTGTTGGATTTTTTCCTTTGTAACCTGCGGGACTTTCCCAGGTCAGCCTTGTTGGCATGGTTGATTACCATTGAGTCAAGTGTAACTCATAGCGACTCCATGAACAAAAGACCTATGCCTTTCCATAACTATCATCAGTTCCAAGTTCATAGAGCTTTCAGAGGCACGTGTTTAGGCAGTGGATGCCACTCCTGTTTCCAAACCTGTTTTACAACCAGGAGCTCCACCAAACATTTTCCACATTGGGAAACCATTCTGGTATTTGATATCCCAATGGTACAAGGTTCAGCATCACAGTAAACCCAGGTTACTTCATACTGCACATTGACAAAGAGTGATTTACAAAATGGAAGAGTGCTCCTCCAGATATAAACAGCACTAGTTTCATTTAGCAGTGGTTGAGTGTCATCAAGTCATCGTACGTTGCTTTAGGACAACGGAGTCATTCTGAAACCAGCTAAACAATGGCAGCAAATCATGGCTCTTACGTTCCAGAACGTGACGCATGTATGACAGAAGGAGTCAGATGCACCCTTGCAGAACCAGTTTTTCGTACCTCACCACCCCACAGCTGAGATAAAAGATTCTCTGACAGTCTCTTCGCTCATATTTCGCTCTCTCCCCCTGAGCTGAGGCTAGCAGACGCTCCTATAAGCTGGGAGCTCGAAAACAGAGAGGAGCGTACCTCACTTCAAAGTGAGGTTCAGAGAGGTGACCGACCTCGGGGAGGAGTCTTATGGCATCTTGTGTGGTGGAGGAGATTCAACATATGAATAATCATAAAACATCCCTCTGAGCATTTACATCAAGGGCATGAGACTACCCAGACCTCTGCTGTGTTTACCTTGACGTTAGCAAGAACCTGCGCTACCTTGATGACACATGCTAGCCAGAGAAAGGAATACAGCCCTACCTATATAAAAACAAGGATTGCCACACCAGTAAAGGTTGTTGAAGCCCAGGCATACGGCTATATTAGCACCCCCCCTAAAGTGAGTAACAATTTATTGCGCCTTGCTCTGCCCACTGTATTGAAAGATACACAAGACTTGGAAAGTCTCTTTATATTTTGTTATCCACGTGTACCCCTCTTGGGCATGCTGTTCTGACCTATTGACTTCCTAATCTTAAAGGTGTCAATTTTGCGTGTTACCCAGAGAAAAAGAGCTATTCAGTAGGATTAATGATGTAAACTTTTCTATTTTGGGCGTCTTACGACTCAGCATATCTGGTGGGATTTCTTTCCTTTCTTAACTGCAGTGGGCACAGGAGTATTTATTTGACTATTATTATTTAAAATGTACAATGATGTTGTACACAAGTTTTATGTTGTTATTACACGCTGTTGAGTAAACTACGACTCAGAGAGAATCTACAAACAACAGCCCTGAACCTTATCCTATCCAGACCTCACTGTCTGTCACACCAGACTCTATTGCCACGGTCACTGTGTTCATCTGTCTCATCCAAGGTCTTCCTTGCTCTTTAGACCTTTCCAAACACAATGTCCTTCTCCAAGGACTGGCTTCTTCTGACCACATGCCCAAAGTATGCGAGACAGAGTTTCAAAATCTTTGCCTCCCAGAAGAAATTTGGTTTCACTCTCTCAAGGAGAGATCTATTTATTCTCCTAGCAGTCGATGGTATATTCAGTTCTCTTCCCCAGCACCACAATGCAAAGACATTCTTCTTATGTCATCCGTAGTCTTTGTTCAGCTCTCTGATGCATAGCAAGCATTTGAGAAGATCATGGCTTAGATCAGGTGCGTACTAGCCCTTAGACTGACATTCTCTCTCGGTAGCACTCTAGAGAGGTCTTTTGACAGCAGATTTCACCAACACAACTAGTCTTCTGATGTTTTGATTGCTGGTTCCAAGGTTGTGGATCTGAGCAAAGTAAAATCATTAACAACTTCAATCTTTTCTCTGTGATGTTGTTTATAGGCCTGGGGCTGAGGATTTTTATTTTCTTGATGTTGTGATGAAATCTGTTTTGAAGAATGCCGTTCTTGACCTTCTACAGCAAATTCTTCAAGTCCTCCTTAGTTTCAATGAGCAAGGTTGTGTCATCTGCATTACACAGGTTGTTGATGAATCTTCCTCCAATATCCTGATACCATACTCTTCTTCATAAATTTCAGCCTTTCAAAGAATTTATTAAGTATATAAACTGGCAGCTAAGTGCTGTACCCATAAGTTCAAACCACAGAACAAGCAAGCGGATACAAAGCATGAAACAAACATCTGAGCTACAGGAAAGGTGCGTCAAGAGTTAGGAACCTCAGCCTGGGACAGAGTTTCTGCTGATCTCAGAGGAGCCTAGGGAGTCTGCCTGGCTACAAATGTCATCTTTTCCAGCCCAAAGGGTTGGCTGTCTCTCGGCCAAAGGAGATGCAGTCTCTAATTTGGGGACTGATTGCAAGCTAAAAGTGACACAGACTGTCAACTTTGAAAGGTTCCAGTTGCAGAAACAGGACAGCATGAGCTTTGCCTGACATAGAGCTAGCACTTGGCAATGTAGGGGTTCTGTGAAACCAGGGTGCTTCTTGGAGGGAAGGATGGGGAAACTTTGTCTCATACACTTGGGCTTTTGGAACATCTCAGCCCTAGGAACATCATACTGGGAAGGGTAAAGGATCAGAAGAAGAGATGAAGACAACAAAATGAGATGGCTTGACACAGCAATAAAGGACTTGAGGATACCAGAGGTTGTAAGGATAGTGCATCACAGAGTAAGGTTCAGATTTGTTGTTCACAGGGTCGCTGTGAGTTGTAGGTGACTCCATGGCACTTGACCATGACAACAACAGAACTGTTTGCTTCACTTGTAGAATGGGACTGGGTTGGGGTAAGACTGAGAAAAACTGGATAAATTATGTATACTGCATTGAAACAGGTGAGGGAGAGAATAATTTAAAAGCGATATATAATAGGGTACTATGGTTATCACAAGAGTCTAGAATTAAAGTTGCATAGTGGAGTGTACTGAGGGCAGTGGGAGTGGGGTGGGGAGGGATTGTATACCAATGAAAGAATTTTTCTTTTACTTTTCAAAGAGAGGAGCAAACTGGGGTAGGGGGTTGGCTGGCCAGGGAGAAAAGTTCAACAATGAATGAATGGAAATCCAAAATCTCTGTAAATGTTCATTAAAATTAATAAAATAAAATTTTTTAAAAAGAAGAAAATTGAATCATAAAGGGTCATTGTAACTCGATATTTGCAGATATATGACGTGACTTCCTTCATTCACTCTCTCATTCAGCCACTCGCTCTTCCAGCCACTCACTGTGTCTTCATCGACAGCCTGTTATGTGCTGAGCTCTGTGCTTGGAATTGCACGTAACTCCTGAGAAAACCAAACTGTTCCTTTCTGCTACTCCTGGATGAATGTGTTTCTTGGTTTGGCTTCATTTCTCTTTTCTTGAAGGTCCATTATCTCCATGCAGTGTGGACCTAGTTTAATCTTGGTTTGAAAATCAGCTAGTTTTTCCTCGCCATTTATGGAGAGAGTTCTCCCAGGAGGGAGGTGACAGCGCTCAGTGGACCATGGGGAGGAGATCATCATGCTACCCGAGATGAGTTCCCCTCCTCTGCAGATTCCAAGAGTCCCACCTGGACTCGAGAGTCCCATTGAGAGCATGACAGCTATGTTTATGTGCAATTCTAATGTTGGTTTTAGCCGCGTTACTGCTTTTTAATGCATAGCATTACAGCGAGTGGGCCCTTTTCTCTCAGCCTTTGAATAGCTGTCTAGAGGGGCGTAATTCCCAGCTCTGCCTCCAAGCACAGTTATTTACAAGCGTGGTTCCCTGTTCACGTCAAATGCGGTGAAAGCCAGAATGAAGATGGGCTGAGTTTAAAGTAATTTGGTAAGTCTTTATTCCCTTCATAATCACTCAAGTCCTTCCACTGGCCAGTGTGTTCTGCTCACATATACCAGTATGTGGGAACTGAGGGAGAAGAGCTGCTATAATGGGATTCCTTCCTTCTATCTGTCCCTCCAAGGCTCCCTCACTCCCCCTTTCTGGTTGTCCCATAGAGCAGTACTTAAATGAAGATTCCCAGCCCAAGTCTACCCATTGTTTTCCATCTTCCACCTCCAACTCCCCTCAGAGTCTGTAACTCTGTGAATGTGTTACACTCTAGCGTCCTCTCTCCAGTCTCTTCCCCAGTCCAGCTTTTCACTCTGCAAAAAACAGGTTAATTTTCTTTAAAGCATTAGTCAGATTGTACTCAACTGAGTAATACCTAACAATAACAACAAGACAACATGGCTATCGTAGGGAACTCTTGGCAGTAAAGCGTTGAGCTGACAACCCAAAGGCGTATGGCTTCAATCCATCAGCTGCTACGTGGGAGAAAGATGGGCGGTAACCTTTTTTCCGTGTCATTTATTGCCTCTGAAAACCCACTAGACGGTCACGTGTAGATCAGTTCCGACTCGACGATGGTGGTCTACACCAGTACAAGCCCAAAAGCAGGTGGTCTACACCAGTACAAGCCCAAAAGCAGGTGATTCGAATTCACCAGCTGCTCTGAGGGGGAAAGATGCTCCTCTCCTCCCTGGACTCGTAGCATCTGGAAACCCACTGGAAGGTCAGCTGTGAGTTGGCTCCCACTTGACAACATATACAACAACAACGACAACAACAAAATTGTCCTTTTGTTAAAAACCCTCCACCGGCTTCTCAAAGTTAGGTTAAAGCCTAGTTCCTTACAAGGACCTAAAAAACGTGACAGCATTTCATTTCTGTGGCTTACCAATGCTCCTTTCCGCTTCCCCAAGGCAATCTAGTCACCCTGGCCTCCTAGTGACTTTTCAAACGCAAGCCTGATGCCAATTCAGAGTCTTTGCACATTCTATAACAGATAGTTTTCTGTTACCTACCCCCTTTATGGAAAACTCCTGCTTGCCCTTAAGGTAGTGTCTGTTTGCTCTCCCTTGTTGTTGTTGTTATGTGCCATCGAGTCCTTTGAGACTCATAGCGACCCTATGTACAAGAGCCCTAAACCCTGCTCTATCCTGTGCCAATCGCACTGCCTCTGACACACCCATTCTGATTACC
>NW_006399777.1:12890750-12914279 GCF_000299155.1 Elephantulus edwardii | reverse complement strand
TGGACCTGGGGGGAGGGATTGTAAAACAATGAAATAAATTTTCTTTTACTTTTCCAAGAGGAGAGTGTACTGGGGGGGGAGGGTTGGGAGGGGAGGAAAGTACAACAATGAATGAATGGAAATCTAAAGTATCTGTAAATTTTCATTGAAATTAACAATATTTTTTTTAAAAAAACAAAGGGCTTCCAGCCATTTTTTTTTTTTTTACTAAAGCAAGACTACTTTAGACCCTTATACAATTGCTCAATCTTGCATGCAATTTTTAAGGACACAAATAGGGACAGATCTCATTCATAATTCAGACAACTGCAGCATGTACACCAGCCTTTCCCTGCGGCCTCTCCCTCATCATTCCTCATGTCTAAGCTCACCTCTCTCATGTGTGTCCACCTAACGTAGTCATGTTGTTGTTATGTGCTGTTGCGTCAACTATGACTCATAGTAACCCTATGCACAGAATACCTCTAAATCTGAGTCAGTCTCACCGACTTCAACACACCTACCTCTATTAAGGCCAGTTACGGTGTCAATCTACTTCATCCGCAGTCTTCTTCTCTTGCACTGTCCCTCCATCCTTCCAAGCATGGTGTCCTTCTCCAGACACTGGTTTCTCCTGGCCACATGCCCAAAGTATGTCAGCTGAAGCTTCGAAAGTCTTGACTCCAAGGAGCAACTTGGTTTCACATTCTCCGAGAGGATATGTTTATTTTCTTGGTCGTCCATGGTATGTTCAGTACTCTTCTCCAGCACTGAAGAGTGTAGTCATGTAAAACAAACCAAAAAATCTCGACAATGGGATAAATTGGCTACATCAAGGTAAATGAGGGGGAAATGAAGTTGTTAAGGATTTAATTTTACTTCAATTCACAACCAATGCTAATGGAAGAAGCAGTCAAGAAACCAAAGGTTGTGTTATATTGGGCAAATCTGTTGCAAAAGACTTCTTTAAATTGTTAAAGAACAAGTTCATAACTTCATTTACTTCATTCACATGCATGTGAAAGTTGAACAATGAATAAAGAAACCCAAAGAAGAATTGAGGATTTTGAATTCTGGTGTTGGGCAAGCTCTGGTGGCCTAGTGGCAAGAAGCTGCACTGCGATCCCAGAGGTAAGTGGTTCAAATCCACCAGATGTTCTGCTGGAGAAGGAGGGACAATCTCCTCCTGTACCAATCAGATCTGATTTGACGGTACACACAAAAAATAATAATAAACAGAAATTTTAATTGTGGTGTTGAAGAATACTGAATACACCATTGATTGGCAGAAGAATGAACAAATCTACCTTGAAAGATAGATTTCACCACAACAGATGAAGAAAAGGCTGAGGTTGTTAACAATTTCCACTTATTCAGCTCCACAATCAACAGCCTTGGCACCAGCAGACAGGAAATCAACAGATGAATTGCATTGGGGAAGCCTGATGTCAAGGACCTCTCCAAATGCTAAAGAGTAATGATGTCTCTCTAGGGACTAAGGTGCACCTGATCCAGGCCAAAGTCTTCACAATTACTTACTATGCATCAGAGGGCTGGACAACAACTAAAGGTGACAGAAGAAGAATTGACGCCCTTTAGTTGTGTTGCTGGAGAAGAATCTTGAACATACCATGCACGGCCAAGAGAACAAATATTTTTTTTTTTATTAGAGAGAGTAAAACCTTTTTTTCTTGAAGGCAAGGATTTTGAAGCTCCATCTCACATATGTTAAGCACGTGGCTACGAAGGACCAATCCTTGAAGGACATCATACTTGGATGGGTGGAAGGACAGTGCAGGCGAGAAAGCCCCTGGATGAGATGGATTGACACAGTACCTGGGTAATGGGGGCAGAAGAGTTGGAGACAGTGAGACTGGCTCAAGATGGAGCAGTCTTCAGAGCTGTTGTACATTGGTGGCTTTGAGTCACAGGCGACTCGATGGCACATAACAGCAACATCTTGAAAGAAGTACAGTCAAGATTGGTCCTTGGAGACAAAGATGGTGAGGTTTTGTTTCACTATTTGGGACATATTATCACGAGGGTACAGTATCTTATTAAAGTGAGAGGAAGAATTTCATCCAGACAGATTGACACAGTGGGTGCACAATTGACCCAAGTACAGCAGCAATTTTGCAGACAGAGCTGCATAGTGTTTTGTTCTGAGGTACATGGACATCACTCTGAGATAGAACTGACTTGACAAGATCTAACAACGAGAAAACAATTTAACCACCATAATTTCTTAGACAACTCCAAGTCCTCACCTGCATTACCCTTGGTGTACATACATGCTTCTTGGGCCTTAGAAGCTCTTTCTTTTTACTGATCGGCATTCAGCGCAACTGCCTTTCCCACCCCCCCACCCCCCCGCCTCAAAAGTGAAAACATTTCTCTTTTAGAATTCATCTTGATTCCTTAGAATTTACATGCAGAGTTACTTGAAGTTGAAAAAGTCAGAATTTGTATGGACTTCATGCCTACACCCAGGTTGAAATTTACAGCGTTATAAACGCTTTTCATGGTCTTTGTGAAGTTTTAAAACTGTTAAATTTTAAGTTCAACTCAGGCTGTAGGCTGATAGAGACACTCTGTATGTATTCTTATAATGAGCAATGAATTTTCTTCTGGAAACGGATGGAAGCACATTTCTGTTGGGTGTAGCTTCACTTTCTTTTCTGAGGAAGCCATTTTTCATTTTGTCATAGGATTTGAAATTTTAAAAAATCATCTGCAATTGTTCAACCTAGCTGTCTTAATCACACAAAAAAATTGGGTTCTAAATCCCATTTACAGATTCTTTTTCTCATGCCTCAGCTTGAGTTGGCTTTGATTATTTGCTTTACATACAATCAATGTAATACATGCACATGACTTTAAAACTTACATCTTATCCAAAAAAGAAACTACTTGTTTTTTATCCAAGCTCTCCTCACCGTCTTTTTACTATCCAGGTGCCAGCATGTATAATTTCTTTAGGATGTTTCTTTGGCTAGTTACTTCAATATTTCCAGATAATGTTCTTCTCATATTATTTCTTGATTTATCCACTGTCAACATTACCTATTGATTATGGTGTTAAGATTAATGACTACTTAACTCTCTCATGCTGCTGTCCCTCCTCACCTGTCTACATCACCATAATATAGTTATTTCACCATTTTTGTTAAATTAATACTCTTCGTTTACATCAGCATGGCACAGTCAGTGCATCTTCTGCAAAATACAGATGTTTTTGTTGTTGTTGTTCAGTGTCGTCAAGTCGCAGGCGACTCATAGTGACCCTACGAAGGAGAGTCCTCGATGCTTGGGTGCCTTTCATCCTTTCTCCAGGTTCACAGTGTTTCCGGAGGCAAGCTATTACGGAAGTGGATGCCACTCCTCCTTCCAAAAAGTACAGATGGGCACTGTGATATTACATTTCCTTCTTGCACAGCTTTTTGCTCCATGTGGAGTTGTATATAATTTTTGCTGCTTTTCTGTCATCATCATCATCATTCTCTTAAACAACCAGTTACCACTGAGTTGATTCCACTTCAGGACAACCTCATATCTGTTAGAGAAGAATTGCTTCATATGATTTTCAGTGCCTGAGTTTTCCTAGGAGTCTCTGGGTAGACTGGAACTTCCAACCTTTTGTTTTACTATCACATACATTAACTGTTGGTACCACCCTGATACTCCTCAACACAACTTCACAAATATAGACGCACACAAACCTACTACTATTGAGTTAATTCTGACTCACGGTGACCTTCCATTGGATATTGCTGAAGCTGTAAAACACAGAGGAAGGTATTCAGATGGCAAACAGACACATGAAGAAATGCTCAAAATCACAGGCAAGAAGAGAAATGCAAATCAAAGCCACAATGAGATACCAACACACACAAGTTTAACAGGACAGCAAGTAATAAAAGTTGGGGAGTTTGTGGAAAGATAGGAACTCTTATATGCTGTTGGTGGGATTGTGAAATGGTACACTCACTCTGGAAAGCAGTTTGGCATTTCCTCAAAAAAGCTGAAAATAGAAATTCCATATGACCCAGTTATTCCACTGGTTGAAATATATCATGAAACCATTAGAACTGAGAACAAAAGGCGATCTGTGTACCAATGTTCATAGCAGTATTATTCACAATAGCAAGAACACGGAAACAACCCAAATGTCCAACCACAATGGAATGCATTGAGAAATTATGGGACAGTTACCAAATGGAATACTATGCAGCACACAGGAGAGATTATTTTGTAAATTACTACCTAGCATGGAAGGAACTGGAGAGCATTATGCTAAGTGAACTAACTTAATCTCATAAAGACAAATCAATGTAATTCATCACATCAAAAAAGCAAAGAACAAGAACCATGTGCCCCTATCAATTGATGCAGAAAAGGCCCTTGACAAAATCCAACAGCCTTTTCTGATTAAAACACTCAACAAAATAGGAATAAAAGGGAATTTCCTCATCAAGGTGAGAAGTATATATGTAAAACCAAGTGCCAATATCATATTTAATGGAGAAAGATTAAAGGCATTCTTATTGCGAACAAGGATCAAACAAGGATTCCCATTAGCAACACTTCTATATAGTATTGGAAATACTTGCTAAGGCAATAAGATAAGAGAAGCAAATAAGAAGCATTCAAATTGGCAAAGAGGTGGTAAAACTGTTACTATATGCAGATGATATGATAGTGTACACAGAAAACCCCAAAGACTCAACAACAACAGAAAATACCCTGTTAGACCTGTTGTGTCAATTTAGTAGAATGACAGGATAAAAGATTAATATGCAAACGTCAATGGAATTCCTCACACCAACAAATAATCCACAGAAAATGAAACTAAGAAAGCAATAGTCAACCACAAAATTAAATACTCGAGATTAAACCTAACTAGAGACACTGAAGAACTTTAGAAGGCAAATTACAGAACACTACTACAAGAAACAATAAGGAACCTAACTGAATGGAAAAATATGCTCTGTTTATGGATAGAATGACTCATGACTCAACATACTGAAAATTACAGTCCTACCAAAAGCAATTGATGTGTCTATCGTAATCCCAATATAGATTGAAATATAGATTAAAAAGTCATTTTTTCAAAGGGATAGAAAAGAAAATTGTCAGATTTACTTGGAAAGGAAAGAGAGGCTGAATAAGCAAAACTCTTCTGAAAAATAAAAATGGAGAGGCCACTTCATAATCTCAAGACCTACTACATTCCATAGTAACCAATGACAGACACAAAGACCAATGGAATAGAATTGAGAACCCAAAAGCTCCTGTGTGAAGCAGTTAGATTCCATAGGGTAGGTGGTTAAATGTAATTGAAAGTCAGGTGTAATTTCTTTGGTCACTTTTTATATTGTTAACAATCAAGTGCAAGCTGATAGGCTATTTGGATTTAGTTAACAATCGGCTGTGAGCTGGAAGCCTCTTGTTTACACAATCAGGACCTGGTGGTCAGGTTTTTGTATTTAGAAGTAATTTGGGTGTGTGGCCATTGGCATGGTGTTAATTGTGTTTGGGAGAACATTGTTCTAAGTAGTACAGCATTTGTCTGTCAATTTGCTGTACTGAGATAATTTAGGTTGTTGTGATACTGAAAGCTGTGCCACTGGTGTGTCAAATGTCATAATGGTTACCCATGGTGGACAGGGTTTGGTAGAGGTCCCAGATTAAGACAGACTTGGAAGCAAGACTGGTATCCACTTCTTAAATAAGAGGCCTTTGAAAACTCTATGAACACTAGAGAAATGAGGATCATTATAGAACAGGGTTTAGGTCTTTTATTCATAGGGTCACTGTGAGTTGTACTCGAATTGATGGTGCTTAACAATAACAATCTACTATCAATTGGTATTTAACAAGGAAACAAAGTATTATCAGATGGGGAAATGACAACCTCTTCAACAAATGATGTTGGAAAACCCTGGCAATTGCCTGCAGAAAACTCAAACAAGATCTAGATCTCACGGTACACATAAAAATCGACTCAAGGTGGATAAGAGACTAGAGGTAAAGCTCAAAATCGTAAGGCTCATAAAAAAGACAATAGGACCAAACTTAGAAGCCTTAACCTATGGCATAAATAAGATGGCAAATATAGCCAGAAAAGCAAAATCAGGAGAAGAAAAAATTGATGAGTGGGACCTTCTAAACATTAAGAATGGATGAGCACTGCATTGGAACCGATGAGGGAGAACTGTTTTGAAGAAATATATGATTAAGAGTTATGGCAAGCTCTGGTGGCCTAGTGGCATGAAGCTGCACTGCGATCCCAGAGGTGTGCGGTTTGAATCCACCAGATGCTTTGCTGGAGAAGGAGGGAAAATCTCCTCCTGTACTAGTCAGATCCAATTTGACGGTACTCACACACAAAATAATAATTTTTAAAAATTACAAGTCTTAAAAAAAATTAAAAAAGTCTTTAAAAAAAGGAGATATGTGCATGACAACTTCTTGGAACAAAAGGTGCATTTGCAAAGTAGACTGAGGGAGGGGAAAGGGAGGGAGACTGAGGAAAATGTATAGCAATGAAAGAATGAAAATCCAATCTTTCTGTAAACCTTCATTAAAATCACAATAAGAAAACTGACAAGCAGACGAACAAAAACCAAGTCCCTGTGTGCACCAAGAACTTTTTCCAATGAGGTGAAAAGAAAGCCTAGAGACTGGGAAAAATATATTTGGCAATGATATCTCTGACTAGGGTCTCATTATGAAAGTTTACAGAATAGTACGAGGCCTCCACGAGAAAAAAGCAGAACCTGTTAAACTCCCATTAAAGGCATTACACATGCGTTTCCAAACATCCATGGTAGAGCCTCAAATTAATACTGTTTCCTTTGCTCCTCCTCCTCCTCCCACCCCTCCCTTCCAACTCCTCCAGCCCCATCACAAAATCAAGTATACATTACTGCTTTGCGTGGGACTAACATTCAGGTAGTCTCCTATCTAGGTGGGATGAATTTTCCGAAGATGGGAAGAAGAAACACCGAATTAATATTAATATCAAATCAAGCCCCCTCAATAAGAATCACTGTGCTGTGACAGGTTCCATCTACAGCCAGGCCATCTCACAATTGGACATATTAATGCTGTGCTGACCTTCCTCACCCTATCTGTGCCATCAGCCAGGTACCATGAATAATAAAACAGACTTTGGACCCAAGGAGAGCAGTATCACTTCACCTGGGACTAGGGTTTGAGCCAAACTCTGCTGTGCTCTGTCCCTTCCCAGGAATATTAGTATATTTTTACTTTTTTTTTTTTCACCTGGCTAAAAAACAAGTCCTCCTGAACTTTTCAGTGAGAGCCAATTGCATCACCTTTATTGAACGTTCTATTGTCCTTTGTAAGAAAAAAGGACATTTAGCTGAAATCTCTGAAAGGCAGCAGGAAGGTCTCGTGTGATATAGAAAATTGGCCAGTGTTTTCCCCATTGGTCAATTCCTGTTTAACTACGACAAAACTGTTCAATTCTCATTCCCACTTACTCTTATTTTCCTTAAAGACTCAAAGTTTGCCAATGGTTACAATTTGTCAAAATGAAGTTTTCTCTCTGTTCATCAGTGTCTTCATCTGCTAAATGGAGTTTCTTGGGTTGCCATGGCAAATTACCACAAAGCTACGGTTTAAAAGGAGATAAATGTATTCTCACATTTCTAGAGCCCAGGAGTCTGCAATCAAATCGTTGACAAGGGTCACTGTCCCTGCGGCTCTAGGGAAGCCCCTCCCCGCCTCTCCCTGGCTTCTGATGGTTCCCTGCAATCCTTTACACCCCTTAGCTTCAGGCTACATCACTCTCTGTCTCCAAATAAGACTATCTTCTTCCTTTCTAAAGACTCTCTCTGTCTCTGTGTCTTCTGCTCTTCTAAAGACCTTCTTATTGGCTTCATGTTCCACCCTTATCCATCATGATCTCATCTCAATTCTTCCCTTAATTCTGCCTGGAGAGACCTTTGTCTCTAAATGTGGTCACATTCACAGGTACTGGGGGTTAGGAGTTGATCTATCATCTGGGGTGACGCAGGGAAATGATGCTAGAACCTATCTCACTGGATCATTGTGGATTATTCAACAAGATGTTGAAGGAGCACATCTGTCATACAGAAGTTGCTCAATGGAAGTAATTATTGATTTTTATTATTATTTTGTAGTTTTTGTTGTTGCTATGTGCCATCGAGTTGCCTGCGACTCACAGTAACCCTATGATGAACAGCTCTGACGCCTACCCTGTCCTGAGCCGGTCTCACTGACTCCAACACACTGCCCCCACTGCCCCAGTCACTGTATCATCCATCTCATGCAAGGTTCTGTGGATAAGACTGCTAACTGAATGAAAGATCAAAAGTTTTGAACCATGAGAAGGCCCCGGCCTTGCAGGATCCAAACAACCTACAAGGCCTCACTTCAGTCCTCAAAGTCTGTCATGGATTGGATTGTACAGCCCGCTCCCAAATATATATATATATGTTACAGTACATATATGTGTGTATTTAATATTATGGAAATTATGCAATGACCTCCGTGATCTAATAAACTGAAAGAGAATGAAGAGTGGAATGTAACACATGCCTGATCATATGTAAAGGGAGTTTCCCTACTTTGTGGCCTATTACTCATCGTATCTATCTCACTAGATTGAAGTACCTTCAAGAAAGAATTTCTAAGAGTAAAGTGTGTCCTTATGGATTCAGGTCTATCTGCACTTTGACACTGGGAATCATAGGATGCGTAGAGATCACCAAGATATGTTGACCTGCAGATACAGAAGGAAACAAGAGCCTTTCTCTAGGAGAGAGGGAGAGAGAGAAGAGAGGGAGAGAGGGAGGGGGGGGAGAGAGAGAGACAGAGAAAGGAGAGAGAGAGAGAAAAAAAAAGAGAGAGAAGAGAGAAAGAGAGAGAGAGAGAGAGAGAGAGAGAGAAGGAGACTGGACTGACTCCCTGCAGCTGGCACCTGAATTTTAAGTCTTAGCCTCCTGAACTGTAAGAAAATACATTTCTTTTTGTTAAAGCCATCCACTTTTGGTGTCTGTGTTACAGTGGTGCTAGATAACTAAGATAGAGCCTAACTTACTTGTTGTTGAGTATTGACAAGTCCAAATTGACCCATACATAGCTGACACTCCAGTGGGTTTTCAGAGGCAGTAAAACTCAAGGAAGGAGATTACCCATCTTTCTCCTGTAGAGCAGCCTGTGGATTCAAACCATATACCTTTGTGTTGGCAGTGCAATACCTTACCACTAAGCTGCCAGGAAGGGTGAAGGACGGTACAGAGTAGAAGGATCTCAGATGAGATGAACTGACACAGTAATTAGGGTAATGGGGTTAGGTGTGTCAGAGACAGTGAAACTGGCTTAGGACAAGGCAGGCTTCAAAGCCATTGTATGTAGGGTCACTATGGGTCGCAGGTAATGAAACAACAAGAACCCACCAGAACTCCCTAACTCACTAGCATATATAAATAATTGCTCAACAAATAATGATGGAATAAAAGAGTGCCAGAACAGATAATGCCAGATATAAGATCGAGTTCCAGGAGCTGATCTTTCCAAGTCTTGGAGGATAAGTCTTAGGAGTCCATTAGTTCCTCTAACCCCTTATTTGAACCACAACTTGACAAGGATACCTGAGAGACATGACTTCTCTCCCTGGTTCTGACTTAGTTTTTACAGTGCTTGATGCCAGAGATCTCCTTGACCCCAAACCAGGTAATTTCTTTGGCTCCCTTACCCACATCTGGTCATAAGGCAGGACCCCTGACCACAACTTTACCTGGGCCCTGAGTGCCCTCATTGCATGGCACGTGCGCACACTCATTTCCGGTCTCTCAAGATTTTGTTCTTCAGAACACCCTCACCTCTTACTTTTCAAACAAATTTTGTTTTGTGTTTCAATTCCTATCTCCTGGCCCATCTTGGCAGGAAATCTCACATTAGGTTCAGATAGTTGTCTCGCAAAGAGATAGCAATTCTTCTCAAGATTCAATTTTTCACCCCTCTTAGCTTTCAGACCCTTAACCAGTCAGATCCAAGCAACTCTAAGAGCAAAATTTGAGCTTCAAGAAGGCAGCACTATGCACCAAAATAATGGCAAGGTTTTGCTCATTTAAATTGGAAGACCCTAAGCAATATATGAAAATCAATGAAGGGATGACAGACAAAGGCAAAGGAATAAACAACTGGACTGAGCCAACTAACATACATACCAGAACTCTATGTTTCCCTTTTCTGGGGAATGTAAAGGTATTTTTGTTTATAGAAGAGATTGTTGTACTGCATTATGTGGAAATGTGGATTTGTTGATGTCATTTTTTAAGAGTCTAAGAGTAGAAGGGATATACAGATGCTAGTAGTCAAAAAAGAGGATAATTTCAGTTACATATATTTGGGTCATATTTCCATATTTATTTTTTGTCTACTTACCTCTATGCTAAAGGGCTCTGGTGGCATAGTGCATAAGGTGCTTTGTTGCTAATAAAAAGTTCAGTGGTTGAAAGAATTTTTCTTTTACAAGAGGGTAGTGTACTAGAGGGGAGGATTGGGAGGGGAGAAAAGTGCAACAATGAATGAATGAAAATCCAAAGTATCTGTAAATTTTTACTGAAATTAATAATAAAATTTAAAAAAAAGTTCAGTGGTTAAGATCCATCAGTTTTCAGAAGAAGAAAGATGGGAATCTCTTCCTTTTACGATTTTAGCATCAGAAACCCAAGAGATCAGGTTAGGAAACTGGTGGCTTAATGTTAAAGAATTGCAGTGTCAATCCAAAGGTATGTGTTTTGAATCTACTAGCTGCTCCACAGAAGAAAGATGAAAAATCTCTTCCCATGTGATTTACCATCTATGAAAACTTGCTGGAAGGTCAGCTACGAGTTGGTTCCTTCTCTAACGTACACAACAACAATATGAATCACAGTCAACGCGACGGCAGTGAGTTTGGTTTTGTTGGATTCTATGCTGCTAGGATCCAAGTACAAGGAATTTTTTTACTTGTGCCTACAATTAACACCAACAGTAACAGAAGGCAAGAAATTAAGTGTTGCATTGGTGAAATCTGTTGTCAAAGACTTGTTAACAGTAAAGACCAAGGAGGTCAGTTTAAATAGATGAGGTGAACCTGAGGCAAGCCATGGTTTTTTAACTACTTCCTGCATATCTGAAAGTTGAGCAATGAGTAAGGAAAATCAATGAATAGTCTGAGCCTTTGAAATGTGGTGTTGGGGAAGGATAGTGAATGTACTATGGACTGCCAGAAACCCAACTCGGTCTTGGAGGAAGTAATTCAAAGTGCTCTTTAAAGACAAGGATGGTGAAGCTTTGTCTCATGTATTTTTGGCCTGTTTTCAGGAGGGACAAATCCTTGGAAAGAAAACATAATGTGAAAGGTAGAAGGTCTGAAAAAGACAAAAGACCTCCATCCAACAAGGTGGAAGCAACACAGTGAGTACAATGATGGGCTTGGGCATGATGGAGATTGTGATGATGGTGCGGAATAAGGCGAAGCTTAGAGA
The DNA here is from genome assembly GCF_000299155.1 of Elephantulus edwardii. Classification (NCBI taxonomy): domain Eukaryota; kingdom Metazoa; phylum Chordata; class Mammalia; order Macroscelidea; family Macroscelididae; genus Elephantulus; species Elephantulus edwardii. The sequence goes on along the minus strand of NW_006399777.1, from coordinate 12,902,772 downwards.
TGATGTTCAAAGGGTCACAATGAATTGTAGTCGACTCAATGGCACCTAACAACAACATGCTGCTAGGAGGAAACTCTGGTGGTCTAGTCCAGAGTGTTGCAATGCTATTCAAAAGGCTCTTTCTTCTCACTGGTTCAAATCTACCAGCAGCTCTGAAGGAGAATGATGAGCAAACGCATCTATGCTGCAGTAAAAACATCTTAGCCCTGCAAACTCACTGGAGACTGACTCAGTCAAAGCCTGCACGGTGGCAATGGCCGAGGCAATGAGTGAGAATGCCAGGGTTAGAAGCTTGAAAAAAACATTTCCCCAACTCCCTTACCAGCTCACCTTACTCATGCTTTTGCAGTTGACTGTCGGTAAGGGAGACAGTTTTCTATTTCTGGTGATTGGCTGGCTATCACCTGGATAAAAAGGATTCATGATGAAAGTCATGAGTTCACCTGTCTCTGGAATTTGGTTTCATAGATAGAATCCATATAACAAAATGAGATTATCTCCTCTTTTATCTCTAATGTGCTCTTCAGTCTTAAATTTCTGTCTCTTCTGTTGCCTCTCCCTACATTATCATCAATAATAACAAACTAGTTGATATTTATGGAGTATTTCATATAACCAGGTCATCACTTAATTTTATTTATGAGGTGCTGGATATGGTCCAGGTATTGTGTTTAATCTTTATCACAGCCCTCGGAGATTGTTGCTAGGTGTCATAGAGTCATCTCTTGTACATAATGACCCAATACACAGCAAAACAAAACATCACCCAGTCCCATATTACCTTTACAATCTCTTCTGTGCTTGTGTTCACTGTTGAAGCCACTGTCAATTCACCTCCTTAAAGGTTGGGGGTTTTTTTGGTGGCTCCCCCTTCACCCCAATTCGCCAGACTATACTTGTAGTGTCAGAGACTTTGACTTTTCTTACCCCTGCTGGAGCAATGATCTCCAGCTACCTTAAATGCACACATATGGCCTTGTAAATCATCAACAGCTGTATGATCAATATAAGAGCATGCTCTCCACACTGTGGGGTGTGTGGAAACAGCAACACAGGAGTGGCAGCGCAACTGTATTAACTTAGCCCAATCCTGCGGGGGGATGAGAAGTTATTTGGACTGAAATATCATAGATACTAAGCATCCAGCAGCATCGAGCCTGACTCTCCAGTTTCTGCAAATTCTGTCCTGTGTACCTACAGTGACATGAATCATTCCCCGATGGATCTGAGCCTCTAGAGGATCGTTTAGTGAATCGTGGAACCCAATGACCATAGAGGACTTGCCGAACAGAGGCACAGGTGGAGCTGTTAACGCTAACAATCATGGGTAATAAATGGTTAATAAAATAAGTAGCTAAGCATTTGGGACTATATTGACCTGAGACTTCTGACAGTCTGCTACTAGTCTTAGTGGAATGAATAATAAAAACAGTACTTTATTTCACCAAGTGTAAAGTGTAGCTTAGTTCTTCTGCGTCTTTGTTGAGTTTCTTTCCAGTTGACTGGTCCTTAGGATGAAAATGATGGGTTAAAGTCTCCTACTACTATTGTGATGCTATTTCTTTCATCCAATCTGTTAACCATTGTTTTACATATATTATAGGCTTATCATTTGGTGCATAGATGTTGACGAAGGGTATGTGTTCTTGATCTATTGTACTGTAATAATTATACAGTGCCATTTCTTATTTTTTTGGTAGTTTTTGTCTTGAAGTCTATTTTATCAGAGATTAATATTGCCAATCTTGCCTTTTAGTTGATGCTGTTTGCTTGATGTATTTCCCCCCATCCTTTGATTGTCTATCTTTCTCCTTGTTTATTAAATGTATCTCTTTTAGGCAACATATTGACGAGCTTTGGTTTTTTTTAATTCATTCTGCTACTCTTTTTCTCTTAATTGGTTTAGGTTTATTTAAGTCATCTACATGAAGTCTGCTGTTAGGGACCTCTGCAAAGTACTGAAGAGCAATGATGTCTCTCTGGAGACTAAGGTGCCATGGATACAAGCCATGGTCTTCGCAATCACTTGTTACGCATCAGAGAGTTGGACAATGAACAGGGAGGACAGAAGGAGAATTGATGTCTTTGAGCTGTGGTGCTGGAGAAGAGTATTGAGAATACCATGGACTGCTAGGAAAACAGATTCATCCTGGAAAGGGTTAAACCGGGTGGCTCTTTGGAGGCAAGGATTCTGAGGCTCCGTCTAACATACTTTGGACATGTTGTAAGAAGAGACTGGTCCTTGGAGAGGGACATCATGCTGGGGAGGGTGGAGGGACAGCGCAGGAGGGGAAGGCCCTCTATGAGGTGGATTGATTCAGTGACTGGGATAATTGGGATGGGAGTGTCAGAGACAGTGAGATTGGCACAGGATAGAGCAGAGTTTAGGGCTGTTGTGCATAGGGTCGCTATGAGTCGCAGGTGACTTGACGGCACATAACCACCACCACAACAACAACATGAAGCGTGTGGTGTTAGCTAAAAGTTGGCTTTTTTAGCCATTACCTTAGCCCACCCACGTCTCCAACTACCTTAACTACAGGTACATAATCTCTTAAATCAATGTGGTCTCCCAAATCAGCAATACTTGGAGGATCAATATAAGAGAGCTCTCTTCACCCGGTGGGGGTGTGGGGTGCGGGGGTGAGTGTGTGATGTGAAAAACACCAACACAGGAGTGGCAGTGTGACCGTATTTAAGCATCCAGCCTGACCCATTACTCACAAGTTTCTGTGAAAAAACCAGACTGCATGCCTGCAGTCTCATGAGTTATTCCACTGATGGGTCTGAGTCCCTGTAGGACCTTCTAGCCAATCTTTCCACCAAAACCAAAAGACAATGAAATTGGGGAACTGAGCCACAGATGGAGCTGTTAATATGAAACATTATGGATTTACGTAACTGGATGAGCATTTACAATTAGGCTAATATGAAGCTTCTGATGAATAGTGTGCTATTAATCTTAGCACATTGTATCATAAAAACACGGCTATTGATAGGCCAGGTTTTCTCATTGCCATTTTGCTGTTCTCCTTTTTCTGTTGTTGCTGGTTATTTGGTCCATCAACTTCCCTCTGCTCTCTCTGTGGGAAAGGCTTCCTTTCATAGTTCTTATAGAAGCGGTCTTGCTTTCTAGTTTCTGCTATTCTGCAAATAATTTCTTCATATTTGATGGAGAACTTTGTGAGGTACAGGATCCTCTGATGGCAATTTTTTGTTTTCAGCCTTCTGCATACGCCATCCCATTGTCTTCTTGCTCTTATGGTTTCTGCTGATAAGTCAAAGCTTAATCTAATTAATTCTCCTTTGTAGATGAGTGTGTGTGTGTGTGTGTGTGTGTGTGTGCGCGCACGCGCTACTTTTAGTATTCTACCTGTGTCTTTGATTTTGGAGAATTTGACTATGTCTTTTTTTTTTTTTTTTAGAACTACAATTTGAATACAGTTTCATTCTGGTTCTAAACAAAAAGGAAATGACAGACAAGATTTTCCTACAGAATATTGTGATTTAACGGTTGTTGTTGTCATTGTTAGGTGTCATCGAGTCGCCTGCCTTATATTTGAAACTCAAGAAGGAAACAATTTCCTTCTAAAACAGGTAAATGTGCAGGTCTGAAAAAAATGAAGGTTTTTTTTTTTTAACTGTCACACTTGCTCCAAAGCCCACTCATCGGCTTCAAAATCCCGAAGATTAGCACATGTTCTGCTTAGCTAGATAATAAAGTGGCAAACAGGCAGCACCACTGACGTCACTGGAGAGCTGCCTATAAAACTAGACTTCTGACGCTGGGCTCCAGCTTCATTCTCTCACAGATCGTCATCCTCGTCTGAGAGAGCAGCTGTCTGTGCAACCTCTAAATCATGCTCATATTAGCTGGGTCCATGACAACTTCTGATGGAGCAAGAGCAGGGCTGGCAACAAACTCCAAGTTAGGGTCTTCAGTTCATTTTCTAGGAAGCCGGAGGAAAGGCTTTTCAAAGTTGTGTTTTCTTTTGGCAGAAATATCATAGTACTGAAGATTCTTCTTTCAGTGAAAGACAATGGATTTTTGCCTTAACTTTCCATGTCCACTTCATTGCCACACAACACAATGGGGATATTTTCACATACTCAAATGTGGTCCCTATGCCAGTTAGACATGTTCTTGTAGGTAGCTCTCAATGTTACATCAAACATTATAATGGCACACTGAACTTGGATATAATAGCCATCCCTCAGGCCCCCAAATTTCTCCTTGCCAATCATATCCCATATGTTGAATTTAATTGGTTCTCTGTTGGTGTGGAACACAAGGAAATGAACCTCCACTCTCAAGGTGGCTACGTTCTTCTCAAATTCTGATGACATTTCATGAACATCATTTTGCCAGTAACACCATTGCCCACCAACACAAGTTTGATCTGGATTTGGGCGGCCAAAGTGATGGTTCTTCCAGAAGCACCTGATGAAGGACAACTATAATATGTCTTGAAGATTTCTTTTGGAGTCTAGTATGTTTGAAGTTTACTGAACTTCATGAATGGGGATTTCATAATTTTTCATGATACCTGGAAAGTTTTCTTCTAGTACCTCTTTCATAATTTCCTCAGTGCTTCATTTCCACCCCTCCTCTTCTGGATTTCCAATTACATGTATATTGTTCCATTGATGTTATCCCACATGATTCTTAAGTTTTTTTCATTTTCCTCCCACCTCCCCCTGTTTTTTCTTGTAGTAAGTTCTCATTGAAGCCCTCGTCTTCTAGCTCACTAACCCTCTGTTCCATCTCCTCTATCCTGATTTTAGTCCCTCCAGCATATTGAAAAATTCTGCCTTTTTAGTCTTGATATTCTGGATTGCATTCTATGCATTTCACTGTGTGGGTTGCCCCCCTTTTTTTTAATTTGTTTTATTATTTTGGTGTGTGTGTGCAGTCAAATCGGATCTGACTGGCACAGGAGGAGATTGCCTCTCTTTTTCCAGCAGTGCATCTGGTGGATATGAACCACGGACCTCTGGGATTGCAGTGCAGCTTCTTGCCACTAGGCCACCAGAGCTCGCAAGGGTTGCCCCCTTTTTGTCTTGTGATGATTTTTTTAAAAATCTTGTACCACTTTATTTATTATTTTAATTCTTTCTTCCATTGTTTGTAACTTCTTCAGTTGCAGTTCATGAAACTTCACGTTGGTGTATTTCTTTTTCTTCCTTGATTCTGAGGTATTTATTCACTGGGTCGGCAATCTGGTCTGCTTTTTTAGGAGAAGGCTTGTTTTGTTTTTTCAATTGTTTGAAACTGACTGCTGCTTCCTCAAAATTATGTGAAGTTCTTCTTGTCTGTGAGGCAATTTCTCTTTTGCCAGTTCTCTATCTTTACGATGCTATTGACAAGATGCAGACTTTAAGTGTAGTCCCTGATTATGTTTCTTGGTGACAGTCTTCCCTACTGGCCTTCTGTGGGAAGGCCTTTTTCCTGTTTCCTGTAGTGAACTTTTTATATGGTTATCTTTTGAGGGACAGGGAGCTGGGTCTCTCCTTTCAGATGTGGTGGGACCAATTCTCTGTCCTACCCCGTAGTTTGATGGGGATAGGGGTTTCCTCCAGGGTTAGGCCAATTCCCAGGAATGAAGCCCAGCAGTTAATGCTCAGGGGAAAGCCCCAGGAAAGTGGCATGGTCCCGCAGGGCAGACCCCAAGTCTCAGTAGGTGATAATGGCCTGATCTATATACTTGTCTCCTCTATTGCCCTAGCTGGTTGGGAGGGAGCTATTTCGGCCTAAGCAAAGGCCCAGGGAAGTGTCAAGTTCCTAACAGTGTAGTTCCCAAGTCTCAGTATTTGCTAATCCATATATGAAGATACTGAAAATACCATGGCTTATGTCAGGTACACCCTAGTCCTTGAAGTGACAACTTTGCTTTTCAGCAAAGATCTTTTAAAGAGAATTTTTGCAGAAATTTACCCTATGAAATATGTAATTTGATTTCTTGAAAACAGTTTTCTTGGGTATTGATTTATTCTGGTGTCTATAGTTATCCAGTTGTGTATATATTTATTTTCTTTATGTTGAGAAGTAATCTATACTGAAAGATACAGTCTTTAAACCTCACTACCAGAGGCATCAAATCTTCATCTTTTACAAGCAAAGTAGAGTTAACTATGCATTGATGTGACCTCCCACTTTAATGAAGGGTTAAACAGGTTAAAAAACAAACTGTTAAGATGAAATCTGTATTAAGACAGCAATAGAAATGGATTCATGTGTATTGCATGTTGATTTGCAAATTGGGATAATATATTTACTGTAGAATCAAAAACTTTCTGAAGAAGAGGGAAATGAGTTTAGTACGAATCCCAGGTGTCATAAGAGGTAAAGTGTTGAACTGCTAATTGAGAGTTGGCAATTTGAATCTTCCAGTGACTCTGTGAGAGAAAAATGAGACACTCTCTTCTCCTTTAAGATTTAAAGCCTCAGAAACCCCATGAGGTTAGCACATAAAGCATTCAATTACGTCGGACTCAATGACAGACAGTGGGTTTGGTTTTGGTAAGCTGTTTGCTAAGCTCTTGTTTGATTTACAAGTGACTTTTAAAACTCAGTGTCCCGAAGGCTTAAGGTTCAAAGGACACCTAATAGTAAATAGCCTGGGTGGGTCACCCCAACTCCATGGACCCCAGAAATCTGGTTTCTAGGAGATTTAAAACAGTTTCTCAAAACTAATAACTGAAAGTGGACCTTTTTCCCTCTCTTCTCCACTCCTCTCACTTCCTACTTTCTTTTTTTATATACACATGCACACACCCATACACAGAATACTTTTTATACCTATTATAATTTGGAAGCAGAAGTGGCATCCTTTTCTATAAATAGCTTGCCTCTAGAAACCCTATTAACCTGGAGAGAGGATGAAAGTCACGTATGCAAGTGTCGAGGACTTGCGATCATAGGGTCGCTCTGAGTCTCCTACGGCTCAACAGCACTTAACAACACAGAGACCTGTTGGCCTAGTGGACTGAAAGCAATGCCACCAAGCCAAAGGTGAGTGACTCTAATCCACAGCCCTAGGGCCCATTTTTCATTGTTTTTGTTTAAACAGTCTTCTAAGTTGTGTAACCCCAGTATGTCCACTTGCTGTACAGAGGTAACTTGTGGTTGCTGTGAAGCTGAACACTGTGACACTGATGTGTCAAATGCAAGAACAGTTACCCACAGTGGACAGTGTTTGGTGGAGCTCCCCATTTGAAACAAGCTTGGAAGCAGAAGTGGCATCCACTTCCGAAGTAGCTTGCCTCTGGAAACCCTATGAACCTGGAGAAAGGATGAAAGTCACACAAGTGTTGAGGTCTTTCGTTCTTAGGGTTGCTATGAGTCGCTTAGGACTCGATGGCACTTAACAACAACAGCATTCATTTTAACGGGACTTGCTTGCAGATATCAAGTCTCAGTGATTTTATCAGGGAAGGAGTAACCTGGCTTGGTTAAAATAACACTGTGCAGTAGAACAGAAAATTAGATGTCATGGCAAACTAAACATCTCTACTTTCACCACGTATGAAGGAGCTGTGTAGACTTCAGCCGACAGAAGTTACCTGAAACGTAAGCAGGAGTCAGGTATCATCGCCGAATCTCACTCTCCTGCTTACCTGAACCCCAAGGAAAGCCAAAGCGTGGGATGAGGAAGGCGGGCTTCTTCCTCTGACCCCTCGTCAATGCTTCAGTCAACTTAGATATTTGTCCAGAAGTGAAGATGTTTACTTTGCCATGACATCTTATTTTCTGTTTCACTGCACAATGCTATTTTCACCAGGGCAGCCAAGCTCTCTGATAAACTTTGAGAACATTTGAGCCAGCTTGACGGTGAAAGGACTCGGTGCTCTCGGAGTCTTCTATATTTATTTATTTCACTTTATTCCATGTTTAGTATGAGTGAGTAACCAGCTCAATAAAAAAGGGCGGGGGTGGGAAGCCAGTGTGGATTGTATAATAAAGCAGGCCTGGTTTCTTCAGACTGTATCCCAACAGTTCCAATATTCCTTTCAAAGAAGAGATTCTTAACACAGCTAAATTACGTGTGATGGGCAGCTGATATTTCATCCCAATTCACATTATGGCTCTGAATTGGAACAAGCATGGGTGTAACTCTTCAGAGAGTCAGAAAGCGCTTGCCTCCAAGGAACCACATTTACCAGGCAAGAAGAAGTAATACGTAAAGGGGGTCTTACGAAGAGGCTGGTGCTAACTGTCTCAAGAACAAAGACAAATATGTGCAAACAACTTCCATTCTACATATGACCACAGAAGCTAGTAGTATTTCCAGGGTCGTGTCAAGGGCCAAAGCAAGCCAATATCACCACCTCCTCTCTGTATTTTCACCACCTGAGTGGGCTGTCTCTTGTGTTTCTGACATTACCTTTTAACTTTAAAAGGGTTTCTTTATAACTTCCTGCATTAATTCTATGCCTGTCATTATACATATATATGTATATATTTAAATCTTAAATATGTTTTCCTCATGTAGCCCCTGAAATACTGCTAATAATTACAGCTTCAAAATAGAATGACCATTTTCTTCTGAGATTTCCAACACTTTCATATCAGAATTGAAACCAGACCAAAAGTTCTCCTTGTTGTTTTCTTTAATATCAGAGATTATTCTTAAAATATGTTAATACATACTTCCAACATGGTTAGATTTTCATTGTTATTGTTGTGCACTGTGTGTATTTGGAACCTATAACTGACTGTGTGTGTGTGTGTGTGTGTGTGTATGTGTGTGTGTGTGTGTGTGTGTGTTTTGTTTCCTTGCACATTTCTATCAAATCTTTTTCTGGGTCAGAATTGGGGTTTTTTTAAAGTGAACATCATGTAAATCAATAATAATTCTAAATGAACTGGGGTTTGATTTTCCAGAAGGTCTTTGTGGTTTTATTCAGGTTATCTTACTTGTTTGCTTAATTACAGCATTACATCTTTGAAAAACATTTGCTAAGTATGTTGTTGTTATGGTCCTTCGAGTCGCCTGCAACTCATAGCAACCCTGTGTACAACAGCTCTGAACTGTGTCCTATTCTGAGCCAGTCTCACCATCTCTAACATACCTACTCCCAATTCCCTTGTTACTGTGTCAGTCCATCTCATTCAAGGTCTTCCTCTCCTATTCTGTCCCTCCATCTTTCTGACTATGATGTCCTTCAAGGACTGGTGCTTCCGGGCTACTTGTCCAAATATATGAGATGGGGCTTCAAAATATCCTTGCCTCCAAGAAGCAACTTGGTTTCACTCTCTTCAAGACAGACCTGTTTAATCTCTTGTAGCCTGTAGTATATTCGAGACTCTTCTCCAACAACATTCATTCAATGAGCAAATGATAATTCAATTAAGAATTATAATGAATTAAAGGCCTTTTGGAAATGAGAGTAACAATCAGAATGGAAGCTTCTCTCTTTCTACTAAAAAAATTCAGATCATTTAACAAACATATCTGAGAAGTTGTTTTAGAGATACACAAGCAGTTGCCAAATTGGAGGTGAATCACGTTCCAAACAGTTGTAAGATTTCAGCAGCCACAGCAAACAAGATAGCGAAACTACAAAGTGAAAATGTCCTGCAATTATCCCATCAGCCTTTGGGCCAAAATCCACTCATGAATGTGAATGATGGTAACAAGGCCGACACATGGTCCTGACGCTGGACAGCAGTTGAGGAAGAATTGAGACAATGGAACAACTAATTTGCTTTTGTTTGGTCAATGTCAACTCCCTCACAGGATTTCCAAGCCTTAGTCTTTAAGCCACCACTTTCTTCTTCAGAGCAGTTGGTGTGTTTGAACTGTCAACCTTCAAATTAACAGTAAAATGCTGAACCTGCAATGCCATGAGGGCTCCCTATGATGGAATTGAAATTCCAAATTTTTCAGAGAGACGAGAGGTGCAGAGTGAGAGATAGAAAATAGGAGGAGAGAGGGAGAGAGAGAGGAGAGGAGAGGAGAGGAGAGGAGAGGAGAGGAGAGGTGCAGAGTGAGAGATAGAAAATAGGAAGAGAGAGAGAAAAGTGTATTTCCTTGATAGGTAGTGTCAGTAGGTTAAATTGATGGATAGTAGACTATCATCAACTGTGTGTACAATGATGTAAGTGCATGCACTTGAGCTGGTTATTTAGAAAATTGTACCTTGGCCACTTCACACTGTACTTTGAGGCCTTCTGAAGGTTTTTAGTAAGAATCCCTGTGTCAGAAAAGTCCTTACGAGGGTTGCTGAAGAGAAGCATATGATAAAAGATGCCGTGAAGGAGTGGTGATTGTCTATTGTATTAAATCCTGGGGTCTAGAATACTAATATTGGATATGGGATCCCTTTCATAGAAACAGACTAACTGGTGTGGGTTCCTCTTTGAGTGGTCAGCTTTATACAGAACTCAGTGTACTGGACTTCAGGGCACCCATCTTTGCCTTTTCTTCCTCTGTCTTTTCTTTCTCCTCAAATCTACCTCTCATGAGTCTCACTTGTAGAGGCATGGTCACTGGGTGAGCATCTTCTGCTTAAAATGTTTCTTAACACTCCACACCCAGAGACTATTACCTCAGATCTCTGATAGAGCACTGAGTAGGAGCTCCTGTCTCTCCAGAGGACAGGTAATTACCCCAGGAAAAAAAGGGGGGGGGCAGGAGGAGGTCCCAAGGCAACTTCACAGAAGAGAAATTATACATTCAGTCCAAAGCTCTTTGATTCAAAAAGTAAATCAGACTTATCTGAGGTAACCCAATGCAAAGCACTTCTTGAAAAACACCTCCCACTGCTCAGATGTCAAATGATGCTATTTCAGATTTCTTGAAGCAGCGGGGATTAGCTGAGCCACGGACCCCTTCAGTTCTGCTCCCTGCTTCTCAATGCTGCTTTGTTTGTCTAAATAGTTGTTTTAGTGAGCGAGAAGAAAGAATGGTAGGTAATTAGTGTTTCTTGTAATGTTCCGTGTTTAGTTTTGTAATCCTTCTGTCAGGTTTATTTTCATGCTAAGCAAAGGAAGTCCCACTGGAGTATTATAATCTCTTCTTAGTGTTACCAGAAGGCTGTGGTGTTTCGATTAATAAAGAACTTTCAAGAAAACGAAGACTTTCCTTGAGAATGTCAGTTCAAAGACCACGTCATTCGTCCCAGTTTGCATTGCCTCCACCGTGGTTAAGGTCAGAGATAAGAACCTTTCTCAGGAGCCAGGTAGGAGTTTTCGTTTTGAATTATTTGATCTACTGAATGCTACAGCTGTACCTAACCATTCTGCATGCACAGTGCCTGTCACTCCCGAGACCCACTGCCCCAGTATGAGCTGGGTTACAAGTCCCTCCTTTGCTTAAAAGCCCTCAACCTTGTTCTCAATGACTAGATCCTAATCCAAATTTCCTCCTCCGGCCTCACTCATCCCCCTCACGCACAGAGTCCACAAAATGTTGCTGTTTCCCCCCTTGTACACGCCTGTGATTCTTGTTCGCTATCCATCTCTTGGCCATTTTCGTCTCTGCAAGGCCACGTCTGGCCCATCCTTCAGACCAGGGCTGACCTACACTTATTTCACTCCTACCGTTTGGATGGTCTTTCTCAACATTGTTAGTATCAGCATTCAATTTTGGGGTCTAGAATACAAAGACTGGGTATGGGATCCCTTTCCTAAATGGCGTGAGTTCCTGTTTAAGTGAGCAGCTTTATACAGAACCCAGTGCACTGAACATCAGCTGAAAGAGATCAGAAGATGTGTTTGTTGTCAAGGAAAATTGCTGTCCAAGGTGTTAAGGAGAAATAATGTCAGTTTAAAGACTAAGGTGAACCTGATTCAAGCTATAGACTTTTAAATTTTTTTTAATTTTTCTGTTAGTCTATTTACAAAATTCAAATACAAATTTAAACAACTTCTTTCAATTTCCCTCATCCCCTCCCCATCAAATTGTACAACCCAATGATTAACCCCCCGTTCCCCTTACACATCCACATCCCTCTGCTTCCAGCCTCTCCCACCCCTCCTGGATCCTTATACTCATTCTACAATAACTGTTTTATACAA
>NW_006399777.1:12870477-12889195 GCF_000299155.1 Elephantulus edwardii | reverse complement strand
AACAACAACAACAACATTGTTCCTGTGTGCTGCATATTATAGTATTCCATTGTATGAATGTACCATCATTTCTCAATCCATCCATTTGTGGTTGGACAGTTGGGCTGTTTCCATGTTCTTGTGATGGTGAATAATGCTTCTACGAACATTGTTGTACAAATCTCAGTTTGTGCCTCAGTTCTCATATTCTCAGGGTATATTCCAAGTACTGGAATAGCTGGGTCATATGGAATTTCTATGTTCAGCTTTTTGAGGAAGAGCCAAACTGCCTTCCAATGTGGCTGCACCATTTTACAATCCCACCAGCAACGTATTAAGAGTTCCTTTCTCGCCACATCCTCTCCAACATCTATTACTTGCTGCCCCGTTAAACTTTGCCACTCTTATTGGACTGAGAAGGTACCTCATTGTGGTTTTGATTTGCATCTTTCTTATTGCCAGTGATTTGGAGCATATATTCATGTGTCTGTTTGCCATTCAAATATCTTCCTCTGTGAAAATACTTTCCATGTCTTTTGACCATTTTATAATTGGGTTATCAGCCTTTTTTCTTGTGGAGGCCCAGGAGTATTCTGTAAACTTTTGTTACAAGACTCTTAGTATGCATCCGAAAGGTAGACAAGGAGTATGGATGGCAGAAGACTAATTGATGTCTTTAAGTTGTGATACGGAAGAAGAGTTCTGCATATCTCATGGACTGCCAAAAGAACAAACAAAGATACCTTGCAGAAAGTGCATCTAAGGTGCTGATTAGAGGCAAGGATGATGAAAGCTCACGTCATGTTCTTTGGGCAAGTTATCTGGAGAGGACAGTTCTAGGGAAAAGATATCATGCTTGGAAAGGTGAGTCAGTGAAAGAAAGGAAGACTTTCAACAAGATAGGTGGGCACCGTGACTGTAATAATGGGCTCCAGTTTATCAGACGTGGTGAGGATGGCACAGCATAGGGGAGGTTCAGACCCACTGTTCAGAGAGTCGCCATGAGCCCTAGTCATCTCAGTGGCATCTAACAATAACAGCTCTCTGACGGAGAACTCCCATCTCTTTATGCCTATCTGTTTTATAAAGCAGATGGCTTCTAATCTTGTATTGTGGGCTTCTAAGTCCCTACGAGAGTCTTGGGGATGTAATGATTAAGCTTTCTGCTACCAACTTTCTCCTACCAGGTCACTGGTTCAAATCTGCCTAAGTGACTGTGAGAGAAAAATCTGCATAAAGACCACAGCCCAGGACACTATGAAGCAGTTCTTTGCCATCAAATAAATAAAGGTTACTATAATTCAGAAGAGATTTTTGACCAACCGACATACAATTCCCTAAATGATAAAGGGCTAAATTCTCTTTTTAAAAACCTACAGCTTTAGATATAAAACATCAGACAGACACATGCCCCCTGCCCCAGCCCAGACTCCATTCTCAGTCACTTCTCCCCACGCTCGAGATAAAATACCTCAATGGGTTTCTCTCGGGAGCTCTGGTGGCCTAGTTCAGTGACTTGAGCTACTAACTCAAAGACCACTCCTCTTTGGTAGTTCGAATCAACCAGCGGCTTTGTGGGAAAATGATGGCTAGTTTCCTCCTGAGCTATTTACAGTCTTGGAGTTGATTATGTATTTTTAATTCAGTTTTGCATGATCTTTTTAGATTTTTTACACATACACAGACGTGTGTGAACACACACACACATACACACACGTGCACATATGTTGTTGTTGTTGTTGTTGTTGTTGTTGTTGCTGATTGCCTTCGAGTCAAGAACAACTCATAACGACCCTATGAACAAAAGGCCTGAAGCCCCTCTACAAGTATTGACATTTATTCAAAGTTCATAGGGTTTCCGGAGGCAAGTTATTTAGGAAGTGGATGCCCCTCCTGCTTCCGCATATACACACATAATTCCACAACTTGCCTTTTTAAAGCATAGTATTGTGGATTGTTTTATTCTGTTTGCTTTTAGGTCTATCTACATTGATGATGTTGTTGTTGTTGTTGTTGTTGTTATGCGCCATCGAGTTGCTTGCGACTCATAGCGACCCTATGTACAGCAGCCCTAAACTCCACTCTGTCCTGTGCCAATCGCACTGTCTCTGACACTCCCATCCCAATTATCCCAGTCACTGAATCAATCCACCTCATAGAGGGCCTTAGATACAGATATTTTATTTTCCTTATTCTATGGCATTTCATCACATGGCAACACTCTTACACTCACCTCTCCCTTATGGGCTTTCTAGTTTCTCTGCTCAGAATAGTTTTCTGCCTGATTAGCCGACATTCCGGTTTTGTTTGCATTGTAGGGTCTTTTCTCAAGTTCCAGCGACACAGTCCATAAAGAGTCGTCCCGCTAACCTTGGGAGGATGAGTCCCTAGCCGTTCAAGTTCACCAGTGAAACCACAGGAGAATGGTAAGTAATCTCCTCCCACGCAATTTACAGCTTCTGAAAACCCACTGGGGGCTCAGCTCCGAGTCAATTTCAACTCAACGGTAATGAGAGGGAGAGAAAAGTCTTTTCTCAGTCCCTGTGCTTGGTCTCCTTGTCTGTCACCCTCTTCATTTCATAACTGGATCTATAATGCATAACTGATAAAAAGAGAGTAGAGGCCTCATCCTTCTAAACATTATCATCTGACGGACCAGGTTCTGTAGCCTTTGTTCCTCTCCTGCACACATGTCGGAGAGTTCACTCACAAGACCAGCTCGCTCTCTCTCATCTCCAAGGAACCACGGTGCCAACCTTTAACAAGGTGTTCGTCAGTTTCTTTAGGGCTGTTGTACATAGGGTCGCTATGAGTCATAAGCAACTTGATGGCACATAACAACAACGACAACCAGAGCTCCTTCAACAACTGAGACACAATTGTGGTTATTTTTTTCTTCTTTTCCTGTAAGTATTTTGAGGCTCAGGATGTGTTGTACCTCTGGAACGCAGCACAGTGCCTGGCGCATGGTTGATGCCCAGTCTTACTTCCCATGCATGACTGCAAGTTCCTTGAAGTGAAAATTTGAATCAGATTCATTTGCCATCTCTTCAAAATCTTGCCTCGTGCTTTACTTACATGCACCAGGTAAATATCAAAGGAGTGATGCGTGTCAATCTGGCCATTTCCTGTCAAGAATCAGTCCATTCCGAAAAAGGAGGAGGAGATGAACTAGTAAGTTGGGCTCCCTGTGGTATAACCACACTCAAGTTCATATTGCAGGGGAGAAGAGATGGAAGAGAGACGCTGTGGAACCTACCTCAGCTGTGACAGAAGAAGTGCACTCAAGAGACTGTGTCTACCTTAGCTCAAGCCAGACGGTTCTGAACTTGGTCTTGACACATGCATCTGAATCGGGAGACTCTCTGCCTCAAGGAAAGCAGGAGCTCAAGGCCAGCAGCCAGGCTCAGAGGCATTCAATGAAACAGTGCTTGATCTGGGCTTGTAGGTGTATAACCTATGTGGACACATGGAGTCTCCTCACTGCAGAGGAGCCCCTCCAATGCTTCTCTCAGCCTTGACCTTGGATGCCTGCCCAGATCCAGGATGTCTGCAGAACTTCCAAGTCTCAGGGAAGAAAATGCTTGCTCTCAAATGAGCTTTCTGAAAAGGGTCTACTAGATCTTTTTCTTTCTTTTTTTTTTTTTTAGATACTAGTTTGTTTACAAAATTCAAATGCATTGTTTTCGAGAACAGATTCTTCCAATTTCACACACATACACACACACCCCATCAAATTATAAAACTCCAGTAGATCTTTTAGAAACGTCCTCTGGATTCCACACGCTCCTGCTGGCCAGTGTTGTCTGGCCCCAGTCCTTCTCACTGAGTCCAGAGGATTATGCAGCTACCTCCTTTGCCTCCAGGGTAACGTTTCCCTCAGACTGTCCCTGAGCTGGCTTCTGTCTCCTCCAGCCACACTGTCCCCTGGTCGTCCACATTCTGACCCTCCTGGACTCTGAGATTCCTTGGATGTATAAACCTTTCTTTCGCCATCATGCGTACAGCTCTCTTGCTTCTCCTTGCTTGGCTTCTTGAATGTCTTCTTGGGTTTCAGCCTTCCTTAAATCACCCCACCCATCTAGGTGAGCTCATCTTGCTATATGATTGTATCTATCCCATAACCAGTTGTGATCAAGTCCATTTTAACTTAGAGCAACTCCACGTACCCACAGAGTAGCCCTGCCCCGTGGAGTTTTCAATGACTGATTTTTCAAAACTAATTCTCCAGGCTTTTCTTGTAAAGTACTTGTTGTTGTTGTTCTTCTTCTTGTTGTTGTTGTTTTTGTTGTTATGTGCCACTGAGATGGAGTCATCTAATAGCTGACCACTCAGTGGGTTTTCAGAGGCTGTGAATTGTATGAGATTATTCATCTTTCTCCCATGGGGCGACTAGTAGCTTTGAACTGTGTGCCTCTGGGATGTCAGCACCATCAAACCACTAATCTTTCCATTAGCTGTGAATATGCTGTCCCCACCACCCAGAAAATCCATACACCCTCATATTCCTATTCGTATTTTAGCCCCAGTGAATATGATCACTAGTTTAAGATGTCCTGTAAGATCTCTGAAGATGGACCCTATCCGGGTCGGGTTTATGTCCTGGGTAACGGGCCCAGTGCACTGGGTACATGTCCACTGGTAGTCAATAAGAAAGAAATAAAAGGTACCTTCCCCTGCCCTCCACCCCGATCCTGCAAAGCCTCCAGGGCAGAGTCCTTTCTTAATTCTTTTGTTGCTTAAGAACCTGAGGGTTCTGATTTAGAGTCTTTTCCTGGAGGGCTGCACTATGTTTTAAGAAAATGCCTATTCCCAGCTGCACAGTTGAGGTGCATAAAATTTGCGTATTGCAATAAATACTTGGCCTCATGAATTTCTAGCCTGTTAAATAACAGAACTTAAAATGCTAGGTAAGCATGTAAAAGAAGATAGCATCATAAATACTAGAAAATTACAGGTTGGTGATTTTTCTCCCTTTGATCTTGTAACTTTTTACCAGATGAAAGAGTGGGTGCCTCCGAAAGGGCCTTGGGTAGAGTTTTCCGCTGCATTGCTTGATTCTCAGTTTGGAACAAGCAAGAAAACGCCCACCGTGTTAGACACACCAAGTCGGGTGACTCCTCAGCTCCCAACAGTCTCTCAGGGTGACCCCAAACAAAGAGTAGGAGCTCAGCAACTGTGCCACGTGTGAGGGATTCCCTGATCCTCAACACAACTAACACACTGCCATTGAGCGTGTCAGTCTATTAACCAAAAGGTCAGGGGTTCAAATCCACCAGCTGCTCTGCAGGAGACCAATGAACAGAACTGAAGGAGCCAATGGGTTGCAGTCAACTTAATAGTCCTAAGTGTGGTTTGGTTCAGTGGTGAGTCTACAGAAAAGGGTAGAACAACCCCCTGAGGTTTCCAAGGCTGTGGGTCTTTGCAGAATCACTGTCTTTCTGTTGTGGAGTGCTTGATGGAGTAGAATTTTCCTGTCTTCCGGCTAGCAACCCAAAGCTTAATCTACTGCACCACTAAGGCTGTTTTCTTGAGCCCATTCAGGCCCACTGTTTTTTGTGTTGTTTATTTTTTGTTTTTTTATTTTTGTCTTTTTATCTCCATTCATTCATTGTTGCACTTTTCTCCCTGCCTGCCACCGACCCCAGTTTGATCTTCCCTTTGAAAAGGAAAAGAAAAATTCTTTCATTGTTATACAATCCCTCCCCCCAAGTCCACTCCACTGTGCAGACTTCGTTCTAGACTCCTGTCATGACAATAATACCTAATCACATATTCCTTTTAAATTATTCTTTTCCTCATCTGTTTCAATGCAGTATACATTATTTATCCCCTTTTTCTCTGTCTTTCCCCAGCCCCGATGTCAGTCCCGTTTTACAACAGTGGTACTATGCAGTGTTTGTCCTTTTGTGACTGAGATATTTCACTCAGCATAATGTCCTCCAGGGTCACCCATTTTGTATAATATTTCATGAGTTCCTTATTTTTCAGTGCAACAGAGTATTCTATTGTGTGAATATACCACAGCTTCTCTATCCATTCATTTGTTGATGGGCACTTAGGTTGTTTCCAACTCTTTGCATCGTGAACAAAACCTTGATAAACATGGGTGTGAATGTCCATTGTCTTCTTATCTGAAATTTTAGCTATCACAGCATATCGTAGCTATCATAGCATCTGGAGTCTTGGGACGAGTTAACAGTCCTCAGGGAGCAGTAGGAGTGTGTGAGCAGCATTAATAGTTAAGGTATTTGGCTATTAGTCAGTCAAGCTCAGAGACTCCAATCCATGCAGAGATACCTACCAATCTGCTTCCAAAACGGCACTCGTTGAAAACCCAAAGGAGCAGAGTTTTACTCTCAGTTATACGAGCGTAGTAGACCATACCCTGAATGGGCGGGTTCTGACAGCTCCTGGGGTCTAACAGTAGAGGTGACAATGGTTGGCATGGTCATCTTGAAATGGCTACTCAACAGCAAACCATCCCAGCAGCGAGGCAGAGGTCAAGCATGCCAATCATAGGAACAAAATCCAAATGACTTCAGGAAATTCACAGCCTCAGCATGCCAATCATAGGAACAAAATCCAAATGACTTCAGGAAATTCACAGCCTCAACTTGCAAAGAGCAGACAGCTATGGCCGTGAAGCCATGCCTTGCAATGAAACACGACTCAAGAGATGTTACACATTCAATTCTCACTGTAAAATCACCATAGCTCCAAAGAGAAAGAGAAAGAGACGCTATCTTGAGATGAGGAGGGAGCTCCCTTGATAAGCCTCGATTTTCAGTTTGCAAGAACACGGTCCCAGCCCTCAAGGACATCACAATCTGGTGGAGAAGATAAAACATTTAACCTAATAAACCAAACCCAAAGGGGAATGTGCTGAGAGCCTGGAGGAAGACCACAGGAGGGCGGCAGGTGATGGCAGGCACTTCCAGCTGAGAACCTCTCCTGTCCTGATCCCCATTTGAGTATATGCGTAGGCCAGGCTCCCCATCACAGTCTAAGACCAGTAAGGCTCTTCTAGTCTTTTATTCTCTCATGCCTAGGTGTGCGAAGGTTTAGGCTTTGGGCTGCTAATCAAACAGCAACCAATACTTTTCTGATGGTTCTAACTTATCCAAAAGGCTCTAAGGGAGAAAGAGCTGGTAACCCAATTCCATAAAGACCACACCGAGAGAACCCTACGGGACATCCCACTCTGTACCCAGTGAATCATTATGAGTTTAAAATTGACCAGATGGTCCCCAACAACAACAACAACAAACAACAATACGTCTTTAGTCATATAGTAAATGCTCAAGGGATTATTCTCTTGACTGAATGGCTGAACCAAAACCCTTCTACCACACTGGAGATTCTGACTTGTCGTAACCTTGTTTGTGTCAGTGTTAGAACTACACCCCACAGAGCTTTACAATGGATCATTTTGTTGAACACCAGACCTTTCTTTCAAGGTACCTCTGAGTAGTCTGAAACCATTTGCACCACTCACTGTCTCCAGAGTTTTAAGTTAAGTAAAGTAATTGTAAGGTACCTTGCATTCATTCACTCAAAGCATTCTTCTACTCTTTTTTGGGGGGGATGGGGTAGTTGTGATTAACTGCTCATCCTTTTTTCTGGGATAGGATGGATTATTTCCGCTTTATAAATGAGAGAAGTATCTTTAGAAAGGATGAAGTGATCTACCCCCAAACTACACAGCTAAGAAACAATAGATATGAGAAGAACTTCAATTGGACATGAGTCTTCTCATAAAGAATGGAAACATAAAAACTGAAGAAGATTATACCACCAACGGCTGCCTGCATAAATAAAACGTTGTGTATCCACACAGTGGAATATTACATAGCCATAAAAAGGAATGATGTAGTAATACATGATCCTTGGAAACACTGTGCTAAGAAACCAGACACAAAAGGGCTATACAGGGTATGATTCCATTTATAGGAAATGTCCAGAAAAGGCACATTAATAGTAGAGTCAGAAGGGAATTGATGGTTGTCTAGATCTACGGGGATCAGAAGAGTTGGAGTAATGAGTAAAGGAGGTTTGGGAAGAGGAAATGGAAAATGGATTGTGATCATAACATCACAGTTCTGTTTAAACGGAAAGGTATAGAATTGTACACTCTAAATGGGTACAGTATATTGTATGCAGAGGAGCTCGGTGGTCCAGACCACAGGAGGTTACGCTTCTAACTCAAAACCATGTCTCTGGAGGTTCAAATCCACTCGTCACTCAGTGAGAGAAAGATGAAAATACTGTACCATGAGATTTACAGGCTCTACATCCCAATGAAAGGTCAGCTGTGAGACAGTTCTGACTCGAAAGCAATGACTTTGTGTGTGTGTTTTTAATATATATTGTTATTGTGTGCCATAGAGTCAGAACCGACCCATAGCTGACCCTCCAGCAGGTTTTCAGAGCCAATTAATCGCACAGGAGGAGAATGCCATCTCCCGCAGAGCATCTGGTGGCCTTGAACCACGTGCCTTTGAGATTGTAGTGCAGCTTCTTGGCACTAGTTCAAAAAAGCTGTTAACTAAAAATGGTTTTAAATTAAAATGCTGTTTCGCTACCACCAATGAGTTTGAGTGTTCATTACCCCTGACCCCTGCTGTATAGTATGCAAATTATAATTCCATAGAGCTGTTACCAAAAAAGAAATATTTTTAAAGGATCACGCTGTTTCATTAACTGTATTTGTTTACCATGTTAGCTTTATAGGTTAGGTTTAACAGGAAAAAACACCTGTGTAGACCAGATAGCCTGCCTAATTCTTTAAGTCCAACTTCACACAGAAATTATTGCCTTTGTTTTTACTCACATTAATAACACAAAGAATGTTCTGCCTTAACCAGAAGAGATAGGTAGCTAAACAGATGGTACAATTAAAGCATGCTGGTACCAACAGTCAATGTTATGACGGAGAAAAGATTGAAGCTGCCAATGATTTCATATTGCTTAGATCAACAATCAAAACCCTAGGTCCCAACTGTCAGGAAATCAGGAGATGTATTGCATTGGGCAAGTCTGCTGTCAGGGGCCTCTCCAAAATACTGAAGAGCAATGATGTCAATTTGAAGGTTAAAGTGCTCCTGATCTAAGCCATGGTTTTCTCCATCACCTGCTATGCCTCAGAGAGTGAAACAATGAATAAGAAGGATAGAAGAAGAATTGATGCCTTTGAGCTGTGGTGCCGAAGAAGAGTACTGAATAGTCCACGGGCTAAAAAAACAAAACTAAACACAAAAAACCCCCCCACACACACAGCAACAACACAAACAGATGTGTCCGGAAAGGATGCAGCCAGAGTGCTCCTTGGAAGCAAGGATAATGAAGCTTTCTCTCTCATACTTTGGACATGTAGCTAGGCAAGTCTATTCCTTGGAAAGGGACATCATGCTTGTAATGATGGAGGGTCAGTGAAGGAGGGGAAGACCCCGTATGAGATGACTGATTATGTGACTCCAGCAAGGGGCTCTAGCGTGTCAGAGATGATGAGGATGGTTCAGGATAGGACAGGGTTGAGGTGATTGGCTATTCATAGGGTCGCTATGAGTGGTACTCGACTTGACAGCACCAAAAAACAACAATAGTGCGGTAATCCACCACTTGTTTGAGCTTCACACACTGTGATGAGTTGTCATCTGGATTCTAAATACCAGCAGGGCCTCCCCTGGTGGGCTGATTCCAGCAGAGATTCCAGACCCAGACAGACTAGGAAAAAGGCACGACCTCAAAATTAGCCTGTAAAAACCCTTTGGACCACACAGAACATTAGCTGACATAGTGCTGGAAGGTTAGTAAGTTCCCTGGGTTGGAAGGTGCTCAAGACACACAGAGGCCCCAAGGAGCCATTGGTGAAAATGGTAAGAGGCCTCGCAGTGTTTTGCTCTGTGATGCCGGGGGTCCCTGGGCGTCAGAGCGGACTCCACAGCATCTAACAACAGCAAAGACCCTTCCTGAGAAGCCAATTGCCACTGACCACTCAGGAGGGATTGGAAAACGATCTCACTTCAACCTCAACTGGAACAGACCACAGAGATGAAAAACTGACAAGATCAAATCTGAAAACGCAGTTAATCTCCCAGCTGTGGCATTCCTTGTCGCCTCTTTCTTTATTCAAAGAGACTTTCTTTCATGTGGTGCTAACTTAAAACCGTCTAACAAAAGTAATTGCTACTTCTGTGTTGTTGTGTGCGGGGGTTTGTTGTTTGTTGTTTTTTGGTTTTTTTGAAAAAATGTATTTCTTTATTTTCATCCTAGACTACAAAAGACAGCTGAGTTCACATCATAAATCCCGAGGTTGCTATTGATGAATTCTTCCAGCTGTCTCTCTCTCTCCCCCTCCCTTTCTTCTCTTTCTCTGTCTGCCAACACCATGCGTGAGAGTGTGTGTGTGTGTGTGTGTGTGTGTGTGTGTGTGTGTGTGTGTGTTTGCTGCCACTCACATTTGAGCTATCCTGTGACTTTGTTAGGACGCACTCTGTTAGGTAGCCAGGGGATCAAATGCCAAAGGCTTTCTGGTACTTGTTGGACAACAGCTTCCACAGTGAAGAGTGGTGGAGTGGTCACAGTGGAGCGATGTGAATAATAAAACTCTGAAGCAGGGAGGGTGGCCTGTGGAGGTGATGCATAATTCATCAGGCAAATTAATCAAGGCCGCTTGCTATGCCCACTGCAATTACAGGGAACAGGCAGAGCCATCAGCGTTCTCGCCCTCCCTCTGCCCCATTCCTGGCACTTGGAGCTCCAGGAGAGGCCCAGTGACTTCCAGCCTATATTTGAGCGGCTCAAGGCAGCATCCTGTTACCTGTGAACTTGTATCCACCAGCGTGTCCTCCAAGGGGAGGTTTTCTCCCACTGCTGGGGAATCGGGGGAATAACAAGCTGGGGTTTTGTGTGCAGTAGAGCAGAGAGTGGGGACAATTAGTTTTCTTCATGCTTGACTGAGCCTTAATGTAGGGACGGACCCGGCTTAGAGGGTGAGGCAGATCTCAGATAATAGGAGCTTCATTTCCAACTGACCCTTCCATGCGCTCTGCCTGGCCAGGGAAGAAGGAACAATGTCACCCACCTCAGGAAAGCCACTGCCCAATGCGGAGGCCAAAGCTTCCACAGACAAGGAGGGAAAAACAAAAGCGATAGACCTTGCCTTGAAATGGTTTCTATAGTGCCCATCAAAAGGAGAGAAAATGTGGCTCTGTTGTGGAGAGAAAAGAAAAGTCTGGTAATGAAACATGTAGTTCTTACCCAAACAAGAAGTGAACACGTACACACACTCGTACAGATGGGCTATTGTAGAGACAATTTCTTCTGACTCAGGGTGAGGTTTCTGAGGAAAAACAAATACTTCAAAAGAAGGGCTCTCGCTACTGGCCTGTCTAGCTGAATGGCTCTTGATGCAAGTGATTTAAGATTAACACCAAATGGCAATGCAAGCAGGAAACGAAAAATCATTTCACAGCAAAATAGTGCTAGCATCAGTACTTCCAGCTTTCTTGTCAAGTAATCTGCTGCCGTGTAAAAGGTGACCCAAAACATAGGTACTTAAAACAACCTCTGGTTCTATGCTCTTTCATGTTTGGGGAGGGTCAGAAATCCAGTCAGGGTTTGTTTGGATAATCCATTTGCTCCATGTTGTTGTGATTTGAAATAATTTTGTGGGTTTTAGCTGTCATTTGGGCTGATCCAGGAAAGCTATATTCATTTGTATCGTGTCTAGATATCTAGAAAGGGAGGAAGAATCCTCTAGCCATATACACAGTTCAGTGCTCCGCTACCGACCAAGATTAGAGCTTTGAACCCACTGGGAAGAAGTTAGTCAGAAAGACTTCATAATTTGCTTATAAACGGTCATGTTATTGTTGTTAAGTGTCATCAAGTTGTAGGTGACTCATAGTGACCCTATGAACGAAAGTCCTGGACACTTCCTGTATAACTTGAATCCTTTCTCCAGGTTCATAAGGTTTCTGGAGGCAAGCTATTATGGAAGTGGATGCCATTCCTGCTTCCAAGCTTGTTTGAATCGGGGGGCTCCACCAAACACTGTCTACCATGGGTCACCGTAATCACATTTGACACATCAGTGTCATGGTGTTCAGCTTCACAGCAACCACTAGATAAACGGTCATAGTCATTGAAATTTCTATGGAATCCAGTTCTCATTTGCAACCTAAGCAACTGTCATGATTAAGTGTTGACTTAATGGCATGACAGGGGGGAAAAGTTGATATTGTTTGTTTTTAGAAATGGATGACTAGAAGACTGGAGGGCTGGAGTGCCCAAAGCAGCAGCTCAGAGATCTGAGAGAAACGGGCCCAGAAAACAGGAGGTGGAAATTGTTGCTTCCTTACAGCCTGTGCCTGAAGACTGAGATATCACAATTTCCACCATCGTCTAATGAATCTGCAGTCAATGTTCCTTCATGACAAGGAGCAAAGTTTTGTTTTTGTTTTTGTTTTTGTTTTTCAATTTAGGAACAAGAAAGTAAGTTCTATTAACATTACAAATAATAGTAATAAAATTTCAACACTGAAGAACCATTCTTCGTAACAAATATATACCAAGGCCAACCAAACCACCACTGAGTCAGTTCACAACAGAACTGTCCCCTAGGACTTCCAACGCTGTCAATATGCCTTCCCCCCCCCTTTTTTTGCCAGTGATTTGTGGGACAGTTGACAGAGAAAATTTGTTTTCCACTCAAAAATTGTTCACATCTTCATACCAAGAAAGCTTAATTCCCCCATTTAACGTCCCACCTTCTCCTTGATTCCCATACCCATTTGTCCTTTTTCCTGCCCATTTCTGCCTTCTTCTCCCCCACCCCAGTCAGACCGGTAATGTGGGCACGTCATAACAAGGCCTAAGGGAGGCACATGCTACGCAAAAGCAAGAAAACCAAGTCATCGTGCTCATAAACTGGAAAAGGATCAGTCCTTTCAAGAAGCAAAGATTTTTTTTTTATAAAAGGAAGTTACACACACACACAAATTAGAAAAAAAAGGAAGCTACACATTAGGCTGGGTGAACTAACTCAGTCTCATAAGGACAAATACTGCATAAGACCATTAGTGTAAAAATAGAAGGATGACTAGTAAAACATGTATGGGGACCCAAGGGGGGATGGAGTGGGAGTGGAGAGGACATGTTGGGGTGAAACCACAGGGCTGCACAATTTGGGGGGTGGGAGGAGAGGGTGAAGGAAATGGGAAGGATCTGGCAGGGACCTGAAAAGACAAAGTCATCATCGGCAAGGTCAAATAATGATTGTTGTTGTTAAGTGCCGTCGAGTTGCAGGCGACTCATAGCAACCCGATGAAGAAGGGTGCCTTTCATGCTCTCTCCAGGTTCATAGGGTTTCCGGGGGCAAGCTATTACGGAAGTGGATGCCACTCCTCCTTCCAAGCTTGTTTAATCGGGAAGCTCCACCCCACTCTCTGTCCGCATTGGGTAACCAGCCATTAACGCATTTTACACATCAGTGTCACAGTGTTCAGCCTCACAGCAACCACAAGTGACCACAGTACAGCAACTTGTACACCAGAGTTATATGACCTAGAGGAATGTCTGAACAAAAACAATGAAAGACAGGCCCGAGGGCCGCATATTAAAAGTCATCCACCTTTGACTTGGTAGCATCTCTTTCTGTCCACTGGGCCAGCTGATCTCTCTCTCTCTCTCTGTTGATATTATTATCATTAAGTGCCATCGAGTCGCAGACGACTCATAGCGACCCTATGAAGGAGAGTCCTCGACGCTTGGGTGCCTTTCATCCTCTCTCCAGGTTCACAGGGTTTCCGTAGGCAAGCTATTATGGAAATGCATGCCACTCCTCCTTCAAATAATGATTAACTTTTTAAAAATATAATGTGTGGGAATGATTGTATGAAACACAATGTGAATGAAGACTAGCACGAAACACAATGTATCCTAACTCCGTAAGCAAACCAATGCCAATAAATAAATAAATGAATGAATGAATGGATAGATAGATAATAGATAGATGATAGATAGATAGATAGATAGATAGATAGATATAGATAGATAGATAGATATAGATAGATAAATAAATGAAGGAAGGAAGGAAGGAAGCTACGCATGGCTCCCAGTTCAGGATATGGGACTTCTCTCAAATCATTGTTGTCAAATGGGAACCAGCTCATAGCTGATCCTCCATTGGGATTCAGATGCTATAATCCATCTTTCTCCCAAGGAGCCACTAATGCATTTGACCTGTAGTTTGGCAGTGCAACTCCATATGGATTATACATCTAGAAACACCAAGTAAAGCAATCAGAATCACCCGTCCATCCACTGCCCAACAGTCCAAGTCACAAGTGTCTGGAGCACAGACCAGAGTGGAGCTCAGAGGAGACACAGGATGAATGTGAGAGTGGGAAGTGAGGCCTTCAAATCAATACTCGACTCCCTTGTCTGAACTTGCACTGAACATGTGTTCAGCGTCCCCCAGTTTCATACCTATGTGACTGCAGATAGAATGGGTGCAGATTCAAGCATTTACTTTTCCAGGGAGTAAATAAATGAACGAATATAATTCAGTTTCTTGAGGGCAGAAATTAAGCTTAATTTCTTCTTGTGTTTGTTTTTAAGTCATCAAATGCTGCATAGGGTTTGACTGTACCCTTGTTTACCTCCTTGTTTGTCTATTTCTTTTTCTTCAGTTGATGCTGACTCATCCTTCCAGATATAACTTATGAGGAGGGAATTTGAGTACCAAGTAGCTCTCCTTCTGTGGCCTCTTACCCGTCCAATCTTTCTAGAAGATTCTTTCCATGGAACAGAATGCTTTTCCCTTCTCTCTCTGCGATTTATACTTTGAGGAATTGGTTCAAGATCCCCTAGTTACAAGACTTGGTTTCAAACCTTTGGGGTTTCTAAGCATTCAAGGAGTCCTGGTAGATGTCGAACGAAGGCTTGCCTACTTACAGAAAGGTTAGCAATTCATACCCACAGCTGCTTTATGAAGGGGAAAGGTGGAAGTCTGCTTTTGCAAAGATTTACAGACTTGGAAAACCACGGGATGGTTCTGCTCTGTCCTTTGGTTCACAACTGAAGAGGCATCATTTGGCTGTGGGAGGCAGGGCAGGGGCTCTGATGACACAGCCACAGAGGGGGACTAACAGAAAAATCGGGAAACTCATGCTTTTGTTCAAAGCCCTGTATCTGTCTCATGCCAATTCAGGCTTCCATCAACAGCAGATTTCAAAGGACACGTGGTAGGGAAATTTGTTATCCATACAATTTCAATGAGCACCAATTCTATTAACTTCCCTGAAGCCCGTGTGTCTGGGCTTTCAGGAATGAGCCTTGAATAAACTTTTCACTGATTTCACAACACTCTCATTCTGGCTGTTCTATTATGAAGCAGACGAACATTTTCTCGAACAATTAGACGGAGTTGCGTAGAATAAAGAGCGAGGCTTGCCCGAGATCACGGAAACCTATCTGCTTAGGTGATTCATTTTCTTCCAACAAGGCAGTGCTTAGGAAGCTTTGCTGCGGGAGCCTTGTCTCGCTCCCCATTTCAATTAGCGACAATGACTGGAAAGCGGGAAGAATGTCTCCTCCATGGCCTTGTGCTGCAAACGCAGCTGCCCACAGAAGAACAATGCATGAGGGAAGGAAATCAGAATTAAGCCGGGGAGCAGCTGCAAGTACACCCAGCCTGTTTCCTGGAACATCTGACTCTTACTGTACAGGCCAGGCAGGGTCTGGAAGAATCAGGTGGGCAGAGCTAACACGGAAGAAGAGAGATCTCAGACTGTGATGAAAATGTAGCCAGGAACCTGGCAGGTACATCACAGCCCTGGCTCCCTCCACGCCTGGGGCAGGTCTTCTCAGACTTTATTAGCTGGTATTTTGAACAGTTGTACAGAAATGATGATATGAAACATGATCTGAATGAACAAATGTGTGAAATGCAACATATACAAAGTTTGTATGCAAATTGCCATGAAATTTTTTAAAAAAATACATGTAAGAAAACTCTAAAGTTATGTATTGATCAGTTGACAAAAATGTTGTGGCCAGAGACTTGCAGGAACCTAAGTCTGCTTTGTCTACAGAAACAATTGTTCAGTATTTGCTAATTCAGTCTGGTTTGCTCCTTCTTGTAGGTACTCGGTAAGGAAATCATCAGACCTGTCAGCTGGTTGACCAGTTTGAATCGTTCAGTAGTGCTGTCTTCTTAAAAAAGGAAGAAATAAGGAGAAAGACAGCAATGCCTTTGTCACTCTGCGCAGGTTCATATCAATTCCCAGCTCTGTAGGACTCATATAGAGAGCCAGAGAGTCACAAAGCAGGACATGGGGAAGGGGGGAAAAAAGACACTCTGCCAGGGACTTTTAACAAAAGAACAATAGAGGGTGTTCCCATTCCCAACACCCATTACTGCTGTCACCCTGTCAATTCATCCCATTGACTTGTTGTTGTTGTTGTTGATTGCCTTCAAGTTGAGCAGGACTTACAGCAACCCTGTGAACAAAAGGCCTGAAGCCCTCCTACAACTATTGACTTTTATCAAAGTTCATAGAGTTTCCTGAGGCATGTTGTTTAGGAAGTGGATGCCACTCCTGCTTCCAATTCCATTGAGGGTCTTCCTCTTTTTCTGCTTTCTAAGCACAATATCCCTTTTCAAGGAATAACCCTGCCTTTCAACAATGTGCCCAAAGTATGTGAGATAAAGCTCTCTCTTCCTTGCCAACAAAGAGCCTTCTGGCCACATGTTCTCCAAGAAGTATCTGTTTGTTCTTTTGGCAGTCCATGGGATGCTCAGCACTCTTCTCTAACCCTTGGTGGTGGTGGTGGTGTTATTGTGTATTGTAGAGTTAGAACCAACCCATAACTGGCTTTGCAGCAGTTTTTCAGCAGTTGTGAATCGCACAGCAGGAGATGACCCATCTTTCTCCCACGGAGCAGCTGGTGCATTCAAACTGTGTGCTTCTGGGTTAACCGCTCAGTTCCTTTCCACTAAACCACCAGAGCTTCCTTCTCCAACACTGTTGTTGTTATGTGCCGTCGTGTCGCTGGCAACTCACAGCGACCCCATGTACAAGAGCCCTAAACCCTTCTCTGGTCTGTGCCAACCTCGCATCTACTCCCATTACCCCACTCACAGAATCAATCTATCTCATTGAGGGTCTTCCTCTCTTGTGCTGTCCATCCACCTCCCAAACATGATGTCCCTTTCCATAGACTGGTCCCTCCTTGTAACATGTTCAAAGTATGCCAGGTGAAGCTTCAGAATCCTTGACTCCAAGGAGCATTCCAGCTTTACCCTCTCCAGGACAAACCTGTTTGTTCTCCTTGCAGTACATGGTATATTCAACACTCTTCTCCAGCACCATAGCTCAAAGGCATCACTTCTCTTTCTATCATCCCTAGTCATTGTTCAGCTTTCTGAGTCATAGCATGCAATTGCGAAGACTATGGCCTGGATCAGGTGCACCTTAGTCTCCAGCCTGACATCATTGTTCTTCAGCATTCTGGAGAGGTCCATAACAGCTGACTTCCCCAATGCAATTTGGCTCTTGATTTCCTGGCTGCTGGTACCAAGACTGTCGATTGTGGAGCCAAGCAAACTAAAACTGTTAACAACCTCAATCTCTTCACCATCCATTATGATGCTGCCAATCGGCTCAGAGGTGAGAACCTTTGTTTTCTTGATGTTGAGTTTCAATCCATACTGAAGGCTGCAGTCCTTGACCTTCATTCTACATAATAATATAAATGTGAAAAAATATTGTTGGCAATTCACTACTCAAACAGGAGCATCTGACGTTCTTTACCTGGGGGCGGGGGAGCGGATGGACCACAGGTAAAAAAAATCATTTGAAATTTTGTCTTTGCCAAACATATCTTGTGCGGTTTCATATTTATTCTATTTACTCTTGACCTATTGAAAATGCCAGATTAGTTGTGTTTCCCCCTCTTGAACCTCACAAACTCTATTATTTTACAAGAATTCAAACTCTGGGCCCTGCTTGCCAAGCAAGTCATAGTAGAATTTTCTGAAACTATTTTCATAGCCGCTAGCTCTGAAGGACCAATATCCTCCTTTATGAATTAGTGACCGTTTGGACCATTTTTTAGCAACAGAAGTAAAATACCCTCTTCTGTGGCTCTCAGTCTCCTGAAATCTTTCCACTGAAGCATTCTCGGAACTTTTAAGCTTGTTTTGGTTTGGGAAGCACAGACTTCGAGTTGTTTCTTTTATGACTGCTGTGGACGACACTGTAGGCAATGAGTGCTGGCCAGTCCCCTTTCCGAGCCAATCTCCAAGCTCTTGATTTTCCCCAAGCCCCTCCCCCTTTCCGCAGCTCGGCCCTTGCTGATGGATTTCTGCCTTCGGCACCCACTAGAGCTCCCATCCAATGCGGTGCTGCAGTATGCAGTTTACTGCCAATAAGTGAGACCCTGTTATCAGTTCACACTCAGAATGCTACTCCACACTTACACCTCAAACGTATGCTTGATAGCCCACTTCAGCTCTAGAAACGGTGGCTCTGAATGGGCTATTAGGCCTCCCTGGCAGAAAGATTGCAGCTTCCTGCAATTTTCTGGGCACAACCTTCCACCCACAAGCACGCATCAGCCTTCAAACCAGCTCATATGTGATTGTTGTTGTTGTTGTTATGTGCCGTCGAGTCGTTTCCGACTCATAGCGACCCTATGCACAACAGCCCTAAACCCTGCTCTATCCTGC
>NW_006399777.1:12863204-12869722 GCF_000299155.1 Elephantulus edwardii | reverse complement strand
CCCAGCCTATTGGGGTCAGCCTAAGGCAGGGCAGGGCAGACTGGTCTCTCTACTCATGGTAGCATGCTGATCATTTCTTTCCAAACAACCCAACGTCATCTTCTTTTGGCCATCAAGGCTTCCCAACCATCTGCTCCCCGGCAGGAGACCCTAGCCCTGGGCTGCTAACTGCAAGCTGAAAAAATGAAGAGTTTGGAAAGTCACTCACGAATGATATCCACCAGTCCTCAAAACCTCTTCAACTCTCTGGAGATGGTGGGACCAGGACAGAAGGTGAGGAAAGAGATCTTAGCCCACTGATAACAATGGGCGGTAGAAGTGACATCAGTGAAGGGCCATTTTAGGGCCCCAGAAACTTTGTTTAATTGGTTTTTTATACAATCATTCCTATACACTGTGTTTTATTTTATTAATTACTATCAACCAATGCCTTGTATCTCACTAATTCTCCACAGCACTTTATATATTTTTCCCCTCCTCCTCTTAATCCATCCACTAATTTCTTCTGCCTGAGTGAGTTTTTCCCCTTGAATCTTCCACCTGTCCTTCTCCACTTCCTCCTCTCCTATTGAACAGTTACACGGAGCCTGTTCCTATTTACTAATTGCAATTGTCATATGTTCTTTTCATCAATTTCTCCCAGGTGGATCCTCCCCTGTCCTGATCTTTTACAGTGTTCCCTGCCTGGACATTCTACTTCTGCTCTTCCCATCTGCTCCACCCCTTAGTCGTCCTTCTATCTTTACAGTGGCAGTCTTACGCAGTATTTATCCTATCGCGACTGATTTATTTCACTCAGCATGATGTCCTCTAGACTCATCTGTGTTGTGTGGTAGTCTTTCCAACCACCTTCCATACATCTAAGAGCTAGAGGAAAAGACACCTTTGAGTTGTGGTGTTGGAGAAGAGTACTGAATACCCCGTGGACTGTCAAAACAGCAAACAGATATGTCTTGGAGAAAGTGCCAC
Organism: Elephantulus edwardii; assembly: GCF_000299155.1. Lineage (NCBI taxonomy): Eukaryota > Metazoa > Chordata > Mammalia > Macroscelidea > Macroscelididae > Elephantulus > Elephantulus edwardii. The sequence goes on along the minus strand of NW_006399777.1, from coordinate 12,868,753 downwards.
CAGACCGCTCCTTGGAATCAAGGATGATGAGGCTTCACATCATTTTGGGCATGTTGTTAGGAGAGGCTATTTCTTGGAAAGAAGCGGAGGGTCACTGAAAGAAAAAAAGACCCTCCATGAGATGGCTTGATACAGTGTCTACAGCAATGGGCTGCCATGTGCTGGAGTTAATAAGAATTATTCAGGATAGGACAGAGTTCATTCAGATCTGTTCTTCAGGGTCACTAAGAGTCACAGTTGACTCACCTGCACTTATCAGCGACATTGTTCTTTAGTGCTGTATAGTATTCCATTGTGTGAAAGCACTCAAATCTTTCTATTCATTCGTTGATGGACATTGGGGTGGTTTCCATCTTCCTGATATTGTGAATAATGTTATGATGAATATAGGTGTACATATCTCTGTGTGTCTCAGCTCTTATTCCCTTGGGTTATATTCCTAGCAGTGGAAGAGCTGGGTCATGTGGTATTTCCAAACTCATCTTTTTTTAAATTTTATTTTATTAATTTTAATGAACATTTACAGAGATTTTGGATTTCCTTTTATTCATTGTTGCATATTTCTCCTTGCCCACCCCCGTTTCCCCAATTCGCTCTTCTCTTTGAAATGTAAAAGAAAAATTCATTGGTATAAAATCATGTATACTGTATTGAAACAGATGAGGGAGAGAACAGTTTAAAAGCGATATATGATTGGCTATTATGGTCAAACTCATCTTTTTGAGGGAAATGCCAAACAGCCTTCTCTTAACGGTGGTACCATTTTACAATCTCACCAGCAGCACAAAAGAGTTTCAATCTCTCTGTCTCCTAGCCAATATTTATTGTGTACTATCCCGGACCTTGGAGAGGGACATCATGCTGGGTAGAGTGGAGGGACAGCGCAGGAGGGGAAGACCCTCTAGGAGGTGGACTGATTCAGTGACTGGGGATGGGTGTGTCAGAGGCAGTGAGATTGGCACAGGATAGAGCAAAGTTTAGGGCTGTTGCACGTAGGGTTGCTATGAGTCATAAGCGACTTGACGGCACATAACATTAGCAACAACAACATCCTGTTAAAACTTTGCTATCGCTGCTAGAGTGAGATAGTATCTCCTCGTTGGTTTTAATTTTCTTTCTCTAGCTGGTAGTGATTTGGAACATGTCTTCACGTGTTTGCTGACCATCCTAATATCCTCCTTGGTGAAAAGTCTTTTCATGTCTCTTCCCCATTTCATAAGTGGTTTATCGGTCTTTTTCCTGGAAAGGCAGTGAAATATCCTGTATATTTTACTAGTATATCCCTTGTATGAAACATCAGCGTATTAAGAAATGAGCTCTTGTGCCCTTAAAAGTCTTTCCCACACAACTATGTCTTCCAGACCCACAAGAGCTTCTAACAGGTTCTCACTCCCAAGCACCATCTCTGCGTTAGGTCCTACACTAGGGCTGATTGTTTGCATTGTCTTTTGTCTCTACCTGAAGTCTTCACTATCCTCATCTTCCCACTAAAATGGACCAAAGACTCATCTGTTTTCTTCATCACAATTCCCAGAACCTCCAATACAGTCTGCACTCACATAGCGGACCCTATAGATGGTTATTGGGCTGTATATGCTTGAGCAACATTTCTGATCCTACTGGATGGGAATTTTTTTTTTTTTCATTTGAATGAATGCTGGAAGAATAAATGAAACTTTCAGAACTTTCTCTTTTTCCTTGGCACCCTTAGAATTTACCAGAGCAGAAAATGAAGCTCAGAGAGGTCAAATAATTCTCAGGCTTGCACAGCTAGTAAGGTTGGCAGGCTGTTATGTGTTATGATGAACGTTAACATCCCTTGGGATTGGTATGATAATGATGGTAGCACAAATAGGGTAAAGTCTTTATTTCATGTGTCCACCCTTGTGGCTTCCCCAACTACTATAGACATCAATTGTATCTCTGCATTTTTCAGTCCAAGAAAACTTAGTCATGGCTGTCAAAGGACGCTTACCCTTCCCATATTATTTCTTCTAGTGACTGCATGTTGTTGTTGTTGTTGTTGATTGCCTTCAAGTACAGCACTATTCACAGCAACCCTAGGAATAAAAATCCTGAAGCTCCTCTACAACTATTGACATTTATCAAAGTTCATTGAGTTTCCAGAGGCATGTTGTTTAGGAAGCGGATGCCACACCATAGTTTATGACCCTGGAGGACTTTATGCTGAGTGAAATATCTCAGTCACAAAAAGACAAATACTGCATAGTGCCACGGTTGTAAAATGACACTGACATTGGGGTTCGGGGGAGACTGAGAAAGATGGGATAAATAATGCATACTGTATTGAAAGAGAAGAGGGAGAGAACTGTTTAGAAGGGATATGTGATTAGGTATTATTGTCATGACAGGAGTCCAGAATGAAGGCTGCATAGTGGAGTGGACTTGGGGGGAAGGACTGAATAACAATGAAAGAATTTTACTTTTTTCTTCTTCTTTTACTTTTCAAAGAGAAGAGCAAACGGGGGCAGGGGGAGGTTGGGCAGGTAAAAAAGTGCAACGATGAATGGCCTAATGGTAAGAAGCTGCAATGCAATCCCTAAGGCATGCAGTTTGAATCCCACTGCTGCTCTGTGTGAGAGGGACGGCCATTGTCCTCCTACACGTTTTAAAATTAATAAAAAATTTTAAAAATACTTGAAGAAATGGTTTGCTTCTTATCAGAATTACTTTTGATCTAGAGATCAGCTTTTTACACATATCAGTATTATATGGATAGACAAGAGATTTGGGAACCAACCAGAGCAATGGATAAGTGCTTGACTGTAAATGAAAAGGTCAGTGGTTCAAACTCACCAACTGTTTCACAAGATGTAGAAGTCTACTCTCATAAGGACTGACAGTCTAGAAAGCCATGTGGGAGAGTTTTACTCTGTTCTCCAGGATCCCCCTACCATTCATGTGTTAGCGTGGCATATGGGGGTAGCTTGCGTGTTGCTAAGATGCTGGAAGCTAAGCCATTAGTGATTCAAATACCAAGAGGGTCACCCAGAGTGGAGCTGCCAGAGTAAGACAGGCTTAGAAGGAGGACTGACTATCCACTTCTGAAAAAACAGTCCAGTGAAAACAACATGGACAATGATAGAACATTGGTGGATCAAGTGCCAAGATAAGCCATCCAGGGTGCAAGACACTTAACATGTGGCTGAGAAAGAGTTGCCTTCTCAAAATAAGAGTCTGCGCTAAGGAAGCAGATGGAGTAAAGCTTTCATTCAATGAAGGATCTCCATTGTTGATGCGGGAAAAGTCAAAGTGCAGAGAAACAACTGCAAACATCCCCTGATAATGGACTAGGGAATGGACAAAGTATTAACTTAGGAAAACAGGACATAGTGAAAAATGAAATGGGGGGCATGAAGATTAACACTGTAGGCTTTAGTGAGCTAACATTAACTGGGATTGGCCATCGTAAGTCAACACTTACTGTGCTAGAAATCAAAGGTTCAAGAGGAATGGTGTCCTATTCATCATAAAAAAGAGCCTTTCAAGATCTATTTTGAAGCGCAATGCTGTGAGTGATACCACATTATACACACACATCTAAGGAAGTCCTCTTGATGCAGCAACTACACAAATATGCACAGCAAACCTCAAAGGGCAAAGATGAAGAAATTGAGGATTTCTGGAAACTTTTACAGTCTGAAATTTATCAAAGATTCACTGAGATTGGCACAAGATAGAGCAGGGTTTAGGGCTCTTATCCATAGGGTCGCTATGAGTTGCAAACAACTTGATGGCACATAACAACAATAACAACAAATAACTGAAGAACAGATCTAAGCCTCCAGCGGCAACGTTGAAGGATTCTATGGGTAAAATCTTACATGATGTAGATGGCATAGAAAGAATATGGAAGGAATATAGTCATTGTATCAAAAACTATTGGTTGGGGGCAACCAATTGGTCAACATGAAACCATTTCAGAAAGTAGCATACAATTGAGAACCAACAGCACTGAAGGAAGAACTAATAATACTGAAGAAATTAGGGGGGAAAGGCAAATATATAGAATAGCAATAGCAACTGAAATGTTTCAGGAAACAAATGCAACCCTAGAAGCTCTCACTAGTATTTGTCAACAAGTATGTAAGACCCAGCCAACTAAATAGAAGAGATCCATGTTTATTCCTATTCCCAAGAAAGGTGATGCCACACTGCATAACCTATTGAACCATTGTTGTTGTTATTGTCTTTGAGTTGAGCATGACTCATAACAACCCTATGAACAAAAGGCTTGAAGCCCCAACTACTGACATTTATCAAAGTTCATAGGGTTTCTGGAGGCATGTTGTTTAGGAAGTGGATGCCACTTCTGCTTGCTCAAGATTATTTAAACACACACACACACACACACACACACACACACACACACACAGAGTTGGAACAGTATATAAACAGGGAACTGCCAGAAATTCAGAGTGGATTCAGAAAAGGCCATGGAATAAGGGATATTACTGTAGATGTCAAATGGATCTTGGCTCAAAGTTGAGCCCAACAGAAAGATATTTATTTGGGTTTTATGGATTATGCAAATACATTTGTCTCCGTGGATCATACCAACCTATGGCTAACATGGAGAAGAATGGAAATCCCAGAACACTTAATTGTGCTCATGTAAAATCAACACGTAGACTAAGAAGCTGTATGAACAGAACCGGGGAATACTGCATGGTTCAAAATCGGGAAAGGTGTGCCAGGGTGGTGTCCTTTCTCCGTGCCTGTTCAGTCTGTGTGCTGAGCAACTCATTGGAAAGGCTGGACTCTGTGAGGAAGAATGTGGCACCAGGATTGGATGCCATTGACAACCCATGTTATGCAGATGACACAATCTTGCTCACAGAAAGTGAAGACTTGGAGCACTTGGGCTGCCAATCCAAAGGTATGCAGTTCAGATCCACGAGCTGCATCCTGGAAGAAAGATGTGCCTCTGAAAACCTATGAGAGGGTCAGCTATGGGTCAGTTCTGACTCAACAGAATTCCACAGCCACTCAAGCCTTCACTATAGGATCCGCCTCAATATCAAGAAAACAAAAATCATCACCACTTGGACAAGAGGCAACATCATGATAGATGGGGAAACAATTGAAATTGTTCACTATTGCATTTTACTTGGATCCATAGTCAATAAACTTGGTAGGTCCAGTTAAGAAAGGAAAAGATACACTGCATTAGGAAAATCTGCTGTCAAGGATCTCTCCAAAGTGCTGAAGAGCAAGGATTATCAGTTTATAGGCTACACCTGATCCAGACCTTGGTGTTTTCAATTACTCGTATGCATCTGAAAGTTGCACAATGAATAGGAATGAGAGAAGAATTGATGCCGTAGAATGATGGTGGCGGTAGAGCATTCACTATCCTGTGGACCGCCAAAAGAACAAGTGAATCTGTCTTGAAGGGTGTGAACCAGAGCGCTCCTTAGAGGAAAAGATGGTGAAAACTCATCTCATATACTGTGGACATATTTTCAGGAGGAACCAGTCCTTAAAGAAAGACTACTTCCCCAGAAAAGAGAGAGAGAGAAGAGAGA
>NW_006399777.1:12858508-12862954 GCF_000299155.1 Elephantulus edwardii | reverse complement strand
AAAGGAAAGGAAAGGAAAGGAAAGGAAAGGAAAGGAAAGGAAAGGAAAGGAAAGGAAAGGAAAGGAAAGGAAAGGAAAGGAAAGGAAAGGAAAGACACCATGCCAGGAAAGGGACAGGTTCATTGAACGGCAGGAAGATCCTCGAGGAGATGGATTGACAGAACAATTACCACCATGGTCTGAGCCTGACAGAGATCAGGAGGCTGACGCAGAATGAAGACAGTCTCAGGTCTATTTCCACTGGGTTGCCATGAGTCACTGTAGCCTTAATGGCAATTAAAACCCACCGGGTCCCTTATTGAGTCAGAATCATCTCAGTGGCAAAAGGTTTAGTTCTGGGTGTTAATCACTTACCACGTTGGTTATTTTTGTTAATTGGGGTGTATCTTACAGTTTTCTATGGTTAAAAATAATGCTTAATTGTTGTTATTAGTCAATTAGTTGTTATTATTGAGTCAATTCCAATGCCTCGCAACTCTCTCTACAAGAGAATAAAACTGCCTGGCTCTGAATCACGCTCACCATCTCTGGTTCACGTCAGCCCATCTCAACCTCCTCTGTGTCCATCTGTCTAATTGAAGTCTTCCTCTGTTCTCCTGATCTACTTTCCCCAGCATGTTGCCCTTTTCTAGGGATTGGCCCCTCCTAATAGCAGGCACAAAATATGTGAGTGAGGAAAAAAAAAGTGTTAGCATTTTGTCTTCTAAGAAGTACTCTGGCCACACTTCATCCAAGATAAATCTGTCTGTTCTGGCAGCCCATGGTATACTTAATGTTGTTGCTGTTGTTATATGCCAACGAGTCACTTGCAGCTCATAGTGACCCTTCGTACAAGGCTCTGAATTCTGCTCTATCTTGAGCCAACCTCATTGTCTTGGACACACCTGCTCCCACTACCCTGGTCACTGAGTCAATCCATTTCATTGAGGGTCTACCTCTCTTGCACTGTCCCTCCACCCTTCCAAGCATGATGTCCCTCTCCAACAACTAGTCTCACCCTAAAACATGCCCAAAGGATGTCAGACAAAGCTTCAAAATCCTTACCTCCAAAGAGTAGCCTGGTTTCACCCTCTCCAGGATGAATTTGTTTGTTCTCTTAGCAGTCCATGGTATATTCAATACTCTACTCCAGTACCACAGCTCAAAGCATCAATTCTTCTATCATCCTTAGTCATTGTCCAGCTTTCTGGTGCATAGAAAGTAATTGCAGAGGCCATGACCTGGATCAAGAGCACCTTAGTCTCTAGACTGACATTGTTGTTCTTTCATACTCTGGAGAGGTCCCTGACAGCAGATTTTCCCAATGCAATTCACCTTTTGATTTCCTGGCTTCTTATACCAAGAGTGTCATTAATTGACTATATAAGAACCTGTGGAATGGGCTCTCTAAAACAGTATAACATATGAAAACTTTAATTTAAACAAGACTTACCAATCCTCTGGCTTTTTTTTTAATCCTCTGGCTTTTAATTTAGAGTTCAATGCAAAAGATCCTTTGGCTTTCTGCATCTTTCCCACAAAACTCCAGCTCTGGAAAACCTTGCACTTGATCTGTGCCCTGTTTCCGTTTCCATTACTTCAAAACTTCTACCTCTTACCCTTTGGAAACTAAGAACCCTGCCCTTGTAAGTCAGATGAACGGAGTGTGTTTCCCAAAATCAATTCGTAAACTTTTGTCAATTGTTGTTGATTCTACAGAAATAAGAGGGGGGGGGGAGATTCTTTTTTTCTCTAAACAAAAACTACTACACACAAGCCTTGTCTATGTCACACACAGAAGTGCATTAGGAAGAATCGGATACACAGAAGCTGCTGAAGAAAGGGAAGCTATGGAGAATATTTTCATGAGAAGAAATGGCAAAACTTACGGAGGATATTGAGAATGTAAGTCCTTGAACTGAGACTGACTGGAAAAAAATTATGAAAAGATTGTCTGCCTGAATAATAGAGTAACTAGCGACCTTGAACACAGAAGGAGTATAGAATAGGAGTGAAACAATGAAGTCTTTTTAGAACAGAGAATAATACTCATAAGAGGCAATTTTTAAATGAAAGACAGAATGTTTTATAGTAGAAATATTAGGGGACTGAACTACCTTGTAATTCACAGAGAGGAGAACACCAGTGGCCTTGCCAGAAGTCCACGGCTAAAAGAAGGGACAGCAGTTTGAAATAAGATTATTAATTTCCTTGGAATGAGGCCAGTATGACATCCCTTTACAAAGCTTGTCCAGCATCTTACAAGGTCACTTCAAACAACAAAATTTAATGACTATGAAAATCAAAAGCCAAGTCACATCTGGTTACACCAACAATATGTCGGGCTGTTTCCTATTTAAAAACTAAAACACCTTGTTATTAGCATGTCTTTTGTACACTTTGCAACATTTTCCCTGGTTAATAAAGAAGTTTTCATTTCATTTGAGGTGAAATAAATTATGCATTAAAGATTGAAAGGCTTTGGTGGTGAAACAAACAAACAAACAAACAAAAGATGACATCAGGAGAAAATGATGACTTTGTAAGGTCCTTGTTTAATGGAAGCTGGAGGCTTTCGTTATTTCCATCTACACTGCATCCTCCTCTTCTGGAAGGAACTTCTCATCCTCAGGGGCCCTCCCCTGTCATTGGAGCAATGTTTCTTTCCCTTTGCAGGCTTCCCATTTGGGTTGCAAAGTAAAAGATTCTCTGTGCCTCTTAAGAGAAGCCAGTTAGAAATAGCTGCATGAAATTCTTTACCTACAGCTCTGGGGTCGCGTAAATGGTCACCTGAAGATTGGAGATTCAGATCTACTAAGGGATGTCTTGGGTGTGATGATCAACTTTCAGAAAAGTAGCTATTGAAATCTCCCTGAGGCACGGGTCTACCCTGTTCTACATGCTTTGCCATGAGTTCGAATGAACTCGTTAGCAACTGTTCTAGTTCCTTTTTTCTAATCTGGAGGTGGTGGTTGTTGTTATTGTGTTTATGTGCCCTTGAGTCGCCTGCAACTCATAGCGACCGTATGTGCAACAGCCCTAAACCATACTCTATCCTGTGCCAATCTCGCTGTCTCTGACACACCTACGCCCATTGCTCCAGTCACTGAATCAATTCACCTTACTGAGGGTCTTCCTCTCCTGCACTGTCCCTCCACCCTCCCAAGCATGACACCCTTCTGCAGCTTCAGAATCCTTGCCTCCAAGGAGCAGCCTGGTTTAACCCTCTCCGGGATGAACCTGTTCATTTTCTTAGCAGTCCATGGTATATTCAGTACTCTTCTCCAGCACCACAGCTCAAAGGCATCAATTCTCCTTCTATCCTCCCTAGTCATTGTCCAACTCTCTGCCACATAGCAAATGATTGCAAAGACCCTGGCCTGTATTAAGCACACCTTAGTCTCTAGAGTGACACTATTGCTCTTCGGTACTTTGGAGAGGCCTCTAACAGCAGACTTTCCTATCACAATACGTCTTTTAATTTTCTAGCTGCTGGTGCCAAGAGTGTTGACTGTGGAGCCAAGAAAACTAAAGCTGTGAACAATCTCAATCGCTTCACCATCAATCCAGATGCTGCCAATTGGCCCAGTGGTGAGAATCTTTGTCTTCTTGATATTGAGCCTCAATCCATATTGAAGGCTGCAGTCCTTGAGATGGTAACATTTCTCTTTCTCATGTTGAGCGCAAGCTTTAAGAAAGTGACTTAGAATTATTGAAAAAAATTTAAAGTTAGGTGTGCCTAATCCAGTCCATAGTTGAATGATAGTGGATATTATGCGTTCCATTTCTTTCTTAACAATGTCTAATTTTCCTACATTCATGGTTCTCAACAACCAGAGCCAAAGAAGAAGAAATAGATGATTTCTACCAACTTTTACAGTCAGAGATCAATCGAACATGCAATCAAGATGCTTTGATAATAATGGGTGACTGCAATGCAAAAGTTGGGGACAGAGAAGAAGAATCAGTAGTTGGAAAACATGGACTTGGTGAGAGAAATGAAGCTGGAGATAGAATGATTGAATTTTGCACAATGACCTATTCATTACAAATATGTTTTCTAAGAAACATAAATGCAGGTTATGCACATGGATTTCACTTGATGGTATGCATAGGAATCAGATCGATTACATCTGTGGAAAAAACCACTGGAGAAGCTCAATATCAGCTGTGAAAATAAGGCCAGGAGGCAATTGTGGAACAGACCACCAGCTACTCATATGCAAGTTCAAACTGAAGCTGAGAAAAATTAAACCGAATCCATGGGATCCAAACTATGACTTTGAGTTCATCCCACCTGAATTTCAGAACCAACTCAGGAGCAGGTTTGAGGCCTTGAGAACTAATGAGTGAAGACCTAACGAGTTGTGGGAAGATGTCAAATGTAACATCCAGGAAGAGTGCAAACGGTCATTACACAGACAGAAGAGAAAAAAAAAAGACCAAAATGGATGTCAGAAGAAACTC
>NW_006399777.1:12855204-12857419 GCF_000299155.1 Elephantulus edwardii | reverse complement strand
AATTGATGCCTTTGAGCTGTGGTGCTGGAGAAGAGTATTGAATGTACCCTGGACTGCCAAGAAAACAGATTCATCCTGGAGAGGGTTAAACCAGGCTGTTCCTTGGAGGCAAGGATTCTGGGGCTTCATCTGCCATATTTGGGGCATGTTGTAAGGAGGGAGAGGTCCTTGGAGAGGGACATCATGCTTGGGAGGGTGGAGGGACGGCACAGAAGGGGAAGATTCTCTATGAGGTGGATTGATTCAGTGACTGGGGTAATCGGGATGGGTGTGTCAGAAGCAGTGCGATTGGCACAGCATAGAGCAAGGTTTAGGGCTGTTGTACATAGGGTCGCTATGAGTCACAAGCAACTCGATGGCACATAACAACAACAATCCAGTCCATGATCTTCATAATAACTTGCTATGTATCAGAGAGCTGGACAATATTTAAGGTTGACAGAAGATGAGTTGGTGCCTTTGAGTTGTGGTGCTGGAGAAGAGGCTTGAACATACCCTGGACTGCAATAAATCTGTCTTGGAGAGGGTAAAATCAAGTGTCTCCTTGGAGGCTAGGGTTTTGAAGCTCTATCTCACACACTTTGGGCATTTAGCCAACAGAAATCAATACTTGGAGAAGGACATCATGCTCAAAAGGGTGGAGGGACAGTGTAGAAGGGGAAGGCCTCAGATGAGATGGATTGACGTAGTAACTGGGGCAATGGAGATTGGTGTGTTGGAGTCAGCAAAACTGGCTCAGGACAGGGCAGGCTTCAGAGCTATTGTACACAGGGTCACAAAGAGTCGCAGGCAACTTAACGGCACATAACAACAACATTATTGATTTTGTTGTTCAAAATTTTATCTTAGGGAGAAAAAAGTGCAACAATGAATGAATGGAAATCCAAAGTCTGTAAATTTTCATTAAAATTAATAAAAACATGATAAAAAATTTTATCTTAGATGAACTAGTCTATAATATAAAGAGACTGCCAAATAAAGCCAGGAATGCACAATCTGGAGAGGATAAAATTGATGAATGGGACCTTCTAAAGATTAAATTCTTGCGAGCATAAAAAATTTTTTCCAACAGAGTAAAAAGAAAACCTATTGATTGGGAAAAAACATTTGGCAATACCATTTCAGGAAAGGGTCTCATATCAAAAGTTTACAGGGCCTCCACAAGAAAAAGATTGATCACACAACTATAAAATGGACAAAAGACACAAAAAGACTTCACAGAGGAAGATATTAAGATGGCCAACAGACACATGAAGAAATCAAAATCAACGATGTCAGTCTAGAGACTAAGGTGTGCCTAACCCAGACCATACCCTTCACAATTATTTGTTATGCTTCACAGAGCTGGACAATGGCAAAGGATGACAGAAAAATCAGGATCTTTGACTTGTGGTCCTGGAGAAGAGTCTTGAACATACTATGCACTGCCAAGAAAACAAATTAGTCTGTCTTGAAGAGGGTGAAATCAAGTTTCTCCTTGGAGCTCCCTCTCACATACTTTGGGCATGTGTCCAGGAGAGACCAGTCCTTGGAGAAGGACATCATGCTCGGAAGGGTAGAGCGACAGCAGAGGAGAGGAAGATCTCAGATGAGATGGATTGATACAGTAACTGGGGCAATGGGGGTTTGTGTGTTGGAATCAGTGAGACTGGCTCAGGACAGGGAAGGGTTCAGAACTGCTGTACATAGGGTCGCTATGGGTCACAGGTGACTTGACTACACATAAGAACAACAACAATTATTCATTCTGTGTGTAAACCTTTCTTTAGTTTTTTATAATAGTGATCTTATATAACATTTCTCTTTTTTGTAACTGACTCACTCAGCAGAAGGTTTGGATCAAGTCTAGCTTTTTAATTTTTTTATGGATTGTATTTTGATATTTTTAAGAACTCTTGACCAAATCTTTTCTACACAGGGTTGTATCCTAAAACATACTTTTATACTTTTCATCTTTAATTTGCTGATCTATCTTGAGCTAATATTTGTACAAGGTGTGAGGTTTAGGGTCTCTGTTTTATCATTTTGTTCTGTGTATATTAAATTACCAGCATTGTTTATTGAAAATACTTTTATCTTCTTAGTTAATCGTTTTGTCTCTTCATTATAAATCAGTTCATTTCAAATCAACCCAGATATAGACCCACACACATATGATTTTTCTCTCAGAGTCACTGGGGAGGTTCCAATTGTCACCCTTTCTGTTAGCAGGGAA
>NW_006399777.1:12852770-12854669 GCF_000299155.1 Elephantulus edwardii | reverse complement strand
TGCATGAGTTCCTTATTTTTCAATGCAGCATAATATTCCACTGTGTGAATATACCACAGCTTCTCTATTCATTCGTTTGTTGATGGGATTAAAAACTTTTTGTATAGCCTCCCAAAATATTTTCTTTTTTTTTATCTCTTCCTAATCAATAGCCATTCATCCATTAAAGTATAAGCAATTTTTGGAACTTCAATCAGTATAGACAATTAGTAATGCTGCTGTTATTTTTATAAATGGTTGAAAAAGGTCAACCTCCAGAAGATGCATTTCCTTTTATGGTTACAGGTTCTATAGGAAATTAGAGAGCTGTGTCTTACCCCTTAAGTAAGACCAATGTTTGTCAAGAGTCACTTGTAAAAATCCCCAGCCTCTGCCTTAGGACCACTGTCTTGGTGAGCATCCAGGTCAAATGACACAACGCAGTCCACAGAGACATTGTCCTGTACCCTCCCTTGGTGGTTACCCTCCAATGGTGGCACCCTACATCAGTGGATATTTATAGGATACTTGTGAGAAGCCATGGAAGGTGCAACCACTGTTCTCTCCCTGACTAGAATAGTGAAGTAAATGAAAGGCGCATCAAAACAATTAGTCCATGGTCCTAATCTACCCCAAGAGTCTCAACTCCCACAACTGTGAAACCAGAAGAGCTAGATAGTCACTGGTTACCCCTGTTAACGCTCTGGAAGGCATCACAGGAGATAAGCATAGAATAAAACATAAAACCACAATACTAGCCACACTTCATGGTCAGAGACGGTATGGTGGGATCTCTGAGTCTAGGCTTGTGAGGTTACCTCTTAGCGATGATATAAACTCACCCTTGTGGCACAAACACTAGATCTCCAAGGTAAACAATAACATCAAGGAGTTAGGGACTCAGCGTTTGGAGCAAGTACGAGGAGCAAGATGATGAAGGCAGCCTTTGCCCAGGGGACTAACTCAGAAGGCAGGAAGGGAGAGTAGAGCTGGATGAATGGGATGAATGAATGAAGAATCAGAGAGTGAACAGTGCAACAATGGATGAATGAAAACCCAAAATCTCTGTAAATGTTCATTAAAACTAATAAAATTTAAGAATAATTTTAAAAAAAGAATCAGAGAGTGAAAATAGGAAGAATGATGGTGACACAATGTATAGATTGTTACCTATGCCGGGGAAACTATATATATAGAGAGATAGAGATAGAGATAGAGATAGAGGTAGAGGTAGAGGTAGAGGTAGAGGTAGAGGTAGAGACAGAGATAGATAGAGATAGAGGTAGAGATGATAGATAGAGATAGAGTTAGATAGAGATAAGAGACAGAGATAGAGATAGAGATAGAGGTAGAGGTAGAGGTAGAGATAGATAGAGATAGAGGTAGAGATGATAGATAGAGATAGAGTTAGATAGAGATAGAGATATGATATAATAGAGATAGAGCTAGAAATAGAGATAGAGATAGATAGATTAGATAGAGATACAGACAGAGACAGAGATATGATGAGATAGAGATAGAGATAGAGATAGAGATAGAGATAGAGATAGAGATAGAGATAGAGATAGAGATAGAGGTAGAGGTAGAGGTAGAGGTAGAGGTAGAGGTAGAGGTAGAGGTAGAGGTAGAGGTAGAGATAGAGATAGAGATGATAGATATAGAGTTAGATAGAGATAGAGATAGAGATATGATATAATAGATATAGAGCTAGAAATAGAGATAGAGATAGATTAGATAGAGATAGAGATAGAGACAGAGACAGAGACAGAGATATGATATGATAGAGATAGAGATAGAGATAGATAGATAGATAGATAGATTAGATAGAGATAGAGATAGTTAGATAGATATAGTTAGATATAATATATATATATAAAGGTTGGATCAACTACTAATCTGCTCTGTAAACTTTCACTCAAA
>NW_006399777.1:12845270-12847770 GCF_000299155.1 Elephantulus edwardii | reverse complement strand
AAACTGATCTTCCTATGTACCAGAGACTTTTCAAAAAATATTTTTTTCAAATCTATGAAACATCAATAATTTTTACAAAAGATTGAAAAGTATGCCTTCAAAGCAAAATATACTTATTTTTTTTACAATGCACTGAAATACTAGCACCTATACACACAGACTCAATTTATATCTATAGATAATATGATCACCTTCTATAATGCAATCACTTGAAGTCATATTATGTAGTTGGACCTTAAACCAGTCATTTCTGAGTTACATGAACACTCTGTCTTTGACCCAGAATGGACTCATAATAGACCCTCCACTGCCTTTTCAAAGGATGTAAATCTCCTGGGAGGAGATTGTCCATGTAAGAATGCAGAGACAAGTGAGTACACAGGAGTGTAGTGAGACAGATGCCATGTGAAGAATGGGAACAAGGCAAGGAACCAGGGACTGTCCAGGGCTACATATATGAAAAGGGTCAAAATGGTCAAGGCTTTGATTGGGAATTTTAGTTTTCAGAGCTGTGAGGAGACAAGAAGTTTCACTTCTTTAAATCTGTCCACGTGTGATATTTCTACTACATTAGAACTTCAAAGTCAAGAAACTAAGACAGTTACCATAAGACCAAAACCTCTGCACTTCAGGATGGATTATTGCAATCATTCTTTGAATCATCAAAATTACCTCTTGATGAGAGTGTGAACCAGTCAGTTCACTTTTATGGATTTTTCTGCATTTATGTCTGTAGTTTATGAGACTTTGAGATTTCACACACACACACACACAGAGACATCATTATTTTAAATATTACTCTATTACTAAAAAAGAGGATCCAGAAATCTGAGATGCACATGAATTGATGTTATTTTTGTTGATTGCCTTCAAGTTGAGTATGACTCTTATCAACCCTATGAACAAAAGGCTTGAAGCCCATCTATAACTACCGACATTTATCAAAGTTCTTAGGGCTTCTGGAGGCATGTTGTTTAGGAAGTGGGTGCCACTCCTGCTTATGCCCTTCTATACTGGCACAAACAAGAAACATACCTACTACATCCAAAGGGACAACAGGAGAACTTAGATCCTTCTCAATCTTGGCACTGAAAGGAATGAATGAAATAAAGATTCTTCTGTGGTAAGTTGAACCATAGACAGGTATCTAAGCAGTTGTGTAGCTGGAATTCTTAATATCATCGTGGTTCTAAAATCCACTAACTAGGGAGCTCTAGTGGCCTAGTGGCAAGAAGCTGCACTGAAATGCCAGAGATATGTGGTTCAAATCCACCAGATGCTCTGCTGGAGAAGGAGGGGCAATCTCCTTCTGTACCAGTCAGATTCTATTTGACAGTACATACATACACACACACACACACACACACACACACACACACACACACACAATAAATAAATAGATGATAGCTAGATAGATAAATATATTATCTGCTAACTGAGAATCTAAAATAATCTCAGGTTGGCAGTGTACCTAAGATTTTTTCCCCTAAAAGAGTATTCTTATATTCAAAACACAAAAAAATCAAAATTTCAAAATTTAATTGACTTTGGATCATATATATTTCACAAATACGTACTTCGTAAAAATGAAATCTTTTATGCCATTTATTGTTGTTCAGTTGATTTGGAGAGAATGGTATTGTGTTCATAGTCAAAAAGAAGATTTCAAGAGCTCACCTGAAGTATAATGCTGTGAATGATAGGACATTACCCATACACGTACAAGGAAGACCTATTAACACAACTATTAATCAAATAAATATATACATCAGTCACTGAAGTCAAAGGTATAAATTGAGGACTTCTATAAGCTTTTTAAGTCTAAAATTGATCAAACTTGCAAAAAAGAGGCTTTAACAACAATTGACAACTGGAATGAGAAAGTTAAAAACAAAGAAGGATTGGTACTTAAAAAATAAGGACTTAGTGACAAATGAAGCTAGAGATCAAATGATTAAATTTTGTATAATCAGCAATTCCCTCATTGCAAATACATTTTTAAAAAATCATAAACAGCGACTATATACACATACGTAGACCTCACCTGATGAGCAACACAGGAGTGAGATTGATAATACCTGTGGAAAGTATCAATGGAGAAGCTCAGTATCAGCAGTTAAAGAAAGACTGTGAAACAGATCACCGCGTGCAAATTTAAATTAATGCTGAAGTAAATGCAAACTAGTCCACAAGACCCAAAATACAAGCTTAGTCTAACTGTCTAAATATAAAAGCCATTTCAAGAATAGATTTAATGCATTAAACACTAATATTTGAAGGCTAGATGAGTTGTGGGATGACATTAAGGATATCACCCATGAAGAAAGCAAAAGGTCACTACAAAGACAGGGAAGAAAGAAAGACCACAATGAATGTCAGAAGAGACTTTTAAAACTACATTAAAAACAACTATGAGATATCATCTCACCCCAGTAAGAACAGCAAAATTTAACAGAACAGCAAACAACAAATGCTGGTGAGGTTGTGGAGAAACTGGAAC
>NW_006399777.1:12842665-12844175 GCF_000299155.1 Elephantulus edwardii | reverse complement strand
GTATCTTGTAGCTAATGTTAGATGGATCTTGGCTGAAAGCAGGGAGTACCAGAGGAATGTCTGTCTGTGTTTCATTGATTATGCAAAGGTGTTTGACTGTGTGGATCATAACAAACAGTGGCTGACTCTGAGAAGAATGGGAATCCTAGAACACTTGATCGTGCTAATGCGAAACTTATACTTGAACCAAGAGGCAGTCGTCAGAACAGAGCAAGGAAATCCTGCATGGTTCAAAATTGGGAAGGGCGTACACCAGGGATGTGTCCTGTCTCCATACCTTTTCAACCTATATGCAGAGCAGATCATCCGGGAGGCTGGGCTCTATGAGGAGAAATGCGGCATCAGGATTGGTGGAAGATCTATCAACAATCTGCTTTACGCAGATGACACAACCCTGCTTGGAAGACATACAAACATGATGCTCCTTAAAAGGAAGGGTGGTGACACTTCATCTCACACACATAGGGCATGCTGTCAGGAGGGGCGAGTCCTTGGGAAAAGACACCACACTGAGAAGGATGGAGGGTCCCAGAAAGAGTAGAAGACCTCCAACAATACAGACTGACACAGTGACTGTGATAACAGGTTCAAGTGTATCAGAGGTCATGAGAATGGTGAAGGTTAAGGTTCACATCTGCTGTTCACAGGATCTCTGTAACTTGTAATCAATTCAATGGAACCTCACAATGACAGCATATGAACAGTTTGAAGCCTTGCCCAGTTCCACACCATCTTCCCAGTCTCCACCATGTTCAAGTTCACTGTTGCAAGTCACAAGGTCAATCCATCTCCTTTTGGATCTTCCTCCCTTTGGCTCAACCTCTTAGAGTAGCAAATATTTAAAAGGGTTAATAATAACTGTTGGGAAGACGGTGGCTCAACCAGAACTATCACATTCCATGTTGGAAAAGCTACATTATTTCAGATAAAAAATAATTATACTCTTTGCCCGGCAACTTTATACCTAGAAATAAACTCAAAAGAAATTCATGCTCATGACCATTAGAATACATGTACAAAAGTGACCTTTGTAGCACACTGTTGTTGTTGTTGTCCTTGTTGTTGTTGTTAGGTGTTGTTGAGTAGTAGATGACTCATAGCGACCCTATGAACAAAAGGCCTGAGCATGGTTCATAGAGTTTCCAGAGGCAAGCTGTTTCAGAAGTGGATGCCTCTCCTGCTTCCAAGCTTGTTTGAATCAAGAAGCGCCACCAAACACTGTCCACCATGGGTGGCCATTATCACATTTGACACATCAGTGTCACAGAGTCAGTGTTCAGCTTCACAACAACCCCGAGTTACCTCTGTACAGCAATGCACAGACCAGTGCTATACCACTTAGAAGAATGTGTGACAAAAAACAATTTAAACCAGGCCTGAGGACTGCAGATTAAAATCACCCACCTTGGACTTGGTAGCATACACAATCTATAAGTCAATTATTAGGAAAAACTGTACAGCAAAACGGAAGTATTTTCAATGATTGTATATATTACATGTTGGAAAAAAC
>NW_006399777.1:12831935-12842484 GCF_000299155.1 Elephantulus edwardii | reverse complement strand
AAATGTAAAAAACTTATGTAAAGTATGTATTTTCATGAATATATGCCATATAAAACAATTTTAGACAAATAAAAAGACAAATTATTTTAGACAAATAAAAAATTGTTACTGTGTTAAAGCCATTGATGATTCCACTTCGTCAAATTCATCTCACTGAAAGCCTTTCTTTTTGACTGACTCTACTTTAACATCAAAAGGTGATGGAAGAAATACACAAACAAAAACTCTTTCTTGATGGTCTACCATTTTAAGAAGTAGCTACAATCAATAACCTATGGTACTGAAAGAGGAAGTCCAAGCTACAGTCAAGAGATAGGCAATAAATAAGACTACAGAATTGACAAAATATCAGTTGAGGTGTTTCAAAAAACAGACATAATTCTAGACTTGCACATTCCTCTATGCCAAAATTTAGAAAACAGATATATAGCCGACTGTGACTAGAAGAGATCAATATTTGTGCCCATTCTAAGACCGTGATCCAGCAGAACAAAAATTATAAAATAATATCACATACAAGTAAAATCTTGCCTGGATCAGCTGCACCTTGGTCTCTAGACTGACACCATTGGTCTTCAGTTTAGCAAATGAAAATAATTGCACCTAATTGCCCTTGAGAAGTAGCATAGAAAAATAAAGACTAGGACTTAGACACTTTAGTTTCCCAATAGCACAAAGACAACATGAACAATTTACTGTGCAGTTTAATCTTTGTATTACACACATTTCCAAATATTATAGAAGCAGAGTCTCCCTCGCTCACTTTCAAATAACTGCCAACATTTTGTCAACTTGATCTCTACTATCCCAATGCCACTTAATTCTGGAATTTTAAAGCAATCGTAAGTAAAAAAAATAAAGAAAGCCAAAGAAGACTCAATGCCTCTGAATTGTGGTGGTAGTGAAGAGTTAGACATATCACAGATTGCCAAAACAAGCCAAGACCTGGAAGCAGTGCAGCCAGAATGCTCCCTGGAAGTCTGGGTGGTGAGACTTCATCTCACATACTTTAAGCAGCTTATCAAGAGGGACCCATCCCTGGAGAGGTAGAGTCAGTGAAAAAGCGGAAGCTCTTCAAGAAGACCCACACAATAGCTGAAATAATGAGCACAGCGCAGATTGCTAGGATGGCTCAGGATCTGGCAGTGTTTCATGCTGTTGTCTCTAAGACCAGCATGTGTTTTATGGTGAAAACTTGCTGTCAAGGAACTGTCCAAGGTGCTGAAGAGCAATGATATTAGTTTAAAGACTAAGGTGTGCCTGATTCAAAGCCATGGTCTTTTCAGTTCTTTCCTAAGCATCTGAAAGTTGGACAATGACTAAAGATCACAGAATAAGAATTGATGCCTCTGAGGTGTGGTGTTGAGAAGAGTACTGAATATCTCACGGGCTGCCAAAAGAATTAATAAATGTGTCTTGGAGAAAGGGCAGCCAGAATCCTCATTAGAGACAGGTATGAAGGAACTTTGTCTCGCAAACAATAGCTATGCTGTTAGGAGGGTCCAGTCCTTGGAAAAGGACATCATGTTTGGAAAGGTGAATGAATGCTCAGTGAAGGAGTGGAAGATTCTCACCAAGCTGGATTGGCACGGTGACTGTGGCAATGAGCTCAAGGGCACCAGGGATGGTGAGAACGACACAGGACAAGGCAGAGATCACATCCATTGTTCATACGGCAGCTGTGAGCCATAGGTTTCTTGATTGCACTAACACCACCAATGTGAGTTAGAGCATACCTGAAAACACTGGATAACAACAGGTATTACATCATTTCACTTAGAAAAACTAGAGTAGCCATCTCTAAAAAGTAAGAATAATCTGTGAAAATTTGTCTTTAGAAAGATTGAGTTTAGAAAAAGTAATGAAAACTGTAATTGTTACTCTGAAATCAGACATAAGGTTTTTGTAGCCGTTCAACTCAAGCAGACCGGAAGACTGGGTTTGTCTGACTAAAGAAGGGCAAGTAGACTGGATCAAAGGGGTCCTTGGAGAGATTTGAATTCGTTTGAGGCCAGTTCCCCAGCCTTTCATCCTCAGAAGCCTGATTCTATCCTCTTCTGTAGGACATTCCAGTCCTTCAAGGACAGATGCGTTAAACGACTTCATGAAGCCCATCTAGAAAACAAGTCTTGATTTATTATTTTGTCACAAAAATATCCATCACCCAAAACAGAAGGCTTGTATCAGCATGCAAAAAAATTCCTCCCCTTAAAAGCGAGCCCTCAAGGAGACCAGGTTCTAATCAGGAGACTTCCTGAGATCAAGAAAAAGTGTTTAAGAGTAACAAAAACCTTTTTTTTAAAAAAAGACAATATGGAACAAATGGCCAATCAAATACTGTGGGGATTGTAATTATTAGTAAGGAACACAATATGCATAAATGATTGATTGGAAAAGACAATATGCTTTGTAAACTTACACTCAAATCATAACCAAAAACAAAAAAGTTAAGAAAAAACAGAACCATAAAACTCCTCTTCATCCGATAACAAATACTTTTAAATATAGGGAGGGATTAATTACACTGGCCCAAAGTACCCTTAAAACACAGAGCCTGTCTTCACTAGAGCTAAATCCAGAAGCCAGAAAACATTAGAATATCAAGCATACCCCATTTCCTCTCTCCTCCTCTCTTTAATATTTCCATTCCTCATTCCATATCCTCCTTTCTTCTTTCAGTTTCTCTCTAACTTATTTTTACTGTTGAGCACGCTTATGATCAAATATAACCATTTCACACAAACGTCGTATCTTAATTTGAGGGAGAAGTCACATTCTTGAGGCTTGTGACATCCATTTGCAAGAAGCAAATTATGAATTGCTGACCTTGGATCAGGAACTCAACTGGCCAAACCCACCCTGCCGCTGGAAGTAGAGACAGCTAGAAAGACACCAGAGTGTGAACTCAGAAAGACGTCAAAATTGTTGTGTATGAGTTCCATTTGCAATATCTAGACTAAACCATGCAGAATACCTTGCCAACAGCTAGGTGTCAACAATGACAGAGGCATTTATCAAATCTCTCAGTCTTTCATTGCTTTCAAATCAGTTGTGATTCGTAAGTGACTCTCCCTCAGGTCTCTGAGACTAACTCACACTGGCTGGTGAGTTTGAACCCCCAGAATTAGCAGTGCCGACTCCCCACATAACATGTCACCAGAAAGCTTCCTATACTGAATCTACAAAGTGCTGAAAGCCCACTGGAGCACCCTCTTGGGCTTTTCATATCGTATCAGAGACAATAAACTCTTGCCCTTACTCAGATGAAAAGAGAAGGTTTATCAACAATCTGCATTATGCAGATGACACAACCCTGCTTGCTGAAACTGAGGAGGACCTGAAGCGCTTGCTGCAGAGGAACAAGGACTGCAACCTACAATATGGATTGAAGCTCAACATCAAAAAAACAAAGATTCTCACTCCTGGGCTAATTAGAAGCATCAGGATGGATGGTGAAGAGATTGAGATTGTTCACAGCTTTAGTTTGCTTGGCTCCACAGTCAACACTCTTGGCACCAGCAGCCAGGAAATTAAAAGATGTTTTGTGATGGGGAAGTCTGCTGTTAGGGACTGCTCCAAAGTACTGAAGAGCAGCGGTTTCACTCTGGAGACTAAGGTGTGCCTGATACAGGCCATGATCTTTGCTATCACTTGTTATGGATCAGAGAGCTGGACAATGACTAGGGAGAATAGAAGTAGAATTGATGCCTTTGAGCTATGGTGTTGGAGAAGACTATTGAATATACCATGCACTGCTAATAAAGCAAACAGGTTCATCCTAGAGAGGGTTAAATCAGGCTGCTCCTTGGAGGCAAGGATTCTGAAGCTCCATCTGACTTACTCTGGACATGTTGCAAAGAAGGACCAGTCCTTGGCAAAGGGTGTCATGCTTGGGAGGGTAGAGGGGCAGAGCAGGAGAGGAAGATTCTCTATGAGGTGGATTAATTCAGTGACTGGAGTAATCGGGATGGGTGTGTCAGAGACAGTGAGGTTGACACAGGACAGAGCAGGGTTTAGGGCTGTTGTACATAGGGTCGCTATGAGTTGCAGTTGACTTGACAGCACGTAACAACAACAACGTAAGAGAATTAATTGGTAAACAAAACATGTTTACTTCCACTTCAGCTTAAAGTAAGGCATGAGAGAAAGGTAATTATTTTTGTTTCTAGACAAAAAGGAATGACAAGGAGAGACTTCAAGATCCCAGAGCATTAAAAGTGATGCAAAGTCCATTTAATAGACACCCCCAGGGCTTGTGTTTGTTGGTTGTTTGGGTTTTCTTCCCCCCAAGCCCTGCAATTGATTGCTGCGAGATTATGATGCCATTAAAATTCACTCTGCCCATAAACTAATGCTGCGGAAAATGCTGACGTTTATAGCACTTCCTACAAGGGACATATTTCAGGGTGAAAGTAAGTCCTAATGTGAGAACTTTATCTCAGCAAAGCAACATCTAGGAAGGGGGGACGGCGGAGGAGGGGAGAGGCCATTCGGGAGTGCTCTGAGTTTTATTTCTCTCAATAATGGGTGTATGGATGCTAAATTTCAAAGACTTTTAAAAATAAATCTATTGGCCTTTGACAAAATCAATCCAAACCCCATAAACCAAGAAGTCATCCACTTGATATTAATGAGCCCACATTTGCATTTGTCTCTTACACTAGACAAACCATTAATTTCGCGTTTATGCTTCCTTTGAAGTCTGAATGCTCGTAGATAGATGGCCTCATCGAATCTCCTGCTGCTACATTAATATTTCCCTATAAATGATAAATTTCATCATTTTCCACAACACCCCTTTTTACTTTAAGAAAGCTGTGAAAATACAAGCAATAAGTCTCAAGGCCTGAAAGCACAGCTTCCCCCCCCCCACCCTTTTTTTTAATACTCTTCAGCAGAGATCATTAAAATAGTCATATCTTTAACATCAGGGTACCCTGTGATGGTCTCTTGGACTCAGAAACTAAGGTGATGTATCAACCAATCAACAATTTCTTGGATAAAAGATGGTTCGTTTGGCCAGAACTGACACACAAGTCCATTTTGGACCAAAACTCGGTGCCCAGAGTTTCTTTCAAGATTTATCTGACAGTGTTTTAGATTCAATGTAACCCTAATTCATTTGGCTTTATTTCTTTTTTTAAAAAAAGTTAAGTGTTTACTATTTGTTTTCACTTGTTGGAAGAGAGGAAGGGACAAGAACCAGGTGGGAGAGTCAAAGAGTTCTAACAGAAACAACTCCAAGTGCAATGATATATAGGGATAATGTGATGAGATGATCACAATGGGTTCAACTATTCTGCTTGATAATGATGAATACATATTAGACTTAATGCACATTAGCCACTGGGATTGACATCCATTCTCTCGACAATTCTTGGAGCTTGACATCAGTTATTAAGTGAGGTGGCCTTGCTCTGAACCCTAGAAGTCTTGCCAGATCCCGTGTCATCCTCCAATCACCTCCCACACACACATACTCAAGTCCCTTGTCACTCTCTCGGTCCATCCTGCTGAAGGTCTTCCTGTCCTTTGGTGAGCCCCTCCTTTTCCACGTACAAGGTGTTATTTCCCAAGATTGGCCTCCCCTTGCACCAGGCCCAGAGTCTCATCATCTTCGCTTCTATGTGCCCAGATTTCACTTCTTCCAAGTCTCTATGCTATTAAAAATTCAAACCCAACCCATTGAGAGCAAGTCAATCTGACACCTGGGGACCCCAGGTGTTACAGAGCAGAAAGGTTCCATGGGGTTTTATTGACTGTAATGTTTACAGAAGAACATTGCCAGAGCTTAGATTCCAATTGGTGGATTCAAACTGCTATCCAATTTCCAGTTTATACAGGAGGGAACTGGAGTTCAAAGAGGTAAATAACTTGTCAAAAGTATAACTGCTGCAAAAAGGTTTTGATGCACACATGGATTTAATCTTTAGAAGGTCTCATGCATCAATTTTATCTTCTTCAGATTGTGCTTTTCTGGTTGTATTTGGCAGTCTCTTTATACCTCGGACTAGTGCTTCTAAACTTGATCCCAGTTTGTCTCTTATGAACGTTATGATTTTGGGCTTTACTCCCAGGTCTCTGATACACCTTGAGTTGAATTTTTTTGTACGGCGTGAGATGTGTTTCAGCTTTCTGCAGGTGGATGTCCAGTTTTGCCAGCACCCGTTGTTGAAGAGAATGTTCTTTCCCTGTACGCTTCTCCCTCCTGCTGTCCTTCAAGCAGCTCCTTTCCATTACTGCCAGGTCCACCAATCAAGCCTCACAGATGTTTTCCTCTCATTTTCATTCTACTGCTCGTCCTCACCTCTGTCTTTCAAAACCACTTGCATTTTGGGTCCAGTGTGAAAAACAATGTATATGAACTTTATATACTTTGTAGGTAAACCAGTATAAAGTAAAAAAAATTTTTTAAGAAAAAGCACCACTTAACATTTGATGATATCCAGTCTTTGCTGGAATCCACATTTTGCTCTGACGTTTCATTAAAATCAACGTGCAGCTTTTTATCTATCCAATAAATATACATTTATATCCAATTGTCAAAGGTTAATAATACACATTTTTCTCAACGAGAGAGCAGGCAGAAACCCTATCATTGGCCAAAATCCCCATGTTCAAACTTGTTCAATAAAAGAAACTATTTGAATTTGTTTAATAAATGATCATCATAAAAAATGCTTATAAATCATAATCATGCCAGATACTTGATTTGATGTTTTTCTTTTCTTTTTCCCCCCTCACTTCAGAGCCAAATCTGTGATTAAGTGCTACCATGAAATATTTATTATATCATCATAGCCTTTCCTGCTAAAAGAACGCATTAACCCGAAATGCAAAAGGCAGCTTGTTCGTAAAAACAACCGAGAAATCATCCTCTGAGGATAAATGTTGATGGAGTTAAGCAGTTCAGGTTGAGAACTGGCTGGTAAACTAGACATGTCCTTCCAGCATCATCCACGTGGGACGCTGAACAAGGAAATAAAAAGAGGCAGCCAGCCCTCCTGGCCGCAAGAAAGACTAAAGAGTTAGCTACTGGAGAGAGACTGTATCTCTTGGTTTTGCATCTCTCTTACTGCCCGTGATTTTGAGCATTTCTTCGTGTGTCTGTTGACCATCTGAATGTCTTCCTCTGTGAAAAATCTTTCCGTATCTTTTGGCCATTTTGTAATTGGATTATCAGTCTTTTTCTTGTGGAAGGCCCTGAAGTATTCTAGAAACTATTGTTAGGAGACCCTTGTCTGAGATGGTATTGCCAAATGTTTTTTCCCAATCGGTAGGTTTTCTTTTCACCCTATTGAAAAAGGTTTTGGTGATCATAAGAAGTTAATGTTTAGAAGGTCTCATTCATCAATTTTATCCTCTTAAGACTGTACATTTCTAGCTATATTTGTCAATCTCTTTATATCACAGACTATTCCTTTTAAGCTAGGGCCCAGTTTGACTCTAATGAACTCTTAGAAAATAATTGTATGAAACACACGGTGAATGAAGAGTAGTGTGAAACAAATTGTATATGAACTTTGTAACCAAATAAATATAAAATAATTTTTTAAAAGTGTTTTGGGGGAGAGTGAAAGAGGAAAAAGGGGGGGGAATGTGTCTCTATGAATTCATTAAATCACACTGAAATAAAAGGAATTGTTGTTGTTGTTATGTGCCATCGAGTTGCTTGTGACTCATAGCAACCCTATGTACAACAGCCCTAAACTCCGCTCTGTCCTGTGCCAATCGCACGCTGTCTCTGACACTCTCATCCCAATTATCCCAGTCACTGAATCAATCCATCTCATAGAGGGCCTTCCCCTCCTGTACTGTCACTCCACCCTCCCAAGCATGATGTCCCTCTCTAAGGACCGGTCTCTCCTCACAACATGTCCAAAGTATGTTAGAAGGAGCCTCAGAATCCTTGCCTCCAAGGAGCCACCCAGTTTAACCATTTCCAGGAATTAGAAAAACAAAAAAGAAAAAAAAGGACACACTAGATCAAATCCTTGTGTAGTTAATTGCGGTGAGGGGAACTCATGAAAAGAAAGTAGAAAGACTGAGATGAGCATTTAGGGTCTTCAGAGGTTTCACTGTTAACCAGAGTCTGTCAGTGCAAACTCACCAGCTGCTCTGGGGAAGAGATGGGTGATCTCTGTGCATTATTGCTGCCTTGAGAACCCAGTGGAGAGTGGCTGTGAGTCAGAATCGACCCAAACTCAGTGAGAAGTGTTGATTGTGAGTTGTGTCTGCATAAGTGGTCGCTATGGATTCTCACGTAGAACAATCACTTATTTGGTTCAGAAGTACAGAAAAAAGGAAAAGCAAATATCTGGAATCACTATGATTTAGAAATAGAGGTATTGTTTTATGATTACCATTTTATAAACCAATGCAAGTAGTTTCTCTTGTGGAATAACTTTGAACATGGAAACACTGGCCAAAGATCAGGATACCTTGCTTAGAAGATAGACAGAGAATCCTGGTGGCCTGTACTGGTAAGTGCTCAGTGGTTAGTCAAAAGGCTGGTGGTTCAAACCCATCCAGTTGTTCCACACAATAAAGATCAGGTGGCCTCTTTCCAAAAAGATTAAAGCCAAGAAAATCCTTCGGGGCAGCTCTACATTGTCAAATAGACTTATTATGAGGTGGAATCAACTTGAAAGCATTAACAATAACCAGGGTCAGGCCCGCCCCACAAAGTGGTTCCGGGTCAAGGTGACCCCATGAGTTTCAGAGTGGAACTGTGCATCACAGGTCTTGTTGTTGTTGTTGTTGTTATGTGCCATCAAGTCACCTACAAGCCATAGTGACCCTATGTGCAGCAGCTCTGAAGCCTTCCCTGTCCTGAGTCAGTCTCACTGACTCTAACACACCCACCCGTATTGCCCCAGTTATTGTATCAATCCATTTCATCAGAGGTCTTCCTCTCCTGTGCTGTCCCTCCACCCTTCTAACCATGACGTCCTTCTCCAAGGGAGCT
Organism: Elephantulus edwardii; assembly: GCF_000299155.1. Taxonomy (NCBI): domain Eukaryota; kingdom Metazoa; phylum Chordata; class Mammalia; order Macroscelidea; family Macroscelididae; genus Elephantulus; species Elephantulus edwardii. Next base: position 12,833,516 of record NW_006399777.1, on the reverse strand, counting down.
AACTGCCAGGCTTTTCTTCTGGGACACCTGAGTGATTTTAAACTATTGACTTTTCAGTCAGAAGCCAAAAGTAAAACAGGCTGCATTACTAGGGGACCTTTAACAATCGCTGCTTAAGTAGACACTGTCATTACCCCATTTTACAGATGGAACAAGTAAGACCCACGGCTGCCAAATAAATTGCATAACGTCATGCAGCTACTAAGAGATGGAATTGGGATTACAATTCAAACAGGCTGTTTCCAGAATCCCCCTTTTAACCACAACACTGTTTCTTTACAACAGTTTTAATTTACTTGGCTCCACAGTCAACACTCTTGGTAACAGCAGCCAGGAAATCAGGAGGCGAATTGCATTGGGAAAGTCGGCTGTGAGGGACCTCTCAAGAGTACTGAAGAGCAACGATGTCAGGCTGGAGACTAAGGTGTGCCTGATCCGGGCTATAGTCTTTGCAATTATGTGGTATGCATCAGAGAGTTGGACAGTGAATAGGGTTGATAGAAAGAGGAGTGATGCCTTTGAGCTGTGGTGCTGGAGAAGAGTGTTGAATATACCGTGGACTGCTAGGAGAACAGACAGGTTTGTCCTGGAGAGGGTGAAGCCAGAGTGTTCCCTGGAGTTAAGAATTCTGAAGCTTCGTCTGACATATTTTGGGCATGTTGCAAGGAGGAACTGGTCCTTGGAGAGGGACATCATGTTTGGCAGAGTGGAGGGGAGGCGAAGTATGAGATGGATCAATTCTGTGACTGGAGTGGTGGGAATAAGTGCGTTTCAGACGGCTAGGTTGGCACAGGATAGAACAGCATTTAGAGCTCTTGTACATAGGGTCGCTATGAGTCGCAAGAGACTCAATGGCACATAACAGCAACAACAACAACTGTTTCTTTAACAGCCACAACAGAAGTTCAGACGCAGAGTCTGTTTCAGTAAATAATACGTCATTGCTGAGCTTTTTATTTTAATACAGAACTCTTTTTTGTTTTAAGATAACCAAGGAAATTCTAATCTTTCAATTAATCATGACCACAGCTAAAACCAGTTTTTCTAGGCCTTGGGGTTATTTATGAAGGTGCTGTCATGTAAAGTCCCAACTTCCTAAGAAAACATCAAAAAGGAAATAGCTCCCAAAGGATTGACATGCTAATTTAAACTTTGCAATTGTGCCCAAAATAATCCAGGGCCTTGCTTGAATAAAAATAAAATAATCATAATCCTTAATTATTACTCTTTCTTTCACCTTGCTTGGATCCACAATCAACACCTTGGGTACTAGCAGTCATGAAATCCAAAAGATGTGTTGCATGAAGAAAATCAGCTGTCAAGAACTTCTCCAAGGGGACTGGAGAGCATTATGCTGAGTGATCCAACTCAGTCCCACAAGGACAAATATTGTATAAAACCATTATTGTAGAATGAGTATAAGGATCCAGGAGGGGTGGGAGAGGCTGCAAGCAGAGGGATGAGGATGTGCAGGGGGCAGAGGGGATTAATCATGGGGTTGTACAATTTGTTGGGTGAGGGGGATGAGGGAAATTGAAAGAATTTGTTCTTGAAAAGAATGTATTTAAATTTTGTAAATAA
>NW_006399777.1:12830880-12831619 GCF_000299155.1 Elephantulus edwardii | reverse complement strand
CCTTTGAGCTATGGTGTAGGAGTAGAGTTCTGAAAATCTAATGGGCTGCCAAGAGAACAAACAAATACATCTTGGAGAAAGTGCAACCAGGGTGCATTTTAGAGGCAAGGATGATGCCATTTAATTTCACATACTTTGGACGTGCTATTAGGAGAGATAAGTCTTGGGAAAAAAGACATTATTCTGTAAAAGTTGGAGAGCCCATGAAAGAGACAAAGGCTCTCAACAAAAAGGACAATACAGTGACTGTACCAATGGGGTTAAGTGTATCAGAGAGGATAATGAATGTACAAGACAGGGCTCAGTTCAGATCCCTTGTTCAGAGGGTCGCTATGATTCGTAGCTGACCTGATGGCTCCAACCAGCCACAACGGCAGTTTCCTTCATGACACTAAGCTATCTGTGGCCGGAATTTGTTAGATTGGCTCTAGAAGACTTTTGCCAAGACGTGTCAGAGTGCTTAGGAAAATATCTCCAGGGACAATGGAGAGAATGGGGAATGTGGAAAATGACTAAACAGCCTGTATTTTCACTTCCCTTTGTTGTTTGTTATGGTTGGTTACTCCTTCACTGTGGGTGATAATGACTGGGTCATCTTTTTTATTACCTGTGAGCGGAACGTCAAGAAGATAATGCCAATTGGGGTTGTTGTTGTTATGTGCCATTGAGTCGTTTCCGACTCATAGCGACCCTATGCACAACAGCTCTAAACCCTGCTCTATCCTGCGCCAACCGCACC
>NW_006399777.1:12795734-12829065 GCF_000299155.1 Elephantulus edwardii | reverse complement strand
GAACACACGCAGATTAACAAAAAGAGCAACCTAGGTAGAACCATCAAGTATGGAAACACAAGGGAGGAGGAACAGCTGTAAGCAGACCCTAGTGATTGGTACGTTGAATGTGAGAACCATGAATGAAGGAAAATTAGAAATTGTTAAGAAAGAAATGGAACGCATAAATATTGACATATTAGGTATTGGAGAGATGAGCTGGACTGGCATGGGGCATTTTGAGTCTGATGACCATATGATATATTACTCTGGAGATGAAAAGACAAGGAAAAACGAGGTTGCCTTTATAGTAAACAAAGTTATTTCTAGATCCATCTTGAAGTACAACATCGTGAGTGACAGGATCATATCCAATTGGGGTAGAAAAGTTAAAGAAGGTCACTTAGAGGAGGTAGACTGTGACTTAGGACTTGGAAGACGAGCAGGAAATTTCATTTCCTGTTGGGCTTATTACTCCACTAATTGATTTTAATGATAGTAGATCAGACTGTGGCATCAAAATCTAGAGGAGATGTTATTGAGACTCATTCCCAAGGTCTTGTTGCAATGCTTAGCTCTAGGTAGACTGTCTAGGCTTGATGTTGATAAAATGGCCACTCATTTTTGGGGAAATATGAATCAAGAAAACTCTCAGTGGGTTAACTTGCGGTGGGGGGCGGCAGGGACGGGGGAAACATGTTTGATGCAAAATACAAGGGGTTTGTATTACTGCGTGACTAAACATAAGCTAATATTTTAGCACAAATGAAATCAACTTTATAGTAACAATTTAAATAAGCCTAAAAGCACTGAAATTTCTGCAGATGCTGAAGCTTAAAATATTTGTTTCCATTCAGTCAACTTCAACACAAGGTGCCCCCATATGTGTCAGAGAGGAACCGCATACCGCTACTGGTGGGAGGTGGTGGGGAAGGCATTTCCATGGCTCATTGCTCAGAAGTTGATCCTGTGGTGGGTGGGCCTCAGGTGCTTCTGGGTGCTAACGTCAGCAGCCTAGCATGTTATATTCTGCACAGGATGAGTCTATGTCCATGTTGTTGTTGTTATTATGTGCCATCAAGTCACTTGCAACTCATAGCAACCCTGTGTCCAAGAGCCCTAAACCCTGCTCTGTCCTGTGCCAACCTCACCGTCTCTGACACTCCTACTCCCATTACCCTAATCACTGAATTGATACATCTCGTTGAGGGTCTTCCTCTACTGCATTTTCCCTTCACCCTCCCAAGCGTGATGTTCCTCTCCAAGGACTGGTCCCTCCTTGCAACATGTCCAAAATATGTCAGACGAAGCTTCAGAATACTTGACTCCAAGGAGCAGTCTGGTTTCAGCCTCTCCAGGCCAAACCTGTTTGTTCTCTTAGCAGTCCATGGTATATTCGACTTCTTTCTATCATCCCTCATCACTGTCCAGCTCTCCGACGCATAGCACGCAGAGCACCATTGTGAAGGTTATGGCCCGGGTCAGGTACACCTTAGTCACCAGCTTGATGTCGTTGCTCTTCAGTACTTGGGAGAGGTCCCAGACAGCTGACTTTCCCAATGTGATTCATCTCTTGATTTATTGGCTGTTGGTGCCAAGAGTGTTGACTGTGGAGCCAAGCAAACTAAAACTGTGACCTATCTCAATCTCTTCACCATCCATCCTGATGCTGCACTTGTTCATAGCAATGTTAAATCTCTGGGAGAAGAGAATGAGGACTTGGGTTCTCAATCATAAGAGAAATAACTCCTTCCACTGCCTTTGTGCAAAGACACTAATGACTCATAAGTATCGACCTAGAAACAAAGATCTGATCCTCATTCTTCATAAATCTCAGACTTAAAACCAGTCTCTTCTACAGCCTCCCTTTAATCCCCGCCCTCAGGCCTGTTTTTAATTGTTTTTGGTCAAACGTTCTTCTAGGTCATATAGTCCTGGTCTGTCCACTTGCTGTACAGAGGTAACTCATGGTTGCTGTGAAGCTGAACACTGTGATACTGATGTGTCAAATGCTGGAATGCTTACCCATGGTGTACAGTGTTTAGTGGAGCTCCCAGATTAAAACAAGCTTGGAAGCTGGGGTGGCATCCACTTCCGAAATAGCTTGCCTCTGGAAACCCTATGAACCTGGAGAAAGGACGAAAGTTATACAAGTGTCCAGGTCTTTAGTTCATAGGGTCGCTACAAGTCATCTACTACTCAACAGTACTTAACAGTATCAATGGCACCGTGGGCTATGTGCTGAACTGCAACCCAAAAAGTGAACAGTTCAAACACACCATCTGCTCCACAGCAGCAAGATGGTGGAAGGAGAGAGAGACAGAGAAAGAGAGAGAGAGAGAGAGAGATTTGTGTGCAAGTTTACAGAAAGGTTGAGTTTTCATTCATTCATTGGTACACATTTCCCTCGCTCCCTCTTCCCTAGTTCACTTTGGAGCCCACATCTTATTCTAGACTGTTAATTGTCACATGTACAATGTCTAATTATCCATTCTTTTCAGAGAGTCCTTCCCTTCCCCTATTCCAGTGAAATGTTCATTTTCCGTTCATTCCTTTCCTATTCTCACCACAACCCCCACGTCCAGCATATTTTTGTAATGATTTGCACTCTCAGAGACCCTACGGGAAAATTCGGTTCTGGCTTAGAGGGCAGTTGTGAGTTTGCTTAGTCTGAATGTGAATTGTTAGTTTGTACCTAGTTGATGCTAATTTGTACCCCAAGTGTACGGAGTAGAATTGCTCTATGAGATGGAGGGGGGTGTTTTTTCTTTTTTATTTTTTTGTTGGTTTGCACACAATTTGGATACATTGCGTTTAACTCATGTACATTGTGTTTTAGATTGTGTTTCACACAATCATTCTCATTGTGTTTCATTCATGAGATGTAAATGAGTGAAAGGCCAAGTAAACAAATTAATTGTATGCAAACCAATTTAAAAAGAAAGAAGAAGGGGGGGGGGAAGAACACCAAAACAACCCTGTCAGAGCAATTCTACTCTGTACACATAGGGCTGTGCAAGGTGGCATCTTCCAACTGCTTGGAATATACCCTGAGAAAATGAGAACTGAGGCACAAACGGAGACTTGTACACCAATGTTCATAGCAGTGTTATTCACCATCACAAGAACATGGAAACAGCCCAGATGTCCATCCACGGGGTTTTTAAGACTGTAATCTTTCAAACAGATTGCCAAGCAGTTTTCTGAGTTGCTGCTGGACGTGCTCGAACTGCTCACCTTTGACTAACTAGTCAAGCATTTAATTCTGTGTGCCATCCGGGCTCTCCCTCACTAATTATATGGTTTAAGGAGACAGTGTAAGTGAGACCTTCTTTATTCAATCACCTCTGTCCACTTTCTTCTTTTCCCACAAAACCTTTCAGGTTTTCCTTTGGATCTCCTGCTCCTGAAAACAAAGCTGAATTTCACTTTAACCCACTCGCTTGGGAGAGAGGAATAAAGAAGAGAATGGGCAAACGAAATTTAATTTTGAAAAAAGAAAGAAGCAAGAAATTGTTAGCACCCAAGGCTTAATGAATTTACCAAAGGCAAAGTTCTTTTTGTTTAGTAACAATCACCCCAAGAAGCTTCTTCACATTGGGCAAGGTTGCCGCAGGGCCCGTTATGTGGGTCGTGAAGGAGTGTGTCAGCGCCAGAGCCTGTGCTGTGCTCAGAACGAGTGGCCCATAGTGCCCACGCTGCTAGGAGGACTTCAGCCGGCCAATGGAAGCCGCTCACCCTCACCTTCAACAGCCTCTGCTTTACCATCCAAATCCACCGTTATGGATATAATGCCGACCTCGGGCATCCAGGGTCCTCTTGCCCTATACTTCTGAAACAAAAGCTATTATGCCGTGCCGTGAAAGCATGGGCACAGAAAAATGAAGCAAGATCAGCCGTAGAGGGAGTACGTGAGGCTCCATTTAAAGTTAAAAAACAGAGGCAAACAAAACACTTCCGATTAAAAAACAGGCTTTCACGCCTTTGTGTATACACATATGTGTACTCATCAGAGCATTTCATCCCAATGTTCAGGACAAAAGCAGGTGACCTGTCCTTGCTTTCAGAAGCCAAGAGGGGTGTAGCCAGAGAAGAGAGGCAGAAAGGAATGAATTCTAAGCCTGCTGGATAGATAAAGCTTCTTCTAATTAATGGGCTCCAATAGAGAGAGTGGGAGGCAGGAGGGGTGTCTCTTTACTAAGGAATGGCAGGCGTTGAAGATAATGGTCTTTTACCTCCACACAAATGAAGAATAGACTAGAGTGTTTGTTTACAACCACCGTCCTCCCCTTTGTAAGGTGAGAAGCGTCAGAAACAAGCAGACATTTGCCTCCATTGAGGAAAACTCAGTGCTCTCAAAAGTTGTTGGAGGGACCTCCTGGGGGTAGTCCCTCCAGAGTTGTCTCTAACTTTCTGAGAAGCTCAAGGTGTTTTGAAAAGCATATGTGCCAGGGACAGTGCTCAGGCCATTCGTTCATAGGGTCGCTATGAGTCGTCTACAACTCGACGGCATCAAACAACAATAACAATGACAACAACAAAAAGAGAGCTACGTTGGCCTAGTGGAAAGGAAGCTGTGCTATCAAGCCGAAGGTGGGTGATTTTCATCTGTGGCCCTCGGCCAGGTTCAAATTGTCTTCCTGTCAAGCATTCTTCTAGGTGGTATAACACTGGTCTGTGTGTTGCTGTACAGAGGTAACTTGTGGTTGCTGTGATGCTGAAGCCTGTGACAGTGATGTGCCAATCATGGTAATGGGCACCCATGGTGGACAGTGTTGGCTGGAGCTTCCCAACTAAATCAAGCCTGGAAGCAGGAGCGGCATCCACTTCTGAAATGGCTTGCCTCCAGAAACTCTATGTATGAACAGTGCTCAGGCTGTTCGTTCATACAGTCGCTATGAGTCATCTATGACTCGACGGCATCAAACAACAACAAACAATGTGCCCGGGAGGAAATGTTGAGTGTGCGTCTCAGGTCTAGAGAGACCTTGAGAAAGTTGAGGAGGCTGGCCCAGGCCAGGGCACCACAATTACACACACCACAAACACACACACGTACACATCCCAAGCACTTCAGATGGGGCCTTTCCTTAAAGCTGTTCAGAGAAAGCCTCCCAGAAGATCTCCCTCAGATATTCATTCTGGTACCAAAGTTACCTCCATCTCTTTGTTGATGCCACTTCAAGGAGAGGACACAGAAAGAGATGTCCCTGTTGATGTACCAGCACTTTCTTGAGCAAGATTTAATTTTCATGTAATATTAATGATATGGTCATCCATGGTGGCCAATATTTGGTGGAGCTCTCTGATTAAAACAAGCTTGGAAGCAGGAGTGGCATCCACTTCCGAAATGGCTTGCCTCCGGAAACTCTATGAATGTGGAGAAACAATGAAAGTTATACAAGTGTTCAGGTCATTCATTCACAGGGTTGCTATGAGTTACCTATGACTCGACAGCACTTAACAACAACAGTTAATGATATGGTTCAATTATTTCCACATTCTGTTTGATTATCTTTTTTTGGAATGGGAACATATATGGATCCCTTCCGGTCAGCTGGCCAGGTAATTGTCTTCCAAATTTCTTGACATGGTGTAGTTAGCACACACATGGCTTTATGTTTATTGAAACATCTGGATTGGTATTCCACCAATTCCCTGGGCCTTCGGTATACCTTGAACTTCATTTCCATTGATTTTTGATCACACGGTACATCCTGAAATGGTTCCACGTTGGCAAATTCTCTTTATTACAGTGACTCTAGGTTAGCATCATCTTTTTTTGATGCTTCCTGCATCATTCAATATTCCTACCACCGAATCCTTCAGTATTGCAAATCAAGGCTTGCCTTTGTTAATTCTTTCAGCTTGGGAAATGCATAAGGTGCTCCCTCTTCTCATTTTCTAACGCCCGCTCTTTGCACATTCCATTATAATACTTTGCTTTGACTGCTTGAGTTGTTCTTCGAAATCTTCTTTCCATCTCTTTTATTTCAGCATTTCTTCCCTTTGTTTTGACCACTCCATGTTCTAGTACAGTTTTTACAGTTTTTTTCTGATATTCATTTTGGTCTTTCTCCCACCTCTTCTCTTTGTAATGACTTTTGGCTTTCTTCATGAATGATATTTTTGTTATCCCCCAGCTTATCCAGTCTTTGGTCATTAGTGTTCCATGCATCATATCTATTCTTTTTTAAAAATAAAATTGTTTCTCTTAATTGTGATTTTAATGAAGATTTACAGAAAAGTATTTATATTTATACTCAAATCAAGTTATATTGACTCAGGTTGTATTTCAATTCGGGTGAGACAGACTCAGGTTGTATTTTAGCTCTAATGCACTTATTTCCTGGTAGAGTTCATTTCCTTCAACTTCATTTTGAACTTGACATACACTCTCTAGACAAGAGGAGGTGTTACTGATGACCTGGCTCTCCAGGAACAATATTCCAGGCCAGGCAGTTTATGCTCTTTGTCTCATAGGATGCATGCTTGATTTATGATAGCTACAACTCGACAGCACTTAACAGTCACATCCACATAGAGACCAGTGGGCCCAATGGACAGAAAACAATGCTACCAAGTCAAAGGTGGGTGATTTTTAATCCGTGGCCCTCAGGCCTGTCTTTCATTGCTTTTGTTCAAACATTCCTCTAGGTCGTATAGCCCTGGTCCATCCACTTGCTGTACAGAGGTAACTCGTGGTGGCTGTGAAGCTGAACACTGTGACAATGATGTGTCAAATGTGAGACTGGTTACCCAAGGTAGACAGTGTTTGGTGGTGCTCCCCGATTAAAACAAGCTTGGAAGCAGGAGTGGCATCCACTTCCAAAATAGCTTGCCTCTGGAAACCCTATGAACCTGGAGGAAGAATCAAAGTCCCGCAAGTGCTGAGGACTTTCCTTCATAGGGTCGCTATGAGTCGCCTATGACTCGACGGCACTTAACAACAACAACATGTGCTTCCTTGTTTTATCGTTTGTTCTTATGTTTATAACAATTATCTGTCAGTTTGCCATACTGATAGGGTGCATTACATATTACTGCTTAGTTTATAGTTTGTGTGTGCTTGTTTGTTTATAGTTTGCTCTTATGAGTACAAGGAGCTCAGGTAGCCTAGCGGTAAGAAAGTGTGCTGCGATCCCAAAGGCACGTGGTTCAAATCCAAAGCTGCATTGCAAGAGAAAGGGCAGTCTCCTCCTGTGCCATTTACTGCCTCTAAAAACCCACTGCAGGGTCAGCTATGGATAAATTCCTACATAACAGCACACAAAGCAACAACAACAACATAATCTAGGAAAGTAACATCACTTCCTTCTTCTTGTTGGCTGGAGTGTAGACGTGATATCAGAACCTGCTGCATCCCTCTTGGCACGTGAGGTGATTGTGGGCGCCAAGGCTGTGCACATGAGCCAAGGCCTGAAAGGCTCAGCTCTGCACAAAGATCTTCACAAAGGACTTTGTGAGGCATGACTGGGTTTCCTAACACGTACTCTCCAGAAAGAGAAATTCTGTTTTGTTTGTGTCATTGTCATTTTGAATCTCCCTTTCATCACCACAGGAGCGCCAGTAGCACAATTGTTAGAGTGTGACTGCAAACCAAAAGGTTGGCACTCGGCAAGGGGAAGATGTGACAGGGCATCTGTGAAGCCTGGCAGCCTTGGGAGCCTTCGGGGAAGTTATACTCCATCCAACAGGACCTCTGGGAGGTGGGATCCACTCTGGGGCAGGGGGCTTGATTTTGGGAGGTTTTTTCCTGGCCAAATCTAATTTCAATTCATACAGATAGATGCTGAATAAGAATTTACCAGATGTGGACTATTCACAGATAATAGTTATCCATTTTGGAGAAGACTCAGTTATGTTATACAAAGACTTTGTCAAATGTGCTGCAATCCCGAAGGCACTAAGTTCAAGGCCACCAGCTGCTCCACAGGAGAAGATGAGCGATCTCCTCCCGTGCAATTAACTGCCTCTGAAAATCCCCCAGAAGGTCAGCTCTGACGAACACAACAGCAACAACACTGTTGTTGTTGTTTATCACTGAGTCAGGACTGACCCGAAGCTGACCCTCCAGCGGGTTTTCAGAGGCAGTTAATTACATGCGAGGAGATTGCCCATCCTTCTCCTGCAAAGCAGCTGGTGGCCTCAAACCAAAAGCCTTTGGGATTGCAGCACAGCTTCTTGCCACTAGGCCACCAGAGTTCACTTTAGAGTGAGATTCTTCTTATACTACTTAGATTGTCAAAGCTTTGACAGGGGACTCAATTCCAACCTATTGGAGTGTCCCATGAGGTCTGCCTAGGAGACTTTATCCCTGACCATGATAGATCTGTGATGAGTTATAAATGCCAGGAAGCTTATCTCCTTCCCCTGAGAACTGCCTTTCTCTTACTATTTCTAAATACACTAGTAATTGCCTGATCTCTTGAACCATTAAGACTTCCTTCAACAGGGGTGGAAATCCTGAGGTACCCTTCTTGGGCACACACACAGAGAAGCAAGACATTCCATCTTATCATCTGGTTTTGTCCATGACCTGACTCTTCTGTCTAGTGGAAATTCCTTAAGGTAAAATCAGCAAACACTTTAAAAAAATAGTAGTAGTAGTAGTACAACAGTATTCATAGTTTAGTTGACTTTCAGCTGGCAGGTTGCGGGTAGAACCTTACTTCTCATACTTTCTGTGATCTTCCCGAAACAAGATCTTCTCCCTGACACTTAGCTTCCTCACTGTCAAATGAATATTTGCTCATCTCCAGCCTTTCCCCCAACCCCTCCTAATGGGTGATGGGAGATGCAGAGGGACAGCACAAGAGAGGAAGACACTAGATGAGACTGACACAGTTACTGGGATAACGGGGTTACACGTGTTGGAGACGGTGAGACTGGCTCAGGATAGGACAGAGTTCAGAGCTGTTGCACATAGGGTTGCTTTGAGTCACAGGCAACTCAATAGCACATAACAACAAAGGGGCAAAGGTAGTAGAGAGTGGCTACCACCCTCTGAAGGTTACAAGATGATTTGTGTTCCTCTGGAAGCCCATGGCTGGTTTCCTCATTCCTCATTGGGGTGGCTGTAAATCTTACAGGATTTGATTGCTCAACTCTCTCCTGCAGAGTCACTGGAGGATTCGAACCACTAGAGGGGCATTGCATTTGGGTTAACAGTGCAATTCCCCACAGACACGTGAAAATAGTCCTCAGGTCTCTCGTCTATAAATCGCGAGCTTTATCACATACTGTTAGGATGTCATAAGAAAGAACCAATCAAGTCCACATACCTGTTAAGTGTGAAATGAATGTTTGACTAATGTATAATACAGACCAAAACCTCACAAGTATCATCACAAACTTGACAATACCTCAAAAGAGTTAATGCCTTAAACTAAGGTAGACTCTGTTTTTTGTAAGATTACAGAAGCTCCTCTGATGCACCTCATCATGCAGCAAGGTTTGGAATGAGAAAGAACTAAAACAATTTCTAATTTACAGCTTCTTTAGAGAGGCACCTGTGTTAAACATTTCCATATTCTCCACTTCTTTGCACACTGTTGTTGTTGTTGTTGAGTTGTAGATGACTCATAACAACTCTATGAATGAAAGACCTGAACACATGTATAACTTTAATCATTTCTCCACATTCATAGCGTTTCTGGAGACAAGTTATTTCGGAAGTGGATGCCACTCCTGCTTCCAAGTCTGTTTTAATCGGGGAGCTCCACCAAACACTGTCCACCACAGGTAACCATTCTCACATTTGACATAACAGTGTCACGGTGTTCAGCATCACAGCCACCACGAGTTAACTCTGTACAGCAATATGGATTATATCTCAATACAAAGAAAAAAAAACTTCACCACTGGGCCAATGAGGGCAACATGATGCAAGGTAGAGAAAAAAATTAACGTTATCAATGATAACATCTTACTAGGGTGCAAAATCAACAATCTTGGTATCAACACTCAAGAAATCAAAAGACATGTTGCATAGGAAAAATCTCTAGTCAAGGACATCTTCAGAGTACTAAAGAGCAACGATGTCAGTTTAAAGACTAAGATGTGCCTGATCATGATCTTTTCAATTACTTGTTATGCATCTAAAAGTTGGACAATGGCTAAGTATGACAGAAGAAAAATCTACGCCTTTGAGTTGTGGTGTTGGAGAAGAGTATTGACTATCCCATCAGCTGCCAAGAGAACAAATAGGTCAGTCTGTCCTGGGGAAAGTTAAATCAGGATATTCCTTGGAGTCAAGGATAGTAAAACTCCATCTCACATACTTTGGGTGTGTCATGGGGGGGGCAGTCCTGGGAGGAAGACATTATGCTTAGAAAGACAGAGGGTCAGAGTAAGAGAGGGACAGCTTTGGCGAGACGGAATGTGTTGGAGGTGGCGAGGATGGTACAGGATAGCGCAAGGTTCAAGGCCATTGTTCACAGGGTTGCTATGAGTTCAAGTCGACTTGGCAGCCCAGAACAACAACAACAATAGGAGATCAACTCAAAAGTCTTAAAGGAACATTATAGAGCAGTGAGTCTGTGCTGAAAATAAAGAGGTGACTCAGAAAAGGAGGGTGCCAGAGGTTGTACAATCTGAAAAACGTATCAGCGTCACTGAATATTACACGCAGAAACTGTGCGATTGCTCTGTTTGGCTTTCTACTGTCTCACATAACAACAACAAAATAGAACTGAGGAAAAAATCACCACAAAGGATATTTTAGTATCATGATGAGTTCATGGATTTTAATATACATGATGTATTTCAATCCATTCCAGATATTATTCTTTTTGATAGTCATATTGTCCCATCTTTGGCCTGTGAGAATGAGGTCCTTTAATTAGGCTTCAGGGTCCTATTGTTGTGACCCTGGAAGTCTTTGATAGCTTCTTTGTTATCTTTTGTGACAGATGTTCCAAGCTCATTTTGTACATTCCCTGCCCCAGATCTGGGCACAGCCATCCTCCAAGAAGCCCCTAGTTTCCTGTCAATGAGCATGATATTTACAGAGATGCTTTTCCCCCCCTAATGAACAGATAGAAATAAATTAGTTACATGGAAATTAAAGAAAACTGGAGTTCAAAATGGAATAAAAATTATAAAAAGAAATGGAAGAAAATGGTAAAATTAAGGGCAGAAATTAAGGCTTAAAAGCAGGTCGTCTGCAAAAGCTAATAAAATCAGCTTAATGATAATAAAATAGGCCAGACCTTTAGCCAGACTAAGCAAGGAAAAGATGTAAAAAGGCAGAAATAAGCAAAGATATTTTTCGCTGAAGGGGGAAAATGAGAGTGACCAACCCTGGAAGCAGAATTTTTAAAAAATCAAACACCAAAAAGATCATCATTTCACATTAAAAATTATATCATTTTATCCCAATACCTTGGGAAAATTAGGAAAATTATCTTAAAAAATCTGAGAAACAAATTGAAGATGGATCTAAAGCCTGAAAAAGCCAGAAGCCATGAAAGGAATTTAATTGGAAATCTAAAGACACTTTTTCACCCCAGACCTAGAGTCTGGGGAGTGATGTCAAAGCACAAAGGACGAGATGTCTACTACATAAAATACTTTCCAGTGACTGGACATAGGCTTGGCCATGGTAAATCTTCAACAACTATGTACTAAATAAATCGTCTTGATCACATACACACATAAAAGAATGTCAATTAGGTTGTGGGGCATGTGTGTGCTTGTGTGTGTGTGTGTGTGTGTGTGTGTGTGTGTGTGTGTGCACACTCTCAATATCCAAACCAGAGAAGGATGAGAGAAAGAACTACAGAAGGAGACGAGGAAATGGGAGAGAAAGCTGGAGGAAGGGAAGGGATTATAGACTCACCTAATTTATAAAAGTAGGTGGAAACATTTTAGGCAACTCATCATGAAATTGAAATCAATAGTATATCATGACAAAGTTGGGCATATCCTAGGAATGCAAAACCAAAATCTATTTGCAATATCAGAGTAAATGAGGAAAATTATGTTAACATATTGGTAAATGCAAAATAAAAAGATTTTATTAAATTAGCACTTAATCAGGATTAAAAATAACTTCCATATATTGCTTTTAAGCTGTTCTCTCCCTCATCTGTTTCAATGCAGTATACATGATTTATCCACTTTTTCTCAGTCTCACCACAACCCTGTGATTGGGTATTATGTTTGTGAAAAGATCCTGAATAAAGGTTGCATAGTTGAGTGTACTCGGGGCAGGGGGAGGGAGGGATTATATACCAATGAAGGAATTTTACTTTTCAAAGAGAAGAGCAAACTGGGGGGTTGGGGTAGGCAGGGAGAAAAGTGCAACAATGAATGAATGGAAATCCAAAATCTCTGTAAATGTTCATTAAAATTAATAAAATAAAATTTTTTAAAAAAGGTCTTTTCAATTAATAAACCATTGAATAAAATTCTAATCACTCTAAAAGAAATAATAACTTCCTGAAAACTAGAAAGAGAAAATCATTTCCTTAACCTGATTAAAAACCTATCTCAAAAGCAGAAGCAAATAATTTGCTTAATGATGCCATGTAATAAATTGTGTTCTTTAAAATCAAGAACAAGGCAAAAAATGTCCACACCATTCTTTTGACTCACTATTGTATAGAATAAAAACCATTTATTCTAATACAAGGATAAGAATTGAAATGAGAGGACAAGACTATCTGCAGGGGAAGAAAAATCCAAAGGAATATAGAAACATCTAGATATTATAAGAGAATTCAGCGAGCATACTGGATAGATGATTTATATACTAAAGCAATCAAAATTCTATTCAACAGCAACAATCAAATAAGGAAAGTTAATACGAAAATACTACATTTACAATATCAGAACATAACAATATATGCAAAGTGCCTTAAACTAAACAAATGTATTTTATGGAAAAAATTTATCAAGTATTTAAGCAGATGAGCTTACCCATGATGATCAAGTAGATTCTTTTTTTTTCTATAATTATATTTTATTAATTTTCATAAACATTTACAGAGATTTTGGGCTTCCACTCATTCATTGTTGCACTATTCTCTCTACCCTCCTCCCAGTTTGTTCTTGTCCAAATGCCACAGTGCTTGTCAAAGCCAGTTCTGATTAATCTTCTTTGTCAGTGTGTCCTTTGCCATTCCCTATCACTCCTCCCTGAGAGAGACTTCACCCTGAGTCATAAGGAAAAGGGGACGGCGTATTCTCTTAGCTACTTCCTGCTGAAAAGGGACGCTGTGGGTTTCAGGGTGAAGATCTTCTCTCAGTACTCTAAAGGGCCCCTTTGGCAGTAGGAAACACAAAGACTATTATGGAGATTGATTTTGGAATTTAGATGCACTCTTATTGATTGTGCTTGGCCGTACATGTTCATATCCTTGAAGATGTATCATGGGGGTGTTGCAACCTAGAAGACACAAATTTGACTAACAAGTTATAAGTACATGAGTCCAAAAATTATGGAAAAGTAAAAGAAAAGATTCTTTCATTGTTTTACAAACCCTCCCCCAGGTCCCCTCCACCATGTAGCCCTCGCTCTAGTCTCCTGTGATGACAGAAATACCCAGTTATATCTCTCTTTTAAACGGTTCTCTCCCTCCTCTGTTTCAGTGCAGTATACATTATTGAACCCATCTTACTCAGTCTCTCCTCATCAAGCTCCTACAAGGCGGAGTGGAGCTGACCCACAGGATTGCTGTTGTCGTTGCTGTTGTTGTTGATTGCCGTTGAGTCGAGCACGACTTATAGCGACGCTATGAACAAAAGGCCTGAAGTCTTTCTATAACTACGTCATTTATCAAAGTTCATAGAGTTTCCAGAGGCATGTTATTTAGGAAGTGGATGCTACTCCTGCCAGGAGCAGACTGCTATGTCTTTGTGAGATTAGGGCATCCTGTCCTATGAATACTGATACAGTGACTGAAAATAACAATGTACTCAAGCAGGTCAGATAGAGTGAGGGAGCTCAGGACAGAGCAAGGTTCAGACCTTCTGTTTATAGAGTAGCTAGCGGTCACACTCAACGTGAAGGCATGGATCCTGGCTGAAAGCAGAGAATCCTAGAAGAATATCCATCTATGTTTTATTTACTACGCACAGGCATTTAACTGTATGCGTCATAACAAATTATGGCTAACATTGAGAAGGCTGAGAACCTCAGAACACTTAAGTATGCTCATGTGAAGCCTATACTTCGACCAAGAAGCTGTTGTCCAAACAGAGCAAGAGAAGCCAGGAGGTCCAAAATTGATAAAGGTGTGCATCAGGGTTGTATCTGTTCTCCATACCTGTTCAGTCTGTATGCTGAGGAAATCATTTGAGAGAAGTGATTCTGTGACCGGCAGACTCATCAACAATTTGTATGATGAGATCTAAACAAGTTTGCTTGCTCAAAGTGAAGAGGACTTGAAACATTTGCTGCAGAAGATCAAAGACTACAGCCTGCAATATGGGTTACATCTCAGCATCAAGGAAACAAAAATCCTCACAATCAATCCGCAACATCATAATTGTTTTTGTTAAGTGCCGTCAAGTCGCAGACGACGCATAGCAACCCTATGAAGGAGAGTCCTCGACGCTTGGGTGCCTGCCATCCTCTTTCCAGGTTCATTGGGTTTCTGAAGGCAAGCTATTATGGAAGTGGACGCCACTCCTCCTTCTAAACTTCTTTTAATCAGGGAGTTCCACCCCACTCTCAGTCCGCATTGAGTAGCCAACCATTAATGCATTTGACACATCAGTTCACAGTGTTCAGCCTCACAGCAACCACAAGTTACTGCTGCACAGCAAGTGGACACACCAGGGGTATACGACGCAGAGGAATGTCTGAACAAAAACAATGAGAGACAGGCCCGAGGGCCGCGGTTTAAAAGTCACCCACCTTTGGCTTGGTAGCATCACTTTCTGTCCACTGGGCCAGCTGATCTCTCTCTCTCTGTATTGATGTTATACATTGACTCAGTGACTGGACTAATTAATGGGGGTGGGGTGTGTTGGAGACGATGAGGTTGGCTCAGGATAGAACAGGGTTAAGAGCTGTTGTGTATGGGGTCACTATGAGTCACAAGCAACTTGACGGCACTAAACAACAACTACACAACACACATACATATGTAGGTTTGCTTACAAAGTTTATATTAATAGATGGGAAAAAGTTTGGTATTGTCAACAACATGATCTTACTTGGATGCACAATCAACACCCTTGCTACCAGCAGTCAGGGTATCATGAGATCTATTGCGCTGGGGAAATCTGAAATCAGGAACCTCTCCAAATTAGTAAGAAGCAATAATGTCAATTTGAAGACTAAGACTAAGGTGTGCCTGATTCAGGCCATGGTCTTTTCAGTCACTAGATATTCATCTGAAAGTAAGACAATAAATAAATATAATAGAAGAAATACTGATGTCTTCGAGCTGTGATATTGGAGAAGAGTACTAAATATTCCACTGACTGGAAAAAGAACAAAGAGATACGTCTTGGTTGGAGAAAGTGCAGCTAGAGTGCTCCTTGGAGGCAAATTTTCAACTTAAATACTTTGGACGTGTTGTTGTGTCCTGTTGAGTCAGAACCAACCCATAGCTTATCCTTCAGAGGGTTCTCAGAAGCAGTTAATCTTACTGGAGGTGATTATCCATCTTTCTCCCATGGAGAAGCTGGTGGATTTGGAAGATGCTCAATAAGATAGATTGACACAGTGACAATAGCAACGGGCTTAAATACGTCAGAACTGATGAGGACAGCATAGCATAGGACAGAGTTCAGATCTCTTGTTCATAGGGTTGTTATGGGTCATACTCAACTCAACCTAATAATAAGACTCTCCAGTAGCAGAATGCAGTAGGTGCCAGGTGGCTTCCTGAAAGGGTGGAAATTCAAAACAGTCCAATTTTTACCACATTCATTTCCTTCTTGTTCAGGAGTACCAAACTCATCACCATACTTCAGGACTAAATAAGCCAGCTTTCAATACCATCTCCATGTGTTCACACCCAAGCTAATTTTTTTTCTTCCTAATATCATCTCTTTGGTTCATCCAAATCTGCTTCCGGACCACCCCTCTGCTCCCCACCAAATATTTTTTTTAAAAAGTATTTTCCACAATCCCAGAGGTGCACAGTTTGAATCCACCAGATGATCTGCTGGAGAAGGAGGGACAATCTCCTCCTGTACCAGTCAGATCTGATTTGATCTCACACACACACACACACATTTATTTTCCCTTCTTTTTACCTTGGATTAAACTACCACAACTATAGCAATAGATTTTGCCATAAAGATGTCGAATATTCCCCAAAACAACCTATAAATTTAATCTAACTCCAATCAATAACCCCAAAAGAGATTTTATTTATGTAAAACAAAATTAACTCATCCTTTAAGTTGCATAGAAGAGTAAAGGAACAGCAAGATCAGTAACTCTTTTGAAGAAAAGCAAGATGTAGGTGGTTGGAGAAGTACAGGGTAGAGAGAAATCCTTGTCCTACCAGATATCACGCCCCATCCAGTGGTAAACCTGGGGTTGGTGTCACTGTTACATCCTCTGTCATGGACCAATCCCCATACTAGATCATACAGAATCCTTGATTCTGTTTATTACCAATTTTAATCATAGAATATTATGTGATAAACATAGTTGTCAGTTGCTCAAATGTAATGGTTATTAGATGGTGTGAATTCTAACAGCAATTTGATAAAATCTTTCTATGTTGAATGAATTACTAATAACTTAGTAGAATCTTTCCCCCCTTTCTTCTCTTTTAAATGCCATGTCATTGTAAAAAAAAAAAATTGGTATGTTGTTGTTCTTGTTGTTGTTATATGCCATCAAGTTGCTTGTGACTCATAGTGACCCTATGTACAAGAGCCATAAACGCTGTTCTATCCTGTGCCAACCTCGCTGTCTCAAACACATTCATTTCCACCACTCCACTCGCAGAATCGATCCATCTCATCAGGGGTCTTCCTCTCCTGCGCCGTCCCTCCACTCTCCCAAACATGATGTCCCTCTCCAAGGACCAGTCCCTCCTTACAACATGCCCAAAGTATGTCAGACGAAGCTTCAGAATCCTTGACTCCAAGGAGCATTCCAGCTTCACCCTCTCCTAAAATTAGCAGAATTTATTTTCCCTTCTTTTCAATATCATTTCATTTAAAAAAAAAGTTATAAGGTCACAAATACTAATTACCACAGAGTGTAGTTAAAACATGGGAAAAATTTACAAAATCATTGACTGTAGAAACACCAGCAGTAAGAAACACAACAGGGAATACTTGTAACACAAGCAGATAATAGTATAACGTACCTGGAAGCATTATGTAAATGAGTCGTAATGATAATTCTCATTTGAGTGCATTGTTGTTGTTATGGTTATTAGATGCCGTCAAGTCAACGACTACTTAATGAAGCCCTATGAAGACATCAAAACTCTGTCCTACCTTTTAACATCCTCACCATCTCTGCCACATACGTGACACAGTCACTGTGTCAACCCATCTTGGATGGTTGAGGTTTTTTTCCAATCCATTTTACTGAAGTTCATCCTTTCTTTCTCTGACCCTTCACATCCTAGCATGATGTCTTTTTCCAAGACTAGCCCCTCCTGCCGACATGTCCAAAGTAAGCGAGACAGAGTCTCACCATCCTTGCCTTTAAGAAGCTCACTGCTTGAGCTTCCTCCTAGACACACTCATTGTCCTTGGGCATTCATGGGACATTCAATACCCTTCCCCAGCGTAAGTTAGTATAGGCTGTGCCTAACAGTAGCATAGAGATTTGTAAGTATATATCAAAACAGGCATATATCATGAAAGTATATCTCTTTCATGGCTTATACACACATTAAAAAAGTTTTTGTTGTTATAACTTAGTATGGATTCTTTTTATTAAAGATAACACTGAAACACTGCATACGAGTTTTTAGACCATCATTTTGGTACCACCTTCTCTGGCAGTGTTACCTAGTGTGGTCCACATCTCTCTCATGGTGCTCTTGTCAGGACTTTCTGCAGAGCACCTATGATTAAGGAAGAGAGCTATTGATGTCGGGATCCTTAGATAGTGCAAATGGTTGAGGGCTCGGTTACTGATGGAAAGGTGGATGGTTCAAACCTTCTCAATGAAAAGTCTGACCATGTGCTTCTGAAAGGTCATAGACTTTCATATCCTAATAAACACGGTTCTATTTTGTAACATAAGAGGCCATATTGAGTCATAATTTGACTTCACAGCACTTATGGGGGGTGTGCTTATTTATATCGATGTCATGAAGGACAGATAAACATAGCAGGTATTTATTAACTAGACTCCACTGCCATTGAGAGAATTCTGACTTATTGTGACTTTTTATTGAGCTTCCAAGCCACTAAATCTTTTATGAGGGAGACTGTCCGTCATTCTTCCTCAAAACACCTGGTGGATTTGAACTATCAGCCTTCTGTTTAGCAGCATGCTAGTGGTCATTCCATCTGGACATGTAACTTCACAATATTTACCTCATGGGTCTCTAGACAAAGCAGTTCACGCAAAAGAATAAGTTTAGCACAAAGTGCTGAGAACAAAGTAAATGGTGCTTGGAATGCGCCAGTGTCGCTGAAAACCAAAGGTAGAGAATTATGCTATAAGAAGGCTTAAAAAAATGGGGAAATTGTACTTCCAGATGTTTCAACTTCTCTCAGGCTTCAGGATCATTTTGGTTCGGCTGATAGCTCTGGGTGGCCTATGTTTTCAAAATAACACGTAATTCTAATATTCATTAACAGAGGTTCTTGGGCCTACTCCTGTTTGTTTCCAAACCTTTACAACAGTATTGTTTCTGGGGAGCGTCTGTCACCAAGCTCTGTTCCTCACTCTCCCAACACCCAAAGGATTTCTTTAGGATTCCTTTGTCTTGGGTTTATCCTGGAGAGGGTGAAGCCAGGCTTCTCCTTGGAGCCACAGATTCTGAAGCTTCATCTGACATACTTTAGGCATGTTGCAAGGCGGGACCAGTCCTTGGCTTGGGTGGGTAGAGGGACAGTACAGGAGAGGAAGACCCTCTATGAGGTGGATTGATTCAGTGACTGGGGTAATGGGGTAGGTATATCAGAGAAAGTGAGATTGGCACAGGACAGAGCAGAGTTTAGGGCTGTTGTACATAGGGTCACTATGAGTGGCAGGCAACTCGATGACGCATAACAATTCACCACCTACTCCAGCACACAACATCCTCTCACCTGATGCTGGCTGCAGATGACACAGGACAGAGCACACACCGCCACTGTTGTTTGGGCTAATTAAATGCTCAGAATAAAAAGAATACAGGGAGCTCTCTTGGCCTAGTGTTAAGGAATTGTGCTGTCAACCTAAAGGTACACAGTTCGTATCTACCAGCTGTTCCATGGAATAAAGCTGTACAGTCTCCTCACGTGTGATTTACAGCCTCTGAAAATCTGCTTGAGGGTCAGCTATGACTCAGTTATGATTCAGTGATACTTAACAGCAACAGGAGAAATATTACTATCTGTCATTGCAATTAATTTTTTAACACTAGAACGTATTCCATGAAGTCCTTAACCCTGGCTATCTATGGGGAAAAGGGTATCAAATTTGGGTTGATTTTTTTTTTTTGCTTTCTATACTTCAATTAGCATATTATTTGCATAAGCTTTGTTCTGTTTGTTTGTTCTGTACCGGAGAGTCAGATCCACTCATAGCTAACCCTCTGGTGGGTTTTTAGAGGCAGTTAATCACTCGGGAGGAGACCTCCCATCCTTATCCCACAGAGCAGTTGGTGGATTCGAACTAGATGCCTTCGAGATTACAGCACAGCTTCTTGCCACTAAGTCACCAGAATGCATGAAAAATGATTTGAGGGTATAAGCAGTGTCATGTGATATATTTTATTTTGGTGGGTTTTTTAATCTATATATAAATATATATGTATGTATGTATATCTGTATGTGTATATGTATGTATGTGTGTGTGTATATATGTATGTATGTATATAGGTATATATATTTTTTAAAAGCATCGATTGTAGTACATCTTTTCCTTGAAGGATAGAAAAATTGGCCTGCGTCTTTTGAGCAGAACCTGGTCCCCAATCCTAGCTCAGATTGCCCTATTGCTGTTGTCTTCCATTTCTCAGACATAATTTTCCTCTGCTGACTCAGGCAAATAAGGATTGTGTTTGTACAGAATAAAAATTATCAATTATTTCTTTTCATTGTGCAATTTTCAAATGTTCTACATGTCACATGTGCGCCTTCAATGGCACAGAATGAAAATGAAACTATTAATTCACAATAGTTAATTAAAGTGGGAGGCTGAGCTTGGCCAATGGAACCCTGGTGGCCTAGCGGTGGTGAGTTGTCCTATCAACTCAGAGGCACATGGTTCAAATCCACCGGATGCTCTGCAGGAGAAAGATGTACAGTTTCTTCCCATGAGATTTACAGCCTCTGAAAATCTGCTGGCAGGTCAGCTATGAGCTGGTTTTGCCTCAAGTCCACAAAACAACAAGGATAGTCAATATCGGAATAACAACCAACATGTTACTGCTTTGAGGCCAAAAATTGCTCATGACAGATTTGGTCCCCACTAATGGTTTGGCCTCATATTTTAAAAGGCTTTTGGCCACCAATCTGGGGCTATTTCCAGACTGGGAAGATGAGCAAAATGGGATTTTGCTAAGTTGTGTTTTCTGGTTTGCAGTTGAGACTAGAGTGTGACTATTGTTCAGTAGGGTGTGAACTGACTGTATTTGGCCTCGTATTTAGAAAGGCTGTATGTAAAAAGGCTTTTGGACTCTAGCCTATGGTCCTCGAGTCTGCTTTTGGTGGATCTTTCAAATAAAATCAAATAAAATAGGCTTGGAAGCAGGAGTGGAATCTACTTAAAAAAAAAAAAAAAGCTTCCCTCCAGAAGCTTTATGGACTTGGAGAAAAGATGAAAGTTTTGTGTTTAAGAGTTTCATTCATAGGGTTGTTACAGGTTGTCTACGACTATAAAGCACTTAACAATAACAGCAATGATTGAGCAAGAGAACCACGAATTGCACTGGGAAAGTCCGGGACCTCTCTAGAGTACTGAAGAGAAAAGATGTCAGTCTGGAAACTAAGGTACACCTGATCCAGGCCACAGTCTTTGCAATTACTTGCTACACATCAGAGAGCAAGACAATGACTAAGGATGATAGAAGAAGAATCAATACCTTTGCTTTGTGGTGCTAAAGAATAGTATTAAATATACCATGGACAGCCAGAAGAACAAACAAGTCTGTCCTGGAGAGGGTGAGAAAAACCTGCTCCCTGGAGGCAAGAATTTTGAAGCTTCGTCTCACATACTTTGGACACACGGCAAGGAGGGACCAGACCTTGGAGAAGGACATCATGCTTGGAAGGGTGGAGGGACAGCACAGGTGAGGAAAACTTGGCATGAGATGGATTGACTCAGTGATTGGAGAAATGGGATTTGGTCTGTCAAAGATGATGAAATTGGTTCAGGATGGGGCAGGCTTCAGAGCTATTGTACATAGAGTCATTCTGAGTCACAGTCAAACTTGATGGCACATAACAACAGTGGTTGAGCAAGGTAGTTCCGGTAGCTTAGTGGAAAAGAGCTGTACTCACAACTCAAAGGCACGTGGTTTAAATCCACCAGCTGCTCTGTGGAAGAAAGATTGGCAATCTCCTCCCATTCAATTTACTGCTTCTGAAAACCTGCTGGAGCGTCAGCTGTGAGTCAGTTCCAATTCAATGGTACCAAACAATAACAACAGTGGGTGGACAGGGCTCTGTAACAGTCCTGAGACCTTTCTACCACAAAGATAAGTCCTCAGCCCGTTTCCCACAACCACAGGGTCATACTTCTGAAGGGCTTCAGGTGGAGGTCTTCTGATGACAGTAACTAGCCTCCAAGGATGAGGTCCCCAGTGTCCTCAGTAGTTCTAAACCCCTCTGTTTTCCTGAAAGGAACATGGACGGGCTCCCCCCTCCCACACCACCTCCTCTCCCCACCCCTTGGTCACCGTGTCCACCACCAGCAGGCACTGCAGATTTCTAGATCACCACTTAACTCTCATCACCATGTCTACCTTGAATGGAATGAGTTCTGAAGGCCAGAAGCCAGGGTCCTTTCCTGGTTGATTTTAGGGTTTCTTGGCAAGAGAGGAAGCAGGAATCTTCTGGTTCAGTGGCACTTTCTAAAAAAGAAGTTTAATTGAAGTCTGAAATGTTGCATAAATGGAAGATATAAGTTTTAATTGAAAAATAATTATAACCACTTAATCATTTTTAAATGAGGGCTGTAATTGCAGTCAGCGCACAATGGCCACATACAGACACTGAGATTCCCGTAATAAAGCCGGGATGGTACAGCTTGATTTGCTAATAGCACTTCCAGTTCTCCTCCCTTTTGTCTCTAAGATTAATTCAGGCAAGGGCTATTAGTGCTGTTAATTGGTTCTACAATTTAGACCTCGTGTCTGTGAATGAATGACTGATGTAGTCGCTCAGCCAATAAATGGGAACACTTCGTCAATGCCCCCCATTGTCCGGTGGGGCAGCCTCCTGGCTGCCCAGCCTCACAACACACACACACGCACACACCCTCCTCCAGCACAAAAGACCCCGTGCCTCTCTGAGGTCACCGCTTCCGAAGGACTTGAGATCGACCAGCAAGATGCCTTTGACAGGAGGCGGACTTCCTGAGTCTAATGGGTATTCAACTAGCATTCTTCCCTCTCACCAGAAAAAAAGGGAAGATTTTGTGTGGCTCTTTTTTTTCTTTCTTTCTTTCTTCTGAACCCTCCTCCTACTCTATTATGAGCCCGGGAAGGAACAGGAGGCCTGGTGGTTATGGAGCTTGGCAGAAGGAAGCAGCAGCCACTGTACCATTAGCTGGAAGATAAATACACCCCAGAGCTCAAGGAGAAAACCCTTCTTCAATGGCTGCAGCAACTTCTTGGCATGGACCCCGCACCCCCAGGGAGGCTGGGAGAGTTATCAGGCCAAACGGGGGACCATGCTGATTGTGCCTTCCTGCCCAAGGACTGCTGAGATAATTGCAAACTGAAACAACCGCCCAAGAGGTGTCCAGATTGAGGCCTCGCACTCACCAGCGGTCATTTGTGGAGCCACTGGGTTTAGCTCACCCTTCAGAGGCCTTTGCATCACCCCACACATCCCCCTGCTCTCACCTCCAGCCAGGGCTGCGTTTCAGCTCCACCCTCCTAGGCCTGAGATGTTTAGAACCCACAGCTGATCTGCCCTTTTATTGACTTAAAGAATCCCTGAGAGGCACAGAAGTTAAGCCCTTGACTGTGAACTGAAAGATTGAGAGTTTGAATCCACTTCAGCGGGGTCTCAAACTCAGAAGCCATTGTCTTCCAATCAATACCGACCGACTCATAGCTGACCCTCCGAGCATTTCTGAGGCTGTAAATCGCATGGTAAGAGATTACTCATCTTTCTGGGCACTTCGGACTCAAAGGTACCCACAACGACAGAAATGTTAACCCACTTCAACTTACGTGTGTGTGGTCATAACGTTATTGAAGACCACGAGGCCTGTCTTCTGAGTAGATTTAGGTGCTCACCTCTGGGTAGATTTGAACAAAAAACCTTCTGAGTAGCCGCTGAGCACCTTCTTTGCACCCCCTTTCCTCCCCATAACTCATTATTGCCCGACTAGGCCATAAATTGCTTCATCTCGTGGGAGGAGACTGCCCATCTTTCTCCTGTGGAGCAGCTGGTGGATTTGAACCACGTGCCTTTGATTTGGCAACACAGCTTCTAACCTTTAAGCCACCAGAGCTCCCCTGATCAATCACCTCTTAGTGGGGACCACAGGTATCATGAGCAATTATTGGCCTCAAAACAATCACCTGTTGGCTGGTATCCTAATTTAGCCATCCTTTCTGTTGTTATTGTTGTTAAATGTCTTCAAAGCAGAAGCAGAACCAACTCCTAGCTGACCCTCCAGCAGGTTTTCAGAGTCTGTAAATTGCATGGAAGGAGATTCCCTATCTGCCCCCGACAGGGCAGCTGGTGGATTTGAACCATGTCTGTGGCTTGACAGCGCAGCCCTTTACCACTAGGCCACCGAGATTCCACTGGCCAACCTTAGCCTCCCATTTTAATTAGCCATTGTAAATAACAGTGTAAAGGAACACTGTTGTGTGTTGTGAGAAAGATGCTGGATTTGAACTCCATGCCTTTGCATTGGTAGTGCAACTCCTGACCCACTAGACCACCAAAGCACCCAATTTATGGATCAGCAGAACAGTACCCTTCAATTTTCTCTGCTATATCTCCTTGCCCCCAGCCTAGACCTGGCAATCTGATTCTGAAAGGCCACAGCTTTGAAAACCCCTGAGGGTGCAATTCACCTCTGCACACGTGGTGGGGGGTGGGGGGCTGGCACAAAGGCAAGGACAGCAAGGCAGCCTCAGACCAGGATTTGTCAAAGAAGGTGAAGGGGTGACATGCCCCTTAGTGAGCAGATGGGAACAAGGATGAAAGGGACTGGTCCCCTGCAACCCACTTATATCGAGATTCACGTAGACCCCCCCCCTAGTTTTGTGGCAATTATGTGGTGGAATGACACCTTCAACTTTCCCATCCAATGGAAAAGTCACATTTAGCTTGTGTCCTACTCAGAAAGTGATTCCCCCACCCCCACCAAAATAAGAGTTTAAAATATCTCCACTTTCTTCTATGTTGTTGTTGTTATGTGCCATCGAATCGCTTGCGACTTATAGCGACCCTATGTACAACAGCTCTAAACTCTGCTCTGTCTTGTGCCAATCTCATTGCCTCTGACACACTCATCCCAATTGCCCCAGTCACCGAATCAATCCATCTCCCAGAGGGCCTTCCCCTCCTGTGCCTGCCCTCCACCCTCCCAAGCATGATGTCCCTCTCCAACGACCAGTCTCTCCTTACAAGACCAAAGTATGTCAGACGAAGCCTCAGAATCCTTGCCTCCAAGGAGCAGCCCGGTTTAACCCTCTCCAGGATGAATCTGTTTGTTCTCTTAGCAGTCCATGGCACCTTTAGCACTCTTCTCCAACACCAAAGCTCAAAAGCATCAATTTTCCTTCTATCCTCCTTGGTCATTGTCCAACTCTCTGATGCATAACAAGTGATTGCAAAGACCATGGCCTGTATCAGACACACCTTTGTCTCCAGAGACACACCGTTGCTCTTGTGTACTTTAGAGAGGTCCCTAACAGCAGAAAAAAATTGAGACTTTCTTCTATACATGCAACAAAAATTGCCTGACTTAGGAAGAGGTTGATTAGGGGGTCCCTGGGTGATGCAAGGGGTACACACTGTGCTGCTAACTGAAGGGTGGGATACTTAAGCTCATTTAGAGATGCCTCAGAAGTAAGGCCTGGCTGTCTTCTCCTTAAGACTCCCTCACTGTCTATCATGACGCTCACAGGTCACCACAAATGGGAATCCACTGGGTGGATGGCAACAGGGATATTTTTGTGTCCATTTTATTAAAGTTATTCAAAGTTATATAAATACTTACTTCGAGCTCCATTTAACTTCGTGTCTTCTCCCTATGCCTTCCTGAGGTGAGTGGTACTGTCAACCCCAATCAGGAAAGGAGGATGGGTAAGCTTCTCCCATGCAATTTACAGCCTCAGGAAGCTAGATAGAGGGTCAATCACGAGTCGATTCCCTGGTGGCAGTGAGTGAATGAATTCACCAAAGTTGCATTTTCTGCAATGAATTCTGAGAAACACAGCAAAACCTACGCATAATGAGTCTGCTTTTTGTTACTGCTGTTGTTAATGTTACCGTTGTTGTTACGGGCTGTCTGGTCAGAACTGAATAGGTCTGTCTTGGAGAGGGTGAAACAAGGTTTCTTCTTGAAGGCTAGAGTTTTAAAGCTCCATCTCACATACTTTGGACACAAGGCCAGGAGGAACCGATCCTTGGAGAAGAACGTCAGGCTCAGAAGGGGGGAGGGACAGCGCAGGAGAGGAAGACTCCAAAAAGAGATAGGGCTGTCTGCGTTCCTCTTCTTCACCAAGAATGTATTCTCCCCTCTTTTCTAAGCCACCCATGTCCTCACACAGGACTTCCAGCTAAATCAGGCTTGTAGGGTATGCGGTGTGGGGAGGGCTGGGGTAGAGGATGTTGTTGTTGTTGTTGTTGATTGCCGTCTGGTTGAGCACGACTCATAGCAACCCTATGAACAAAAGGCCTGACACTTTTCTAAAGCTATCATAATTTATCAAAGTTCATAGAGTTGCCAGAGACATGTTATTTAGGAAGTGGATGCCACTGCTACTTCCAAAGGTTATCTTTGAATTGGTAAGAAGTTGTGTTGCAATCTAAAAGGTAATCGGTTCAAATCCTCAGCAGCTCTAAGGGAGAAGGACGGGCATTCTATCCCCTGATATTCCTGCCTCTGAAAACCCACCAAAGGGTCAGTTGTGGGTTAGTGCTGAGTACATGGTACACAACAACAACAGTGGTAAGCTAGGTGCTTAAAGATTGAGACCCAGGGCACTAAAGAGAGCATGAAAAGTGAAGTCAAAGGGAAGCCGGTACGTACATGTATTGGTTTAGCTGGCTCAGCTCTGATCACGGAAGCTGACATATAGTGGAAAAGGGCGTGTGAGGAGGTGAGAAAACACCAGTTCTTTTAAACAGTTTTCTCCCTCATCCCTTTCAATGCAGTATACATTATTTACCCCATCTTTCTCAGAAGGAAACTGTTTAAAAGGGATATGTGTTTAGTTATTATTGTCATAACAGGAGTCCAGAGCAAAGTCTGCATTGTGGAGTGAACCAGCGGGGAGGGATTGTAAAACAATGAAAGAATTTTTCTTTTACTTTTCCAAGAGGGGAGTGTACTGGGGGGAGAGAGTTGGGAGGAGAGAAACGTGCAAAAATGAATGTACGGAAATCCAAAGTCTCTGTAAATTTTTATTGAAATTAATAATTTAAAATTTTTTTAAAAAAACACCACAAAACACACCACCAGCAGCTCAGGGAACTGGAAGAAAGGCCGCACTGGGAGAAGACAGGAAAGGCGGCGGGGAGCAAGGCTACCCGGGCCTCCCCTCACCAAATGTTTTCTGTAAATCACGTCTCAATCCCAGCAATTGTTGCTGGTAGGTGGGAAATGGGACTTCATCTCATAGCAACCTCCTTTCTGTGAAACAGCACAAAGCCTGCTGAATCCTGCACCATCCACTTAAATCTTTGCTCCAGCCATTGTGTGGGCCCATCTGAGTATTCAATCCTCGTTTGCATCCACTCACTTCCAGACCTTGTCACCCCTCCCCGATCATAATGTCCTTAATATTGTTTGGCAAATGGGCTGGCCAGGCTCAGAGAAGTTGAGTAAATGACAAAGCCAGTAGTTGAGCCCAGATGCCCTGATCCTTCCGTTGTCGTTATTGTTCAGTGCTGTGGAGTTGAGTGCGATGCACAGCGACCCTGTGAACAACAGATCTGAACTCTGTCCTATCCTGTGCCGGCCTCATCGCCTTTGACACACTTGAAGAACTGGAGCTGAAGAGAAGGAAATGGGAGATTTCTACCAACTTTCACAGTCAGAAATCAATCAAACATGCAACCAAGATTTATTAATAATTGGTGACTAGAAAGGAAAAGTTGGGAACAAGGGAGAAGGATCTGTAGTCAGAAAATATAGACTGGGTGACAGAAACAAGGCTGGAGACAGAATGATGGAATTTTGTCCAATCAATGATTTATTCATTGCAAATATCTTTTATAAGAAACACAAACAGCAACTATACACATGGACTTACTTGATGGACAACACAGGAATCAGATCATTTACATCTATGCAAAGAACCACTGAAAAAGCTTAATATCAGCTGTGAAACCAAGACCTGGAGCTGACTATGGAACAGAATATCAACTACTCATGTGCAAGTCAAAACTAAAGCTAAAGAAAATTAAAACATATCCACAAGAACAAAAATTTGGCCTTGAGTCTATCCCACTTAAATTTAAAAACCTCAAGAACAGGTTTGAGGCCTTGAACACTAATGAATAAAGACCACATGAGCTGCAGAAGGGTATCAAAAATAAAGAATACAAAGACAGAAGAGGAAGAAATAACCCAGGATGAATGTAAGAAGAGACTTTAAATATTACAAATAGAATGCCAAGAAGCCAAAACAAAGAGAAGAAATCGGGTAAAGAGTCAAACAGAAAATTACATATGGCAGCTTGGGAAGACAAAGAATGAAATGTACAAAGAGATGGAGTCAGAAAATCAAAACGGACAGATTCGCATGGTGTTTCCTAAGCTGAAGGAACTGAAGAACCAATTCAAGCCTCAATGTGTCCTTTCTCCTTATCTTTTCAATTTATAGGCAAAACAGATCATTCAAGAGGCTGGACTTTATGAAGAAGAATGTGGCATCAAGACTGGAAGAAAACTCATCAACAACCTATGTTAAGCACATGACACAACCTTACTTGCTTAAAACAAGGAGGACCTGAAGTGTTTGCTACAGAAGGTCAAAGACTTCAGCCTTGAATATGGATTACATCTCACCAGTAAGAAAACAAAGATTTTTTTTTTTTCACCCCCAGGTCAATTGGCAGCATCATGACGAATCAAGAAGAGATTGAGGTTGTTAACAATTTCACCTTGCTTGGATCCTCAGTCAGCACTTTTGGCACCAGCAGTCAGAAGATCAGAAGAGGAGTTTCATTGGGAGAATCTGCTGTCAGGGATCTCTCCAGAGTACTAAAGGAACAAAAATGTCTAAAGGATAAATTGTGCCTAATCCAGGCTGTGGTCTTCTCAGTTACTTGCTATGCATCTGAGAGCTGGACAATGACTAAGGTTGATAGAAGAAATCAATAACTTTGAGTTACGGTGCTGGAGAAGAGTATTAAATATACACCTTGCTCTTGTTGTTGTGTGTCATCGAGTCACCTGTGACTTACAGCGACCCTATGTACAACAGCCCTAAACCCTGCCCTATTCTATGTCAATCTCACAGTCTCCAACACACCCATCCCGATTACCCCAGTCACTGAATCAATCCACCTCATAGAGGGTCTTCCTCTCCTGCGCTGTCCCTCCACTTTCCCAAGCATGATGTCCTCCTCCAAGAACTGGTCTCTCCTCACAACATATCCAAAATATGTCAGGCAAAGCCTCAGAATCCTTGCCTCCAAGGAGCAGCCTGGTTTAACCCTCTCTAGGATGAACCTGTTTGTTTTCTTAGCAGTCCATGGTATATTCAGTACTCTTCTCCAGCACCACAGCTCAAAGGCATCAATTCTCTTTCTGTCATCCATGGTCCTTGTCCAGCTCTCTGACACGTAGCAAAGACCATGGCCTGGATCAGGCACACCTTAGTCTCCAGAGTGACACCATAGACTACCAAAAGAACAAACAACAGTGTCCCTGGAAGAGTGAAACAAGATTGCTCCTTGGAGGCAAGGATTTTGAAACTCCATCTCCCAGACTTTTGGCATATTGCCAGGAGGGACCAGTCCTTGGAGAAGGGCATCATCCTTGGAAGAAAACAAGGTCAGCGCAGGAGAGGAAGACCCCGGATGAGATGGATCAACACAGTGACTATGGTACTGGGGACAGGCATATTGGAGACAGTGAAACTGGCTCAAGATGGATCAGGTTTCAGAGCTATTGTTCATAGGGTCACTATGAGTCATGGTCAAATGGGTGAGTTGCACTGCGAACCCAAAGACACCTGGTTCAAACCCGCCAGTTGCTCAGCAGGAGAAAGATGGACAATCTCCTCCTGTAAATTTAGAGCAATTTACTGCCTCTGAAAACCCACTGGAGGGTCGGCTATGAGTCGGTTCCTCCATGACAGCACCGAAACTATAACCTTTCAGTTAGCAGCCGACGTGTCACCTGGGCTCGCTCTGAACACATCATTAGAGGGAGAAGCAGCTAGTGATGGGAAAGTAGGAGAGGCAGATACAGCTAAAAGCTATAATGACGTAACAGGATGGAGGGCGAAATGGACAGGTTGTTGATATGTGGTCACTGCGACCCTGTGAA
This sequence comes from Elephantulus edwardii, assembly GCF_000299155.1. Lineage (NCBI taxonomy): Eukaryota > Metazoa > Chordata > Mammalia > Macroscelidea > Macroscelididae > Elephantulus > Elephantulus edwardii. Next base: position 12,799,073 of record NW_006399777.1, on the reverse strand, counting down.
CTGTGAACACCAGGTCTGAGCCCTACCCTCACCTGTGCCATCCTCCCCACCTCTGACACACCTGAGCCCATTGCCACTGTGTCAAGCTGACACTGTGAAAGTTTGTGATGGGAAATTGGTCCTGAAAACTGACCAGGAGGCAAGCAGAGGGGGCCCAGCTGCTGCGCAGGGGGATTCAGCCCAGCCTTTCCCAATTTCCCAGATCTGCCTTTTTTTTTTTAATAGTTTGGGATTTTTTTTCCCCTTTTTAAAAAATTTTTTATTTTCGTGAAAGTTTACAAAAAGAATAGTTTTCAGTCATATGAACATACGCATTTCCTTTCCCCTAATTCACCTTGTGATTCTTGTACTGTTACTGGATTGTTAATTGTCAGGCACACACTGTCTAATCGTCCCTTCTGTTCTGGAGGACCCCGCCTGCTGCGCTTTAGATGGCTTTAGGCCTTAGGTGGCCTGGACTCCGAGGGCCTTGCTCCCTCTTGTGGCAGCTGCGGTCCATTGCAAAACTACCTTGGGACCAGACCCCTGTTAAAAGACCAGTTGGACCTGAAACTGCCTAGTTGGAATGTGCTGTAAGGGTGAAATGCATAAGTGATTTCTAAAGTTGTGGGGTCGGGGAGAGAGGGAGAGAGAGAGAGACACACACAGAGAGAGAGAGACAGAGAGAGAGACAGAGAGACAGAGAGAGAGAGGGAGACAGAGAGAGAGAGAGAGAGAGAGAGAGAGAGAGAGAGACAGAGAGACAGAGAGAGAGAAAGAGGGAAGGAGGGAGGGAGGGGGGAGGAGAGAGAGAGAAAAGAAGAAGAGAAGAGGAGAGAAGAGAGGAAGAGAGAGAGGAGAGGAGAGAGAGGAAGAGAGAAGAGAGGGAAAGAGAGAGGAGAGAGAGAGAGGAGAAAAGAGAGAGAACATAAAAAGTCATTGTTAAGTATCATGAAGTTGAAACTAAGTGTGAAATGCATAAGTGATTTCTAAGACTTGGTTAGAGAGAGATAATATAAAAGTTCGTTGTTGTTTTTCTTGTTATGTATCATGGAGTTAAAACTACTTCCTGGCTCACTCTCCAGCAGGTGGCTGGAGATTGCACTGGTGGCCTAGGGGCAAAAAAGATGCACTGTAATCACAAAGGTATCCAGTTCGAGGCCACCACCTGCTCTCCAGGAGAGGGACGGGCAATCTCCTGCAGTGTGATTAGCTGCGTATTGGTTGGTTCTGACTCTCGACCATACACAACAACAACAGATTGCATGGAAGGACGCTATATGTTAAAATGCTACATTGGAGAACCTGTACTAATATCTATTCATTCATTCGTTTGTCTCTTTGTACTTTGAGAAATTTGCCTGCTAATAAAATGAAAATTGCACATGCGGCTCCCATTTGTGGCTCAGTGCCTAAATGGGGTTTATAGTTTTAGCAAATAAAACCCCAAGCTGCCCAGTCAGGTTGGAATCTCACGTAAGAACAAATAATTTGTAGTGCATTTAGTCAACTATTAGTGTAACTTTGTTCCTTGCAACAGGTTGGATGTAATTTCAACTTCCACTTCCTCAGGGGCACTTTTCTTGACCCTCTCAGAGTAAAACAAACCCCCCGCCCCGTTCTGTGTAATGACAGCACCACAGACCCCTCTATGCCTGCGAACACCTTAACTTTAGGCTACGATTGTGATGTGGTTTAATGCCTCTGTTCCTCTGCTTCTAGCTCAGTGTAAGTAGGTTCTGAGTGACTTTTGTCACCATTCCATCTGTTCCATCTAGAAAATTCTCAAGAAAAACATGATAAAAGGAAAAGGAGGCAGGGGGGATCAAGTGAATGAATGACTGAAGAATGTGAGACCTCGGTTGAACTAATGTGTAAATAAATGAGTCTTCCTTCAGATGCATGTCCTGCTGTGTGTCTGAACTCTGGCTTCACCCTCTTTCCTCTTCTTTGGGATTTTGAACTTTCAACTCTCCCTTCCCTCTCCCAAATACCTTTTCCCCTTTCTCTCTCTTCTGACTGCATTAATATTTTCACACTCCAGCCATTTCTTTCCAGCAGACACATCCCCTCAAGTCCTCTACCTTCTTGACTTCTCACAGCATTTGGTGTTCACGCTCTTCTCCTCCAAGCACTCTCTTCTCTGGCCTTCCATGGCCACTCATTCCTAACTCCTTCATCCCTTTGATCAACCCTTCAGAGCCTCACTGTGCCTGTTGACCCTGTCTGTGTTTGACCCGCCGTGCTGCTGTGAACTCATCCTACGTGATTTCTCTCATGGCCAGCTCAACTCTCACCAGGTGCCACTCAGAAAACTTGTATCTCCAGATTCCTATGGCTACCTATTTGTGGAACACCTCTACAGACAGATACTGCAAAGTCAGTTCATACCTACAGAGGGCAGCATTTCTCCCTCCAATCTCCACACTAGTTCTTTTTTTGCTGTGGTGGTTTCATGAGAGAGGGAAGGAGGGAATATTTAAATTTCAAAATACACTGTACCACTATCCCCTCAAATACCAAGGCGAAAGTCAAAATTGCTACCATTTTTCTCTCTCATCCACCCCTGGTGTTGTTGTGAGTATGAAACAGCTATAGTGTAAAAACATTCATGAAATCAGTAGTCAGAAAAAGGAAAAACATTCAGAAGGAGGGGACAGTTGAAGGGTCAAAACCTACTGGCTTTGCTACCTCTGGAGAAAATATTGCTGATTTTGAAACTCTCCATTTATTTGGAAGCCTTTCTTCCATGACAAAATGTACAGCAGAGGTTGTACCATTACCTTTCTTCCCTTGCTGTTAGGGTGTATCTATCGATTTCTGACTGGATGCATTTATGTGAGATTCTGTTCACAATAGATTATATGGAGGATGAAGCAGAGCACGGGGCATTCACGTTGCTCAGGTGAGTGGTAACAGAAGACATTGTGGTTCGGAGTTTGGCATTTAACAGAACCACTTTCTTGACCATGGCCGAAGGGTTTCCCTATACCCCTGTGTCGTTTTCATCACAGGCTTATCCTAGAGCCTATTTCATGATCTTCCCTAAATGTTCTAGGATTTGCAATAGATACTTCCATGCTTAACTTATTTACTGAGGATTCTGTTCTCTGTACCTAAGGATGTAAGAATTCTAACCCATCAGCTAAGGAAATCTCAAATCCACTTAAACTGCTGCCCCTTGAGCACCAGTGGAGTAGCTGTAAGAAGCTGCGCTGCAATCCTGAAGACGCATGATATAAACCCACCAGCTGCTCCACAGGAGAAGGATGCGCAATCTCCTCCCAAGCAATTAACAGCCTCTGAAAACCCATGGCTTTCCAAGGCTGTAAACAGGAAGGAGATTGACAATTTTCCCCT
>NW_006399777.1:12763437-12795554 GCF_000299155.1 Elephantulus edwardii | reverse complement strand
GCGACCCTATGAACAAAAGGCCTGAAGCCCCTCTACAACTATCGACATTTATCAAAGTTCAAAATTTCCGGAGGCAAGTTGTTTAGGAAGTGGATGCCGCTCCTGCTTCCATACCTGTCATAGAATGTTACTGGTTGAGTTGCCTGCAATGTATAGCAACTCTATGTACAGCAGCTCTGAGCCCTTCCCTGTCCTGAGCCAGTCTCACTAACTCCGATACACCAATCCCTATCGCCCCAGTCACTGAGTCAATCCATCTCATCCTGGGTCTCCCTCTTCTGCCCTGTCCGTCCACCCTTCTGAGCATGATGTCCTTCTCCAAGGACTGATCACTCCTGGCCATGTGCCCAAAGTAAGTGAGCAGAGCTTCAAAATCCTAGCCTCCAAGGAGAGACTTGGTTTCACCCTCTTCAAGACAGACTAATTTGTTTTCTTGGCTGTCCATGGTATGTTCAAGACTCTTCTCCAGCACCACAACTCGAAGGCATCTATTCTTCTGTCATGCTTAGCAGTTCAATTTTCTGCACTAAGAGAGAGAGAGAGAGACAGATAGGCAGGCATGTTAATATTATTGGGTGCTTCCCAGCCATCTATAACTCACAGCAACTCTGTAGATACCGGGGCTAACTCTAGTCCTGTCTTGTGATGTCTTTACCATTTCTGATTAGCTCAAATCCCTTGTCACAATCACTATTTCAATCCATGTCCCTGAATGTTTTACTTTCTTTCACTGACCTTTCTCAGCATGATGTCTTTCCCTGAAGACTGACCTAACTTGACAACATGCTAATTCTGTGGGAGATGAAGTTTCACCATCCTTGCCCCTAAGAACTTATCTGTTCTGGCAGTCCATGGATAGATATTCAATACTCTTCATTGACACCACAATTTAAAGGCATCAATTCTTTGGCCTTCCTCATTCATTGTCCAACTTTCAGAAGCTTAGGAAGCAACTGAAAATATCATGGATTAACTCAGGTACAGTTTAGTCATTAAACTGATACCCTTCCTCTAACACTATAAAAAGAGTGAATTTCAGTCTGCAAAGACTGATCAATAGGTACATATAAATAGTTTGAGATTTTTTCCATTGTGATTTTAGTGAAAGTTTAACAAAGAGATTTCTTCTTATTCATTCATTCAAATTCAAACATATTTTTTTCTCCCTCCACCTTCCCCTATGCATATTGTAATGCTTGTTCTGCTCCAGATTATTGATATTCATATATGTTGTTGTTGTTTTTAGGTGCCATCGAGTCATAGATGACTCGTGGTGACCCTATGAACAAAAGATCTGAACTTTCCTCATTTCTTCATGTTCATAGAGTTTCCAGAGGCAAGCCATTTGGAAGTGGATGCTACTCCTACAATTCATACATACAATGTCTAATCATCCATTCTAGTTGTATTGTCTTTCTTTTCACTTATTCTGGTGCACTGTTCATTATCTATCCATTCTTTTCCTGTTCTCCCCTCCCCCCATATCCATCCTATTGTTAAAACAGTGCAATATTTGTCCTTTTGCAACTGTGATACATTATTCATCATAATGTCTTCCAGACTTATCCATGTTGTGTAGTGCTTTATGAGTTCTTTTTTCAGTGTTGTATAATATTCCATTGTGTGGATGTACCCGTTTCTCCATCCATTTGTTTGTTGATGGACTCTAGGGCTGCTGCCCTCTCTTTACTATCATAAATAATGCTTCAATGGACGTGGATGTACATATATATATCTGTTTTAGTCACAGCTATGATTTCTTTGGGATATATTCCAAGTAGTAGGATAGCTGGATCAAATAATATATCTGATTTCAAGAAAGCACCAGACTGCCTTCCATAGTGGTTGTATCATTGTACATTTCCGTCAGGAGTGTATTAGAATTCCAATCTTTACCCATCCTCACCAACACTGGTTGCTAACTATCCTATTTAACTTTCCTATGGTTGCTGGAGTGAGATGATTATTGTTTTAATTTGCAGGGACCTTGGCTGAAAGCAAAGAGTACCAGAGGAACATCTATCTGTGCTTCATTGACCATGCAAAGGCATTTGACTGTGTAGATCGCAACAAACTGAGGCTAACCTTGAGAAGAATGGAATAATGATTAGATTTTTTTTTTTACCATGAAGACTATTTTATCAAAGATTAGTATTGCTAATCCTGCTGGTTTTGGTTGTCATTTGCTTGCTGTATTTTTATTTTCCACCCTCTGATTTTTTTTTTCATCTGTCTTTATCTTTGCTTCCCAGGTGTATCTCTTATACATAATATATTGGTGGGTTTTATTTTTTTATCCAATCAGCTACTCTTTTTCACTTTCCTAGTGACTAGGGAGGACAGAAGGAGAGTGGATGCTTTTGAGCTGTGGTGCTGGAGAAGGGTACTGAATGTACCATGGACTGCCAGGAAAACAAACAGATTTATCTTGGAGAGGATTAAACCAAGCTACTCCTTGGAGGCAAGGATGCTGGGGCTTCGTCTGACATACTTTGGACATGTTGCCAGGAGGGACGGGTCCTTGGAGAGGGACATCATGCTTGGGAGGGTTGAGGGACAACGCAGGAGGGGAAGACCCTCTACTGGGGTCATCGGGATGGGTGTGTCAGAGGCGGTGCGGTTGGCGCAGGATAGAGCAGGGTTTAGGGCTGTTGTGCATAGGGTCGCTATGAGTCGGAAACGACTCGAAGGCACATAACAACAACAACAACAGTGCACTTAAGCCATTGACATTGAGTGTGATTATTGAGAAACAGAGTTTTATTACTATGATTTTGTTGGGTTTCTTTTTTGTGTCATTTCTGATTACTTTGATTCATCTATTTTTATGATGTTTCTCTGGGAAGGACTTTCTTTAGTATTTTTTTTTGCAACATTAGACTTGTTTTCGAAAACTCCCTTGGTTTCTGCTTTTCTGAGAACGTTGTCATCTCTGTCATATTTGATGACCAGTTTTGCTGATTACAGTCATCTTTGTTATCAGTTGTTTGTGTTTTTTTGTTTTTTGGTTGGTTTGGTTTTTTAATAGTAGTTTATTTACAAAATTTGAATACATTGTTTTCCGGAACAGATTCTTCCAATTTCCCTCATCACCCCCCATCAAATTGTACAGCTCCATGATTAATTCCCCCCTCCTCCTGCACATCCTCATCCCTCTGGGTTGTTTTGTTTTGTTTTGTTTTTTTAGTGTTTTGTCTTTTCCATTCCACCATCTTCTTGTTTGTATGGTTTCTGCTGAATCTCATTTTCTCTCCTTTTTAGATTTCTCTGTTTTTCTCTAGCTGCTCTTAGAATTCTCTCCTTGTCTTTGATTCTGATAAAGTTGACTGTGTTATGCCAAGGTGTTTTCATTTTCGTGTCTGTTCTATTTGGAGTTTACTCGGCTTCTTAGATGTGCATGCTCTCTTGTTTAAACAAAACCTGCAACATTTTCTTCTTGTAACTCTCCCACGGTTTTCTTGGCGCTTTATTTTTCTTCATCTTCTTCCTGTTCTGGAATTCCAATTCCGTGTATATTCAGAATTCCAATTGCTCTCAGTGGTATCCCACATAATTCTTAAACTTTCTTCGTCTTCCTTCCTTTTTGTTTCTGCTTTTTTTCCCTTTCTCTAGCGGATCCATCCTGAGAATTCTACCTTCTGTTTTGCTGATTCTATATTTCATCTCTTCTATTCTATGCATTTCTTTCTCCAGTACATTGGCAGCTTCAATAATACTACTCTTTTTACTCTGAACTGCTGTGATTTTTTCCCCCTCATATATTTTCTAAAGCCTCATTGGTTTTATCTTCTTTGTCTTGTGTTCCTTTTTTGAAGTTCCTCTACAGTTCTGTCTGTTGCTTCCTTCAATTCTTTCAATTTTTCTTTAATCCAGTGGAAACACTTGCTCATTGGTTTTTTCAATCCATGTCAAGAGGTTCCATCAGTCTTTCCTCCTCCAGGAGACCCACTTGACTCTATTGTGGTTTTGTTTTGTTTTGTTTTGTTTTTTTATCTCCTTTTTTTTTTAAATATAACATTTGCTTTGGTTTTTGTGTTGGATTTGCTGTTGTTGTTATTGGTGGTGGTGGTGGTGTTTTGTTGTTTTGGAGTGGGGGTTTTTTTTGGTGGCAGTTGAAGTTGTTTCTTCTGTAATGTGATGGTGAGGTCACACATTACCTGGCCAGGAGGCTGAGAGGGATGGGGCTTTCCAGATTTCTTGGGGACAAGGAGGAGCCTCTGTGTCCTCTTCTCACTGAAGTCCCTGGAAACAAGAGTCTGGCAGAGGCAGATGGGGCTGGGACTTCCCAGCTCTCTACTCTGGCCATCTTAGGGTCAAGGAGCAACCTCCAGGCCCTCTCTAAGATCTGCCAGAAGGTAGACAGAGGTGAGGCTTGCCAACTCTTCTCTCTCAGCTTCTCAGGAATTACAGAACAAACTCAAGCCCTCTTCTCATCAGACTTGCAGGAAACTAGTACCTGGTCAGAAGATTGATGGGGCAGCCTCCAAGTATCCTCCTGCCGCTGTTTTTGGTTGAATGTGGGATTTTTTTGTGGGTTGTGTTTTTTTGTTCAAGAGGACTAGAAAGAAATAGAGCTCAAATATTAACAATGTTGTCCCTGATGAGGTCAAGTTTTATAACTGCTTTCTCATCTGTTCAGGCTCCTAGCTGACCCTTTCTAGGTTTCCTGAGTTTCCTAAGACTGTAAATCATACGGGAGGAAATTGTCCATTTCCTCCTGTGGAGCAAATGATAGACCTGAACCACCAGAAATGTGTGATCTTTGGGTTAACAAGGCAATACTCTGGAGATCATGAATTATTTTATAATTTTGCTTGTTCTGCCCATGAAATGCCCCTCAAAGGAAATCTAATTACACGCCTGAAAATTTTAAGAGCATTTATTAATTCCACATGTGGAGACTTTCTCCCTCCTCAGGAAGGTGGTGAGGGGAAAAGCCCCAAGTTCTCCCTCCCACTTGCTTTTATAGCTCTTTTTTAGTGCCCCTGTTAGGCAGAGAGATTGAGGCGGTTGGTGGGTTGGGGAATCAGTCATTTGGGTCGACTTTTGACGGACTGGCTACTTTGCCCACCTTTACTCCTTTTGTGTCACGTAGCCACTAGTTAATTCCTTACTTTTCAAGGACAGACAAGGATTTACCCTGGGCACTCGTGTTTGCCTTAAGCTAAGGATTTTTATGGCCCGCTTCTGCCTCTAGCATTAATGGGGGTTTCTAAAAAATGGGGTTTCTGCTGTCCCTTCATGCTTTTCTGTGGCTTTATTTTTTTTATTTCCTATTTTCTAACATTTTAGTGTTACATTTCTTGTGAGGAAAAAGTCTAAACTGTTAGTTGTTTAAAGGAACCTAAGTTGAAAAGAAATGTAGACTGAGACCTGAGTTCCACCCACCCCCTGCCTCCCCTGCCCCAATTCACAAGCTCTGTGTGCATTTTTAGCTCTCTGAGTAAAAGTCCCAAAGTTGCACATGCAAGTCTGTCTGCTGAGTGTCAAGGGGTGATAGGACATCGTACAGCTAGTCAAACAGAAACTGGCTGTCCTGGCCTTGTTTGCTCTCTTAGCTCATTCGCCTCATTCCTGAGAGTGGAAAACGCAAAGGACCACTCCTTGCTGATACCTGAGTGTGACTCAGACGAGCTGTGTGAGGTGGCTGGAAGAATTGCTCCCCCGTGGTCCTCACCCGAGCCGCTTCTCAGTCAGAAGCTTTCCTCTCTCTTACTGTCACTGTTACATTAACCTACTATAGGTGTTAAATAAAGATTGTTTAGTTTTATATTGAATTTTTCCTTTCTCATAAACAATAGTTAAGGTGAGTGGAAACTTTTTTTACTCCATATATACAAACTCTTTGACTGGTAAGCATCGTCACCATGCATGACCTCTGTCAGAAGTACTCAGTATCTTTGCCGCCTGCTAGTCTACCAGCCAACAGAAGCAGTCTTCCCTGGCACAGCTGTTAAAGGCCATCAAGTCAGAACCAACTTACAGCTGACCCTCCAGTGGGTTTTCAGAAGCTGTTAATCACACGGGAGGTGATTGCCCATCCTTCCCCAACTTTGTTTCTCTTTTTCAAGATTATTTTAGCTGTTCTTGGTACATACATACCTTGAATGAATGTTAGGATGTTATCAATTTCTGAAAAGAAGCCAGTTGGAATTTTTATAAGGATTGCTTTGAATCTCTATAGATCAGTATGGGAAGTGTTGCCATCTTAACAACACTGTCTCCCAATTGATGAACATGTGTTTGCTTTTTTTTTTAAAGGTCTCTGTAATTTATTTCATGAATTTGTAATTTTCATAGTATAACCCTTCGATTTTTGTTAAATATAGAATTTCATATATCCTAATAATTTTATTTTTATGCTGTTACAAATAGTGATATTCTTCTATAACTTCCACACTCTGTTCGGTCACTTTTCTTGGAGGCAAGGATTCTGAGGCTTCATCTGACCTACTTTGGACATGGTCCTTGGAGAGGGACATCATGCTTGGGAGGGTGGAGGGACAGCGCAGGGGAAGACCCTCTATGAAGTGGATTGATTCAGTGACTGGGGTAACGGGGGTGGGTGTGTCAGAGACAGTGTGATTGGCACAAGATACAGCAGGGTTTAGGGCTGTTGTACATAGGGTCGTTATGAGTCACAAGGGACACAATGGCACATAACAGCAACAACAACATTATAAATAGTAGCTAGCTTTTGTAATTAATTCTCAGATGTTTCTATTGCAACACAAGTTTTTAGTTTTTCTTTATACTGAGCTTGTATCATGTAACCTGACTGACATCACTATTAGTTCTAACAGCTTTTTAATGCATTTTTAAAAAGAAAATTTTTATTTTATACTGGTTTACTTAGGGAGCTCTGGTAGCCTAGTGGCAAGAAGCTGCTCTGCAATCCTGAAGGATTGTAGTTCAAGGCCACCAGCCTTAAAGAAGGATGGCAAACTGCCTCTGAAAACCCACTGGAGGGTCAGTTATGGGTCAGTTTTGACTGTACACAACAACAACAACAATGACAACAAGTGGTTTACTCACAAAGTTCATACACATTGTTTTTCACTTTGTATTTCTTAAGCTCTCTCTATACAAGATATATCGCCTGAAAATATATTAAATTTTTCATTCTGAAAATAGATATAATTATACATTTTCCAATATGGTTCCTTGTATTCATTTTTTTTTCATTCTCCATAAATTACTGCAACTAGAACCATCAGTTCAATATTGAACAGGAGTGGCTAGTGTAGTCCTTGGTGTGTTCTATATTCTTCATCAACACCACACCTCAAAGGCATCAGTTTTCCTTTGGTCTTCATTATTCACTGTCCAGCTTTCACACGTACATGAGGCAATTGAAAACACCATGGTTAAGGTCAGATGCACCATAGTCTTGCTTCTTTGCCCTTTAGGACATTAAAAAGGCCCTTATCAGTGGATTTGCCCAGTGCAATATAGTGTTTCATTCCTGGGTTGCTGTTTCCATGAGGGGTGAGTGGAGATTCAAACTCCCACTGATAATAATCCGTCTCCTTGAGGGTCTTCCTCTCCTCTACCTTTTCCAGCACATTGTCTTCTTCCAAGTCCTAGTGCCCTCTGGTAACACGCCAGAAGCACATGAGACAAAGTTTCACCACAGCACTAAGGAGTACCCTAACTGTCCTTCTAAGACACACTTGTTTCTTTTGGCAGTCCATGGTATATTCAGTACCCTTGCCAACTCCGCAACTCAAGGGCATCCATTCTTCTTCAGTCTTCCGTATTTGTTGGGCAACTCTTAAAAGCTTAGAAAACAACTGAAAATATGTATTATGGATGAGGTGCACCTTAGTCTTTAAACCGATATCCTTGCTCTTTACAACTTTGGAGAGGTCTTTGTCAGCGGATTTACCCAATGTAACAGATCTTTTGACTTTGGATGGAGCAGGAGGGGAAGACCCTCTATAAGATGGATTGATTCAGTGACTGGGGTAATCGGGATGGGTGTGTCAGAGGCAATGAGATTGGCACAGGATAGAGCAGGGTTTAGGGCTGTTGTACATAGGGTCGCTATGAGTTGCAAACGACTTGAGGGCACATAACAACAACAACAACTGTTATTTTATTGAAAGTCTACAGAAAGGTTAGATTTTCATTCATTCATTGTTGCACATTTTCCCACTGCTACCATGAGTGTTGATTTTGGATCCAAGTTAAATGAAATCATTGGCAACTTCAATCTTTCCTCTATCTAGCAGAATGTTCCTTGTTGGTCCAGTGATGAAGAGTTTTGTTTTCTTGATGTTGATTTGAAATCCATATTGAAGGTGGTAGTGTTTGACCTTCTGCAATCTGTGCTTCAAGTCTTCGCTTTCAGCGAGCAAGATTATATCATCTGCATCATGTCAATAGTTCACGAGTCTTCCTCTTCTGCTGATGCCACCCTTCTACCCCGTTTAGGGTGGAGGAAATGTGCTGGCTTACACAACTGTTAAAGTTTAAGAGTGAAGCCCTCTTAAGTTATGTTCTAGTAAATTACTTCCTTTATACGCATATTGCAAATATGGTCACGAAAATAGTAGATAATCCAGGGGCAAAATTAGGACAATTAGCCATAATCAAACAATTATGGAAATGAATCACTGGTTGTGCAGGCTTTGAGCCTAGACTCGGAGAACATTAGCTCAATTGGCACAACAGTCCAACTAAAGACAATCTCTTTTCTTCCCCAACAGTCTCAAAGAAAAGGTCCAGAAGTTAGTCTCACTGGTGTTATTTGTGGTAAATCTGGTGCTTTAGTATGTAATGTGTCAAATATCACATATCAAGAGGTCTATAGTTCGAATCTACCATCTGCTCAGTGTGAGAAAGATGGGCATTCTCCTCCTATAATGATTTACAGTCTTGGAGATCTGACGGAGAATTAGAATGGACTCAACAGCAAGGTTTATTTCTCAGTTTAAATTTGTTTGAACTTGCCTCATGCAATCACCTTGAGCCACTGGGGTGTCAAATGGCATCCTGGTTACCCATGGTGGACAGTGTTTGGTGGAGCTCCCAGTATAAGACAGGTTTGGAAGCAGGAGTGGCATCCACTTCCTAAACCACATGCCTTTGGAAACGCTATGAACTTTGAGAAACGATGATAGGTATAGAAGAGCTTCAAGTCTTTTGTTCATAGGTTGACAGTGAGTCATGCTAGACTCTATGACAATCAACAACAACAATGCAATCACTGTCACCAGGTCTCAGGGACAGTTTCACTTTTAAAGGGAGGGAGAAGAAAACACTTTCCTAGAGCTCTGGTACATACCAGGGTTACATGACCTAGAAGAATGTTTCACCAAAAACAATTAAAGGCGGGCCCAAGGGCTACGTAATAGAGTTACCACGTCACCACCTTTGGGTTGGGAGCGTGACTTTCTGTCCGCTAGACCAACAGCTCTCTCTCTCTCTATGCTGTTGTTGTTGTTGCTAAGTGCTGTCAAGTCATTGGCGACTCATAGAAACCCTATGAACGAAGTCCTGGACAACTCCTGCATAACTTTCGTCCTTTCTCCAGGTTCATAGGGTTTCCAGAGGCAAGCTATTGTGGAAGTGGATGCCACTCCTGCTTCCAAGCTTGTTTTAATCAGAGAGCTCCGCCAAACACTGTCCTGTCCCCCGTGGGTAACCATTCTTGTATTTGATTCATCAGTGTCACAGTGTTCAGCTTCACAGCAAGCATGAGTTGCCTCTGTACAGCAAGTGGACAGACCAGGGTTACACAACCTAGAAGATATTTCACCAAAAAATTAAAGGCAGGCCTGAGGGCTGCAGAGTAGAGTCACTTACCTTTGACTTGGGTATGTTCATAGTCTTAGCAATTACTTGCTATGCATTACAGAGCAGGACAATGACTAAAGATTACAGGAGAAAAATTGATCTCTTGAACTGGGGTGCTGGAGAAGAGCATTGAACATATCATAGACCACAAAGAGAACAAACAGGACTGTCCCAGAGAGAGTGATACCAAGCTGCTCCTTGGAGGCAAGGATTTTGAAGGGCTATCTCACATACTTTGGGCATGTAACCAGGAGGAAACAGTCCTTGGAGAGGGACATCGTGCTTCGAAGGGTAGAGGAACAGTGCAGGAGAGAAAGACCCTGCATATATTAGATTGACTCAGTGACTGGGGTAATGGGAGTAGGTATGTCAGAGACAATGAAATTGGCTCAAGATATGACAGGGTTCAAAGCTATTATACATAGGATAGCTATGAGTCACAGACATATTGTCATACTGGTGGTGGTGTGTCTTTGAGTTGGAACCAACCCTTAGCTGACTCTCCAGTGCATTTTCAGAGCCCATTAATTGTGCAAGAGGAGATTACCCATCCTTCTCTTGCAGCTGGTGGAATCAAACTGCTTACCTGCAAGATTGCAGCACAGCTTATTATTATTATTATTATTATTATTATTATTATTATTATTATTAATTTTAATGAACACCTACAGATATTTTGGAATTCCATTCATTCATTGTTGCACTTTTCTCCCCACCCACTCACCCCTACCCCCACCCCCAGTTCGCTCCTCTCCTTGAAAAGCAAAAGAAAAACTCCTTCATTGGTACACAATCCCCCACCCCCACCCCGCACATCCCCACTCCCACCTCAAGTATACTCCACTCTGCAACCCTCATTCTGGACTCTTATGATAATCATAATGCCCTAAAATATATTAATTTTAAACTATTCTCTCCCTCATCAGCTTCAATGCAGTAAACATAATTTATCCAGTTTTTCTCAGTCTTACCCCCACCCCAATGTCAGCCTTCACTGAACATACTGTCCGCACATTAACCTCACTTCAATGAATGCCTCCTTGGCCAGACCATTCTCAATCCTCAAGTTCCCCTTTGCCAAATCAAGAATATCTCCTCCCTAAAAAAGCACTTCCCCAAAGGATCACCAAAACTCCACAGCTCAAAGACAGAGTTCCAACTCTCTTTGTCTTGTCAGTGCTCTACCCCAGTAGATGCTAGCATCACAGACTGTGAGCACTGAGAGTCCCAGCTCAAGGCTCTGTGCCCATGCTGGTGCATGGACTACAGTGGTCCATGACAATGGACCCTTGTGCAAAGAAATGCAAGAAAAAGAATGACAGTGTGGTGCGTAAATACAAATATATATGTCACAGCTGCCTGCATTGCTGTTATTGTTGTTGTTAAGTGCTGTCAAGTTGACTGCAACTCATATTGGTCACATAAACAATTATTCTGAACCTTGGTACCCTAGTCTGTGCCATCCTCATGTCTCCAACATGGTTGAGCCCATTGATACAGTTTCTGTGTCGATCCATCTCATTGAGGGTCTTCCTTGCTAACTCTGACCCTCCCGCCAACCTTCCCAAACACCCTTCTTAAGGACTTGCTCCTTCTTACAACATACCCAAAGTCCGTGAGAAGGAATTTCTCCATCCTCGCCTCTAAGGGGGTACCCTGGTTATACTTTGTTCAAGACAAATGTGTTTGTTCTTTTGACAGCCCATTGGGTATCCAGGGCTCTTCTCCAGCATCACAGTTCAGAAGTCTTCATTTTTCTTCTATCATCTTTAGTCATTGTCCAAATTTCAGATGCATAGCAAGTAATTGAAAATATCGTGGCTTAGATCAGTCACATTGTTGTTTTTAAACTGACACCCTTGTTCATGAAGTACTCCAGAGAGATCCCCGTGGCTGTCCTGTGATGCTGTGTTCTGACACGGTGGCCTTCTTTTTCATCTAAAAATGATGAGTATGTGGCGGTGAAATGAAAAGTCGTTGTCCTTCTTTGCATTTTGGGATTGTACATGAGCATTTACTCATCGACAAAAAAGTCTAGGGATTATCAAGCCAGCAGCAACTTGAAAATGGTTTGTTTTGATTTGCTTTTAAGGTGGAGCGAGAAGACAGTGATTCACGGGGTAAAATACAAATAGTGTCGAAGAGGTGACACACTGTAAGCCTTGCCCTTCAGTTGTTGTGGTGGTGCTTGTTGTTGTTGTCTATCATCAGGCACAATAGAATAAAACACTGCCTGGTCTTGTAGCCCATCCATAACCTACTGTAGATTGGACTGTTCTGATCCACGGGGTTTCTACTGTCTAACTTTCACCAGAGGTTTTTCTAATAGCTCTTAGTCTACAAACCTCTGCTGAACCATGTTCAGCATCATAGCAACTTGCAAATCTCCGTTGGCAGGCAGATGGTGGCTGAACGTCAAACACACTAATTGTTAGTTAGAGCCTGGTCTTCCTCGTGGAAGATGAGAATCTAATGAAGCAGTAAGAGGTTTTAGGTAAAGAGGTAGGAGAGTGAGAGGAGGAGCCCAGAGTTATGAATATCAGTGTAGAAGGGAAAACCTCAGAGAAAGCTGAAGAGGTGCAGGAAGAGAGTCTGGGTATGTCTATGACGTCATCACACCCCTGTCAAGGACTCTTAGTCTTCAGACTTTAGCTCTAAAAGGATCTTCCCCTACATTTCAGGATCTACCTTGACATTGAAATGTATCGGTGACAGGAAACACATGGACACCATGGTTAGTGTCCATAGTCCTGTAGCAAAGGGAGGAAGGTTTGAGTCTTCCAACTGAAACTGCTTGGAAAACAATCACAGATCTAATTCTTTGTCTCCTTTGAAAGGTTGTGTACTCCTCACCTTCTTTTACAGATATTCTTGGCTTTATGGTGACTTTTGATTGAAAATCTATTTGTTTCCAGGCACTAGAATTGAAGATGAAAAATGTAAGCAGCAGTAGAAAGACGACCAGTATTTTAGCTTGGGATGCTTCCTAGCTTTAGAATTGAGACTCCAAATGGAAACGGGTACTTGAGTCATTTATACTCGCTGTACACAGTCAGGGAGATATGATCGTGTTACACCCAGAAGCAAAACCAAGTGGAAATGAGTCATTATCTGGCTGCCTTATGCCCTCAGAACACCCACATTAAGCTGAAAGTCAGATCCAATGGGCATTTTTCTGAGTCACATCCGACTCGGCAGCGTGCGGTCATCACAAGAGCATGCTGAGTTTCTCCTACGGAATCAGAGATGGACATTTCATCCAGAAAGAGCTTGTTCACCTACTGTATTTGGTTTTCAGATGAAATTTGAATTTGATTTTCCAGAGCCTATATTTACTGCTAAAGACCTCTGGGCATGGCGTTATCCGGGCTGTTAACTTAAAATGTCCCTGTATTGTGGAAAAGACCTAGTGAATAATTCTCTGGAAAACAAGTTGGTGAGAACTGTAAGTAAGTGACATCGCATGACAGTGTTAGCATTAAAACAAACATCTTCACATTATATATATATATACACATACAAATATACATACATCTATCTCTATCTCTAGATCTAATCTATATCTATATCTACATCTACATCTACATCTATCTATATCTATATCTATATCTATATCTATATCTATGTCTATGTCTATGTCTATGTCTATGTCTATGTCTATGTCTATGTCTATGTCTATGTCTATGTCTATATCATCTATCTATCATCTATATCTATCTATATATATCACTACCTTGGACCTGATTCCCAAATTGTCTAAGATTTGTGTTGTTGTTGAGTACTGTCAAGTCAGATCCAACCCATAGCTGGACCCTTCAGCAGGTTTTCAGAGGCAGGTAATCGCATAGGAGGAGTTTGCCCATTCTTCTCCCACAGAGCAGCTGGTGAACTCAAACTGCGTGCTTATGGGATTACACCGCTGTTTCCTGCCGCAAGGCCACCAGAGTGCCCTTAGCTTCCTTGTAGATTTCCAAAAGTTTCCAAAGCAGTCTTGACCGCTGACAGCCTGGACAGGTGGTTGAGTATAAACCACATGGCTGCAGTATATTTCTGGAGGTACAATGACGGCCCTGGTAACCAGAGAGGCAGAGCTAGAAGGAGCCCACCCAGCAGCCAGTAGCCATCGTAGTTCTCATTTCTCCATGCAGACCTTGTATTTGCCCCGTGGCTGGGAGTTCACGTGCACTAACTTACCCATGACTGGGCACATCACCAAGACTTCATCCTTGCTCCTTCTGCTGCACCACATAACTGACAGTTCCCTTGCCTTCATTCTGTCCCTGAATACCTACATGAAGTTGATTCTAGCCCCGATTCCATGCCTTGGGGAAGCCCACTGCCTGGCCAAGATTTCTCTGACTTTCTCAGGATTTTATTTTTCCACGATCATTTTTCCACGATTGCAACTCCCTGCACCTGTTATTGTTCGGTGCCATCAAGGTCCAATAACACAATATACTATTGAACATACCATGAACTTCCAGGAGAACAAAAAGGTCCTAGAGAGGGTGAAACCAGGTTTCTCCTTGCAGGCTAGGATTTTGAAGCTCCGTCTCACATACTTTGGGCATGTGACCAGGAGATACCTGCCCTTGGAGAAGAACATCATGTTTGGAAGGATGGAGGGACAACACAGGAGATGAAGACCCCAGATTAACATGGTAACTGGGGAAATGGGCTTAGGCGTGTTGGAGTCAGGGAGATTGGTTCAGGATAGGGCAGAGTTCAGAGCTGCTGTACATTGGGTCACTATGAGTCACAGGAGACTTGATGGTACATAACAACAACAATATTTAATATATTCTATCTATCTGTGTTTCATTGATTATGCAAAGGCATTTGACTGTGTGGATCATAACAAACTGTGGCTGACTCTGAGAAGAATGGGAATCCCAGAACATTTAATTGTGCTAATACGAAACCTATACTTGGACCAAGAGGCAGGGGCAGTAGTCAGAACAGAGCAGGGTAACACTGCATGGTTCAAAATAGGGAAGGGTGTACGCCAGGGATGCATCCTGTCTCCATACCTTTTCAACATGTATGCAGAGCAGATTATCCGAGAGGCTGGGCTCTATGAGGAGAATTGTGGCATCAGGATTGGTGGCAGATCTATTAATAATCTCTGTTATGCAGATGACACAACCCTGCTTGCTGAAACTGAGGAGGACCTCATGCACTTGCTGCGAAGGGTCAAGGACTGCAGGCTTCAGTGTGGACTGAGGCTCAATGTCAAGAAGACAAAGATTCTCGCCACTGGACCAATTGGCAGCATCAGGATGGATGACGAAGAGATTGAGAGTGTTCACAGCTTCAGTTTGCTCGGCTCCACAGTCAACACTCTTGGCACCAGCAGTCAGGAAATCAAAGAGCGTATCGCGATGGGAAAGTCTGCTGTTAGGGACCTCTCTAAGGTACTCAGGAGCAACAGTGTCTCTCTGGAGACTAAGGTGCGCCTGATACAGGCCATGGTATTTGCAATCGCTTGTTATGCATCAGAGAGTTGGACAATGACTAGGGAGGACAGAAGGAGAGTGGATGCTTTTGAGCTGTGGTGCTGGAGAAGGGTACTGGATGTACCCTGGACTGCCAGGAAAACAAACAGATTTATCTTGGAGAGGATTAAACCAAGCTACTCCTTGGAGGCAAGGATTCTGGGGCTTCGTCTGACATACTTTGGACATGTTGCCAGGAGGGACGGGTCCTTGGAGAGGGACATCATGCTTGGGAGGGTTGAGGGACAGTGCAGGAGGGGAAGACCCTCTATGAGATGGATTGATTCGGTGACTGGGGTAATCGGGATGGGTGTGTCAGAGGCGGTGCGGTTGGTGCAGGATAGAGCAGGGTTTAGGGCTATTGTGCATAGGGTCGCTATGAGTCGCAAACGACTCGACGGCACATAACAACAACAACATATTATCTTATAGATGATGGTGATGATGATGATTATTATTATCTGATTGTCTTTTGTCATGTGAATTGAGATTTTCCTGTTTTGTTTTCTATTTTAATACTGTTTGAATTAGGCCGTAAAAGTTTTGAACATTTTATTATGATGCATTATGTTTTCTTGATTTCTTGACCTGTTTTGGATATGGATGTTGATGTTATTTTAGTAAGCAACTGACCAGGTTGAGTTAGGCTGCCATGTCCAATCGATTTTCAGTGGATTGCGATCCCAGTGTCAGTTTCATTTGCAAATCTTTTCCAGTGTCCATCTTAGGAACTGGACAACAAGCCGTCACTTCCATCACTTCTCAAAATCTTTGCACTGCTTTTTAGAATCAGACCAGTCTATATTCATTGGAAGTGTGCCCGGGAGTTTATAAACAACTTTATATAATCACTACCCAGAGTCTCCCCACCACCCTGCCTCTTTCCATCTCTGTTATACATTGAATTGTGTCCCTGAAAATGTTTGTTAAATTCCTGACCCTTGTACCTGTAGATGAGACTTTATTTTGTTATGTCATACCAGTGGAGGGTAGATAGTAAACCTAATCAATTCTGAGTTAGCCAAAGATGAGACTAGACAGCTATACACAGTGGGAAAAAGGTGTCAAGGAACACCAAAAGTTGCAGGAATACAGCAAGTACCAGGAAGTAGGAGAGAAGTTCATGGAAGAAAATACAGCTAAAAGCCTCATTTGAACTATTTGCCACCATAACTATTTGAAAATAAATTTTTGTTCTTCAAAACCACCCCCTTGTGGTATTTCCACATGGTAACACTGAGTAACAAAGATAATAGGATCCTTGGTACTTTCTCCAGATCCTCTTTTTAGATCCTCTGGCTAGAGAGCTGGAAGTTTCACTTACTCTCCATTATGTTGTAATTTCCACAACTATGTCCCCATTCGGAAACAAATGTTGTAATTGATGAAATATCTGTAGTTCCTTTCTTTTCATTTGCTTATTTTTTAGTAATGATTTTTAATGCAACATATATATATTTTTACAGCATATTCTTTCCATTTAATTTTTCCCTATTCATTCATTGTTGTACATTTTCTTCCTTTCCACCCCTCCCCCAGTTTTTCTCTTTGTAAAGAAAAAAAAATTCTTTCACTGTTATACAGTCCCCCCCAAGTCCACAGTCAACTTTACTATGCATTTCTTTTTCTGTAATCTTTTTAAGATTTTTTTCTCTTTTTTTTAATATTTTCTGATTCTACTACAGTATATCCAAGTGCTTTTATTTACTTACCATAGAACCCATTGTACATCCTTAACATAATGATTTTTTTCTTGTCATAAATTCCAAACCCCAGCTAATGATCCATCAGATATTTTTCCTTCCTCTTTTTATTTTAGTCTTCCAAAATGTCTACTAGATGTGTTTGAACTACTCATTTCATTTTCTGTGTCTCATATGGATGTTTACTATTGTCCATATCTTTTATTTCTCTTTTTGCAAAATTCTCTCATTTCTCTTTTAGTCTATAAATTCAACTTTAGGTGTGTTTGAATCTGGCAAACACACAGATTGTATTAGTTTTCTATTGCTGTCATAACACATTTCCAAAACCTTAAGAACTTAAAGCAATACTCCTTTATTAGCCCTCAGTTCCTGTAGGTCATACTTTCCACCCAGTGTGGCTAGATTCTCTACCTAGGATCTCACCAGGTCAAGGTGAGATCAAGGTACCGTCCAGGACTGCAATCCCTGTGGAGTTCAGGGTTCTTTTCCAAGATTACTCAAGACTGTAAGAACTTGATTTTTTTAAGACCGAGTTCTCTGCTTCCTACACATCTCACATTTCCCCCTTTAAACTGACAGTAATGCATCAATTCCTTTCTGCTGTATCTCTTTGTCTCTCACAGGATACTTTCCTCTTTAACTTTGTAGGAATCACATGATTACATTTCTCCCCTTCCTCCAGCAATCTAGAATAATCACCCTCTATTTAGTCCTGTTGATTTTTGTCATTGTTTCTAAGTTCTGTGAGTGTACTGTGACTCATAACAACCTTATGAACAACAGATCAGAACCTCGCCCTGTCCTGAGTCCTTCCGCTCTCTGCTTTGCTCGAGCCCGTTGTTACAATCAATGTGTCAGTCGATCTTTTGGGGGAGTCTTCCTCTCTTTCTCTGACCCACCACCTTTTCCAGTACGATGTCTTTTTCCAAGGACTGGCCCTTCCTGACAACATGCACAAAGGAACATCCGGGTTATACTTCCTCCAAAACAAACGTGTTTGTTCTTTTGTCTCTGTATGGGATATTCAGGATTCTTCTCCAACACCCCAACTCAAGGACATCAAGACTTTGTCTGTCAACATTATTCAGTTGATGAACAGTTTTAATCACATCTATAAGGTCATACAGCATAACTTAATCATAAAAATAACATCATGAGTCAGAGATCATGTGAGCAAAATTCTACCTACTGCAGTGTCCATTCTGTTTTTGTTTGACTACATATTTCACTTCTACTGATTTTTTTTTGCTTTTGAACTTTGTTTTGTTTTTAAAATCTTCCTAATTTACAATGATTTTCATTTACTTAGGATTTAATTCCTTCTTTTGGTACCATTAACCAGTACTGCCTGGTTTTCCCTCTGTAACTTGATTTGTGTCACTATTAGAACCTTTACTTGAAATATTATTGCTTTTTAATTTTTGACTCATGTACTTTTTTATGTCTTTCATTTCTTAAATTTGTTTTTTTGTTTGTTTTTTTCTATAATTATATTTTATTAATTTTCATAAACATTTACAGATATTTTGGGTTTCCATTCATTCACCGCTGCACCATTCTCTCTACCCTCCTCCCAGTTTGTTCTTGTCCAAATGCCACAGTGCTTGACTCATGTACTTTTAACTTGTTAAATTTGTGTCTTCTACGCTGCAACAGTACCATGACACATCTTCAGGGATATGAATATGTGCGGCTAAGCACAATTGATAACAGTACATCTAAATTCCAAAATCAATCTCCATAATAGTCTATGTGTTTCCTACTGCCAAAGGGGCCCTTTAGAGTAGTGAGAGAAAAATCTTCACCCTGAAACCTACAGCATCCCTTTTCAGCAGGAAGTAGCTAAGAGAATACGCCATCCCCTTTTTCTTATGAATCAGGGTGAAGTCTCTCTCAGGGAGGAGTGATAGGGAATGGCAAAGGACACACTGACAAAGGAGATTAATCAGAACTGGCTTTGACAAGCACTGTGGCAATTGGACAATTAAAACAGACTTTCAAGGGGGGAAGAGGAACAAACTGGGGAGGGGGGTGGGAGGGTAGAGAAAATAGTGCAACAATGAATGAATGGAAATCCAAAATCTCTGTAAATGCTCATTAAAATTAATAAAATTTAATAAAAAAACCAAAGTGCTTAGCATTTTACATTTCATGAGAAGCCCTAGTGATACAGTGGTTCTGCCGTGCTAACTAAAAGGTGAATCGTTCAAAACTACCTGCCACTCAGCAGGAAAAAGATGTGGCAATCTGCTCCTACAAAGACTGGAAACCCTTTTGCAATTCTAGTCTGTCCTGTGGCATCAGTAAGAGCCCGAATCAGTGGCCGTGGACTTGGTTTCTGTAATCTATAAAACAACTCAAGGAAGTAAGTTTCACTTTAATCTCACTTAACAAATAAAAATAGTGAGATTCACAGATATTGAGCCAGTAAGTCACTGAATGGGAATGAAACCAAAGCTGCATACTTTCAGAACACAAAGATCAAGCCACTGCATCCTAGGCTTTTCCAAGGCTTAAACCACCCACCACCCAGTTCCCACTGAGCTATTTCTGACTTAGGAGTAGACTGTGTTGCCCTGGTTTTCTGGGCTATAGTCTTTCAGAAGGCTAGTGCCAGAGTGTTCTTTTGAGTTAAAACTCAAGTGCTTAACTTTCTTCCCAAGGCTCGTCTCTGCTCATTTTCCTTTTCCATGGTCTCGCTGCTGAGAAGGACAAACTCGGGTTCATAGAAGCCACAAGCAGTTCAATTAAGCTATTCTGTTCCAGAAAAGAACTGCTTTGTTGTGACACATGACCAGTCCTGCCTACATTTTCTCAACTAAAGAGACCGGTCCTTGGAGAGGGACATCATGCTTGGTAGGGTAGAGGGATAGCGCAGGAGGGGAAGACCCTCTATGAGGTGGATTGATTCAGTGACTGGGGTAATCGGGATCGGTGTGTCAGAGGCAATGCGATTGGCACAGGCTAGAGCAGCCTTCAGGGCTGTTGTACATAGGGTCGCTATGAGTCGCAAACGACTCGACGGCACATAACAACAACAACAACAAAGTGTCTATGTGTGTCTCAGTCCCTTCATCTCTATGCATGTATGGTTTGTCCACTGGACACCAGGCATGGCCAACCCACAGTACCTTCCAGGAAGCTGTCTATGCACTTGCTTTTACCCTCTGCAAAGGGGAACTTGGGTTAATCAGGAAAGAAACTCCCTTGAAAGGCAAACAGTGAGTCGAGTGTACATATGGTGGAAAACAAATGGCTCTTGGTACCATGTTATGGAAATTATCTCCCTTGGCTAGATAAAGGAGCAGGGCGCGCTCAGGTGAGCCCGCCTTTCGTTCCACGACCCATGCGTGACGTGTGCACAGCCTCTGAGAAGCACCATCTCTACACTCTGCGCACTCAGAACTGGGCAGCTGTCTGTTGTGCGGAGCTCGGGCATCGACCTTGTACCCACCATGGCCGTGACCGCCTGTCAGGGCTTGGGGTTTGTGGTTTCGTTGATTGGCATCGCAGGCATCATCGCTTCCACCTGCATGGACCAGTGGAGCACCCAGGACTTGTACAACAACCCAGTGACAGCTGTGTTCAACTACCAAGGCTTGTGGCGGTCCTGTGTCCGGGAGAGCTCTGGCTTCACCGAGTGCCGAGGCTACTTCACCCTGCTGGGGCTGCCAGGTAAGGGCCCCGGTGCCTGGAAGGCTGGTGGGGAGGTGAGAGGGGGAAAGGAGATGCAGGCTCTGCCAAGGTCACCACCGAGCAGGGAATAGCTGAACTTCACTTTAGACAGGGACAAACACCACCACCACCAGGCAGAGGCTGTCTCTCCAGAAATTTTCCATTTAGCTATAGGGTCAAGGCTTAGACACAGACAGGGCAACACACCCAGACTGGTTAGGCACTGACTCATTCTTTCAGGGAGTGGTATTTTCTGGGGACTTGGAGGCCCTGTTTCCCTAAGTGGTGGTCCCCCAACCCAGGGAGTCATTTTTAAAAACACCTACTGTATTATCAGTGGAGTTAAGCCTTAATCATTCACAGGAACAAAATGCAGAAAGTCTGTGTGTTAGCCACGTTTTCCCTTTAAACCCAGTGTGTCCCCTCTCTACTTTGAAGACAGCATGTCTCCGGATCAGGGTCACCTCAGGCCCCCTTGAGCCTGATTGACCTAAGGTTGGGCATTGTGGTTGATCTAAAGTTGGACATTGCGATTGATCAAAGGTAAACATTATGATTGGTCTAAGATTGAACATTGTGACTGGTCTAAGCCAGACATTGTGATTGATCTAAAGTAGACATTGTGATTCCTCTAACACTGGACATTGCTATGGCTCTAAGGTGGACATTGTGATTGGTCTAAGGCAGACATTGTGATTGATCTAAAGTTGACATTGTGATTCCTCTAACAGTGGACATTGCGATGGCTCTAAGGTGGACATTGTGATTGGTCTAAGGTAGGCATTGTTAGGTAGATCAGAAATAGAAGCCATGGGCCTCCAGGAGCTTTCCATTTACCAGTAGGCTCAAGATTCAGGCACAGCAAAGGCAACAACATCAACAGTCTGGTCCTATAGTGACTCATTGACTTATATATTTAGCAATTATTCATTTTTCTCTGAGGATCTTTATAGTTCTTCATTTTTCTTCTGGATAGCTTATCCACTTTGACTTGAATTTTGTGTATGAAATGGGATGGGGGAATGTTTTCGTTTTCTGCAGGTAGAGGTCCAGCTTTGTCAGTCTCAGCTGTTAAGTAGTTTTCATTTCCCCATTTAATCAGTTTTATTTCCTTGGCAAATATCATATGTAGGCCGTACGTAGGTAGATGAGTTGACTTCTGGGTGCTCTACTCTATGCTATTGATCTGTGTACTTGTCATAAAATCACCATGCTGTTTTGATTACTATGGTTATGTGATAGGTTTTGAGATCAGGGAGTTTGATGCCTCCTATATTTTTCTTTTTCAGAAGAGTTTTGCTTATTTGAGATCTCTTTCCTTCCTCAACAAAACTGGAAATTACCTTTTCTGCCTCTTTGAAGAGTGAGTTTGGTACCTGCATTGAGATTGTGTGTGATTGTTTTTTGTAGGATTGTCATTTTCACAATGTTGAGTCTTCCTATCAGTGAACAAGGACTGTTTTTTCTATTTAATTAGTTCTATTATTGTTTCTTGCAGTAGTATTTTTGCATTTCCTGTATGTAGGTCTTTATTTCTAAGGTGGTAATATTTTAAAAAGCAGACTGCCACATCTTTATTTCAAGGAAGAGCTGATTGGTTAAGATGGTTGACCTTTCACTTAGCAGCCCCATATTAAATCACAGCATCACCGGGGCTTCTGCCTAAGTTTTTGGGAGGCCGGAAGCAAGACAGTGGCCTTGGCAAGAGCAGAAAGTTTTTGTGACAATCATGGAGATTATTGAATGCCAAGCTAAGGTGTTTGGAAGTCCATGAGAGGTTTTCTTTTTAAGAGTTATGGTATTTCGTAAGTATGAATCTCGCAATGACATTTCAGGATGACACAGTTAACCACTGGGCTAACAGACAAAAGATCGTCAGTTCAAAACTACTCAGAGGTGATTCGGAAGTTCCAACACCTTCAACAGCTGAGGAGTTTGTACCGCTTCACAAAGGGAAATTAGAAACTAGGCTTTGAGTGATCAAGCCTTAGTTTGAGCGTGTTGTTATTGTCATCACTGTATTCAAAACATGGAAACTGGCTTTGAGTAACTTGCCCAAGGTTACAAACAGCTGGAGTCAGGGCTCCAATCCTCTCCTCTCTGCCTCCCAGCGCAGTAGCCCAAATGAGTGTTGAGCCACAATCCCAAGTCCCACAAAGGACACCAGGGAGCCGAAACCAATGCAAGAACATGAGGGATTTTATTATGAGCTCGAGCAGGGACCCTACACACCCCCTGAAGCAGCAGCAGCAGCTGGTTGATCCCCAGGTGCTCTTTGTGTTCCAGACTTTTATTGGTGCTGGGAGGGGCCAGGGTCAGTTGGGGGCTGGGAGGTTATAAGAGGATTGGAGAAATTGTAGTTTCAGGAAGTGGACTCAAGGAGAACATGAACAAAGACTTAATACGGCTTCTAGACCATATATATAAGATATGTATATAAAAACTTAACTCTAACATTGTTGTTGTTGTTGTTGCTTTAGTTGTTGTTATGTGCCGTCGAGTCGTTTGCGACTCATAGCGACCCTATGCACAACAGCCCTAAACCCTGCTCTATCCTGTGCCAATCGCACTGTCTCTGACACACCCATCCCGATTACCCCAGTCACCGAATCAATCCATCTCATAGAGGGTCTTCCCCTCCTGCGCTGTCCCTCCACCCTCCCAAGCATGATGTCCCTCATTGGACTCGGGCACAAAGCTTAAACCCCGGTGAAGAGGTGCCGGTCCTTCTCCCAACTCCTTCCTAAATCTACTCCTATAGCCGCACACAGACTCTTTCCTGAGGGTTTTCTGTATTTAATAACAAGTGAAAATACTACATTTCTTCCTTAATTTTCTTCTTTTTAATTTTATATTGGTTTGCATACAAAAGTAGTGTTTCATTCATATACATTGTGTTTCACATGTTCCCCACTTCACGTTGTATTTCATGCAATCATTCCCATACATCAAGTTTGATAAAATCAATCACCCTTGATCTATGCCCACTATTACCCTGTCTTTTCAGGTACCATTGTATCTTTCCTAATTCCTTTACTCATTCCTTCTTCTAACCAAATTCTATGACCCTGTGATTTCCCTCTCTCCCCGCCTTCAGGTCTTCTGTCTCCTTCCCTTCCCCCTTTGGACTTTCATACATGTTTTACTAGTTATCCTTCTATTCTTATAAGAATAGTCTCATGCAGTATATGTCCTTAAGAAACAGAATTAGTTCATTAGGCATAATACTCTTTAACCTCTCCCATGGTATATAGTCTTTTTTTAAATTGTTCCTCCTGAGAGCTGCATAGTATTCCATCATATGAATATACCACAATTTTGTTTGTTGATGGACATTTGGGCTGTTTACATTTTCTTGCTATTGTGAATAACACTATGAACACCAATGTTTATGCAAATCTACTTTTATTTCTCAGTTCTATTTCCCTTGGGATATATTCCAAGGAGTGGAATAGCCAGGTCATATGGAATTTCTATGTTCAGCTTTTTGAGGAAACATCAAACTGCTTTCCATAATGGTTGTACCATTTTACAATCCCACCAACAGTGTATGAGAGTTCCTATCTCTCCACATCCTCTCCAATGTTTATTGCTTGCTGTCCTGTTACACTTTGCCACTGCTACTGGGGTGAGATGGTATCTCATTGTGGTTTTAATTTGCATCTCTCTGATTGCCAGTAATTTTGAACATTTTTTTCATGTGTCTGCTTGTCATCCAAATCACTTTCTCTGTGCAAAATCTTTTCATGTCTTCTGAATTCTAGCAAACATTCAGAGATGAACTATCATCAGTTCTACTTAAATTATTTTTAAAAATGCAAAAAAAGGTACACTCCTAGAGTTTCCTATGAAGTAAGTATAACATTAATACCCAAACCAGACAAAGATATTGTTGTTGTTGTTGTTGTTGTTACATGTCATCGAGTCACTTGCGACTCAGTGACCAGATATACAACAGCCCTAAACTCTGCTCTATCCTGTGCCAATCTCACTGTCTCCGATACACCCATCCCGACTACCCCAGACACTGAATCAATCCATCTCATAGAGGGCCTTCCCCTCCTGCGCCGTCCCTCCACCCTCCCAAGCATGATGTCCCTCTTCAAGGACCGGTCCCTCCTTTCACCATGTCCAAAGTATGTTAGACGAAGCCTCAGAATCCTTGCCCCCAAGGAGTGCCTGGTTTAACCCTCTCCAGGATGAATCTGTTTGTTTTCCTAGCAGTCCATGGTATACGCAATATCTTCTCCAGCACCACAGCTCAAAGGCATCGATTCTCCTTCTATCCACCACAGTCTAATACCTCCCATTAATATAGACAACACAAAGTGTCATCATATAACATGCTTAACACACCTGGACACTCAATACACTAGGGAGTTGGTTGGACTGCAAAAATTGTATAACAGTTGAGTTGTGTTAATAGTGACATATATGAGTTATGCAAGGAGATATGGAGGCAAAACATTTTACAGGCAGAAGCAATGGCATCTTTGAAAGTGTAGAAGACTGGGCAGTATTAAGAGAATTGAAAGGACTTTGTTCAGTATGCCTACATGTTAAATATTTAGGAACAATTTGTTTAAAATATTTAGAAAATATAAAATGTAAAAAATCTTTAATTAGAATATATATTATAGATTCTTGGATGAGAATAATAGAAAGATGTGAATTTATCCATAATGAATGGACAATAATGAAAAAGAAAATACCAACATTTAGACTTTATCAAGTCCCTGTAATTATTTTTAATAAATTAGCATCTATTAATACATATCATTTACATTTTTACATACATTTACCTAAAGTACAAGAACGCAGTCTAATCTGCACAATTCTGTGAGGTACATGCTATTATTATCTCTGTTTTTAGCTAAGGTATAGGAATGGAAAAAGCATTTATCTAGTGACACCACAATAGTCAGTGGCAGGGTCAGATGTCAGACCCGGGCAGATTTCTCCAAACCTGAGATCTTCATTACAAAAGGAATTCTAGGGGAGCTCTGGTGGCCTAGTGGCAAGGAGCTGCAACTACAATCCCAGAGGCGCACGGTTCGAATCCACCAGATGCTCTGCCGGGGAAGGAGGGACAATCTCCTCCTGTACCAGTCAGATCTGATTTGACGGTACTCACACAAAAATAATAAAATAAAAAAAAAATAAAAGGAATTCTAATCAAGGTATCAGTAAGAGTTTTCCGTTGAGAACATGACTGTGTGTAAGTGCAAGCAGAACACCAACCAAAAAGTCCACCCATTTCATCAAGTTGATTCCAGCTCCTTGTCACCCTATAGGACAGACTAGACTTTCCTCATAAGCTTCGGAGGCTGCAGCCTTCACCTCCGCAGCGGATTACCGCACCTGGTGGGTGTGGACCCATAACCTTTCAGTTAGCTGCCCGGGAGGAGATTGCTCATTTTTCTCCCAAGGTGTGATTCGAACCACCGGAGACTTGACCTTTGGGTTAGTCCAGCTTCCTGTGGGCTACAACACTAGAGGGCCCTTCTATGAGAGGAAGCAGATTTTTTAAAAGAATTTATTAAGGCTTCTGCTTGTGTCTTTCATTTGTTTTAAGAGTAATGAAGTCAGAAGCTGACTCAGCCAGCCAGCCAACTAAATTCTAAAGCCGTGATCCTTTAAAGTGTCTGCTTTTACACAAGGATAAACAGTCGTATGGATGGAACAAAATCTAAGAAGGATGCAAACATGTAGATATGAACCTAATGTAAGATAGAGGAGGTTTTATATGTAATGAGAAAAAGGAAGGTTTTATATGTAATGAGAAAAAGGAAATCTAATAAATGTTATAGAAACTATTTACTAGTTTGGGAGAGGGAGAAGGGAAAAAAAGAATCATAGCATCCACCAGTACATGCAGAAAAATTAGTACCAGGTTGCTAAAATACAAATGTACATAATTTTTTTCAATTTTATGAAAAAATCTTGGAAACATTTTCTGTGTTCTAAACTGAAAATAGCTTTATAAGCATAGAAACAGTGACAAATTATACAAAGGAAATATAATCATGTGATTATGCCATTCAACAAATGTTTATTGAGCACATGTGATATTTCTGAACCAGGAAATGCATAAAACTAAATACAGTGTTTTGTTTTCATTGGTTTTTCCCCCCTAAAACCATAATCATAATTAAAAAGCAAATAACTAAATTAAATAAGAAAATATCTTTTCAATTACTACTGATGGCCTTGATGTTAGGCTTCAATCCATATTAAAGGCTGCGGTCCTTGAACTTCTGCAGCAAGCGCTTCAGGTCCTCCTCAGTTTCAGCAAGCAGAGTTGTGTCATCTGCATAACACAGATTGTTGTTGAGTCTTCCTCCAATCCTGATGCCAATTTCTCATCATAGAGCCCAACCTCCTGGATAATCTGTTCTGCATATAGATTGAAAAGGTATGGAGGCAGGACACATCCTGAGCATATACACCCTTTCCAATTTTTAACAGTGCAGTGTTTCCTTGCTCTGTTCTGATGACTGCTTCCTGGTCCAAGTATAGGTTTCGCATAAGCATAATCAAGTGTTCTGGGATTCCCATTCTTGATTGGCATTATCATGGCAGAGGGTGAAGAGATTGAGATTGTGAACAGCTTTAGTTTGCTTGACTCCATAATCAACACTCTTGGTACCAGCAGCCAGGAAATTAAAAGACAAATTGCACTGGGAAAGTCTGCTGTCAGACACCTCGCCAAAGTATTGAGGAGCAATGATGTCAGTCTGTAAACTAAGGTGTGCCTGATTCAGGCCATAGTCTTTGCAATTACTTACTATGCATCAGAAAGCTAGACAATGACTAGAGATGATAGAAGGAGAATTGAAGCCTTTGAGCTGTGGTGTTGGAGAAAAGTTTTGAATATACCATGACTGCTAAGACAATGAGCAGGTTTATCCTAGAGAGGGTGAAAGCAGGCTGCTCCTTGGAGGCAAGGATTCTGAAACTCCGTCTGATATACTTTGGGCGTGTTGGAAAGAGGGACCAGTCTTTTGAGAGGACATCATGCTTGAGAGTGCGGAGGGACAGTGCAAGAGGCGAAGACCCTCAATGAGATGAATTGACTCAGTGACTGGGGAAGTGGGAGCAGGTGTGTCAGGGACAATAAGGTTGGCTCAGTCAGAGATGTTGTACATGCGGTCGCTATGAATTGCAAGTGACTCAACAACATGTAACAACAACAACAACATTATTGTGGTTAGATGCTGTCGACTACTACTCATAGTGACCCTTTGAACCACAGAAGTGGCCCTTGCCCTGCCCTGTGCCATGCTCATAACCTCTGTACTGCTCAAACCCACTGTTACACTCCCTGTGCCAATCCACCTTGTGGAGGGTCTTCCTCGCTTTCACCAACCCTCTACCTTTCCCAAGGTGATGTCCTCTCTCAGGGCTAGTCTCTCCTGAAAATAAGCCCTGTGTCAATAGAACAAAATTTCACCATCCTTGCCTTACGGAGAACTCTAGTTGCATTTTCTTTTTTTTTTAAGACAGATGTGGCTGCTTTTTGGACAGTCCATAGTATTTTCAAAACTCTGTCAACAGCACAATTCGAAGGCACTACTAATTCATCTTTGGTCTCCCTTATTCATTGCCCAACTCTCAGATGTATAGAAAGCCGCTGAAAATACTAAGGCATGAATCAGGTACCCCTTTGTCTATAAACTCACATCCTTGCTTTTTAGAACTTTGCAGTGTATTAAGATCCTTAACAAATAAACATCCACTGCCATTAAGTTGATTCTCTGACTTACAGCAAAGCAGAACAAAAAACACATAGAACAAAGTAGAACTTCCCCATAAGGTCTCCAAGGATGTAAATCTTTACGAAAGTAGACGGTCTCATAGAGGTTTAAACTCCTGACCTTTAGGTCAGCAGTCAAATGTTTTACCCACAATACTAGCAGAGCTCCAGATAAATCCTTCATGTAAAATGACAGGAGAAATGCTAAAATTCTACTAAATACATGAGGAAAAGTAGAAAGTGACCACTCAAGAAAAAAAGAACAAATACATTATTTTTTAAGTTCAAAATGATCAGTCATCAGAGATGCAAGTTTAAGGAAGTTATCATATACAACTTAGTATATTCACAGTGTAAGTAGATATTGGTGTCGTAAGTGAGATAAGGGCCCTCAAATGCTGTTGTTAAGGGTAAAATCCATAGAAAACAATATAGTTCTTCATAACAATGTTATTTTGGAGCCTCAAACCCCTTGACATCCAAGTTACACTTATAAGGATCTGTCTTTTTTTTAAAGTAATAAGAAATGCTGGCAAAGAACTATAGGCAAAAAGGTTAACCAAGACATTGTATTTCATAGCAAAAAAAAAAGAGGGGAAAAAAGCAAGGAAATTAATTACCTGACTGGTTAAGAACAGAATAGACCCTGTCTAGGTGAGCAATCTTTTGTAAAAAAAACCTTAAAACTAATTTTCGTTGAGTTGGAACCAACTCAGAGGTGACTCTCCAGTGGGTTTGGGGAGACAGTAAACTGCATGGGAGGAGATTGCCCATCTTTCTCACACAGATTAGCTGGTGGATTTGAACTTCCAGAAAGACACTCCCTTTGGGCTGGCAGCACAACTGTCTACAGGCCACCAGCACTCCCTTGGTGAATAACAGGGTTTCTTTATAATGAAAAATCCACGCATTGTAAATGTTTAAAAGTCGTTTATATGACAAGTACACAATTAAGTGAAAGAGCAAAATATGAACTGTTGTTGTTGTTGTTGTTGTTAGGTGCCATCACGTGTGCTATGACCGTGACCCTGTGAACAACAGATCTGACCTCTGCCCTATCCTGCACCATCCTTATCATTTCTGACACACTAGAACCCATTGCTGAAGTCAC
This sequence comes from Elephantulus edwardii, assembly GCF_000299155.1. Taxonomy (NCBI): domain Eukaryota; kingdom Metazoa; phylum Chordata; class Mammalia; order Macroscelidea; family Macroscelididae; genus Elephantulus; species Elephantulus edwardii. Next base: position 12,766,010 of record NW_006399777.1, on the reverse strand, counting down.
CATGTCCACCCATCTCACTGGGATCTTCTTCTTCTTCACTGACTCTCTATATTTCCAAGCCTGGTGTCCCATTCCAGCCTATTAATTATGCAGAAACAGACACAGAAAATCAGTAAGAAGGAATTATACCAATTAAATAAGGTTTAAAATTATTATTTTCTTCTCCCTAGATTTTCTCTGCCTATTTTATACTGTGAGCATCAAAAAAGAGGGGATTAGACATTAGGGATTTTACAATAAGGGAAAATTAGGCAGAAAAATCTTTTTCTTGCTATTGTACGCTTCCAGTATGGGGCTGGAATTCAGGTTGGGAAGTCATCTGGAGCAGCCAGATTCTATAGAGGTTTGTTTATAGTTCTGGTGAGGATTAGGGTGGAATGATTACTCGCCATTGGGTGTGAATTGATTGTATTCAGCCTCCAATTAGAAAAGAAATTTTGGTCAAACATTCTTCTATATAGCACCGGTCTGCCCATTTGCTACACAGAGGTAACTTGTAGTTGCTGGGATGCTGAACACTGTGACACTGATGTGTCAAATGTGACAATGATTACCCATGGTGGACGGTGTTTGGTGGAGCTCCCCGATTAAAACAAGCTTGGAAGCAGTAGTGGCATCCACTTCTGTAAATAGCTTGCCTCTGGAAACTCTATGAATGTGGAGAAAAGATGAAAGTTATACAAATGTTCAGATATTTCATTGATAGGGTTGCTATGAGTCACCTATGACTTGACAGCAATTAACAAAAACAACAACTGTACAAAATGTACAGTATAAAGGTATAAAAAATGTACACACCAATCTTAAAAACCACCACCATCAAGTTGACTCATAGTGACCTATGAATCTGGCTCATAGACTAGAGCTACCCCATAAATCTTGTCCAGAGAAGACTGATGCATTTTTATCCCAGGGAGTGACTGGTGCATTCGAACTGAGAACCTTTCAGTTACAAACCAATACTCAACCGACAGTGCCAGCAGGGCTCCTGTTCTACTACTATCCAACAAACTCAGCTCTTGGCTGTCAAGTCAGAACAGACTCATCCCTGATCCTCCAGCAGGCTTCCCGAGGCTGCCAATTACATGACACTCCCTCTTCTTTCCACTGAGGAGCAACTGGTGGATTTGAACCACTTGCCTTTGGATTGATAGCACATCTCTTAACTCTCTAGGCCACTGGAGTTCCCATACTACTATTAACTTTTCCAAATTCCTACCTACAATATATCATCTGTCCCATCACTTTTGCCTAATTACCATGAATCATGTTATATCAATATCCACAAGATGCTGAAAAAGTAGCAAAAACTTATTTCTCTATATCAGGAAAAATAATGCAACTTCTAGAAATTGATAACCTGAAATGGAACCTCTAGAGCTAAATATGGGGATGTATTTCAACCTCAATATGGGAATGGTTTCTCTTAGGAAGTCAAGATAAAATGTTGCTCTGTTTTAAAGGTGACCAAGCAAAGTTATTTATGCTATTGTTGACATTATGGTTAAGTCTATTGTTTTCTGTTATCTGAATTGTTAAGAAGAAACTAAGCAGAACATAGTCTTTCCTTTTTGACTTTGTTTACTCAAGGAGAGACAGCTAAAGCAGAGGCCTGCTCATTCAGTGCAGAGAAAACACATCAGAAAGAGGAAAATGCCATCTTTCAAGTGTTTTAAAGCAAGGTGGTGCTGATTTCACATTAAGAAAGTGTGTTCACTTTTAATTTCTCACTTCCTATTTAGTACTCTACCTAAGTAAAGTCAGCATCACTATGGCTTAAAAATTTAACTTTAAAAAAAAATCTGTGCCACTATTTCAACCAAGAAAGAAAGCTTAATTTCTTAACACCTGAATCACTTTTCTTTTTTTCCTTTCTGGAAAATCTGCTCCAAAACATTTGCATAGAAAAGTAGAAATTGCTACAAGTGAAAATAGGTCACTGAAAATAATCTATTCTTTTTTTAATTTTTGATATATTATTCTGAAGACATGTAGATACTGAATTTGAGGAGACAGAATAGACTAATATTTTGACATAGACCTGAAGATCAAACTGATGGGTCTCTGTGAACAGTCTACTTCTTGGTTGAAATCAGATTACGCAGGGCCCCAAGTGACTGAAACCAGTGACAAAATGTTTCCTAAACCACTTCAATATTTTGCAATAATTGTACAACCCCTATCTACCTCTAGCAGATACCAGGGCCACTTCCTCCGTCCTCCCTCACCTTTCAGACAGGCCTGATGCTGCCTTTGGGAGAGGCAGAAGCTATCAGCTCCATTTCACATCAAGACCTATAAAACTCTTACTTTCTCTTCTTTTGAGTTTTTTTGGTTAATGCCTCACTCTTTCCAAACACCGATCAAAGAACCTGAAACAAGGGGTGCAGTCGAGTGAAATGTTCCCCCTTTCAATGTAAGGGAGGAGACCCTCCGTATTTGCTTTCTGTGTTTGCTGAGAATAAGCGGTGGGAGCGGTAGCTGGGTGCAACCAAGATAACATTGAAATGTCCAGATGCCCTCGGTTCATTTCCTGGAGAAATGTTGTAGCGTTTAGAGATTGCTCTGTGTGT
>NW_006399777.1:12757032-12763306 GCF_000299155.1 Elephantulus edwardii | reverse complement strand
GGAGAGGAGAGGAGAGGAGAGGAGGGGAGGGGAGAGGAGAGGAGAGGAGAGAGGAGAAGAGAGGGAAAATCCAAATTTAGGGAAGACTGGATTAAAACATGTCTGAGCAGAAATCAAGAGCCACCCCTGCTGCCACCAACACAGAGACATGGTACCGAGTCACGTTCTTAGTACTCGAATTCCCCAACCTGAAACTGAAGAAGCTGCCCTGGGTACATATGCCATCAACCATGACAGCGTATACTCTGATGGTGGTGCCTATTTCTCCATCACCGGAGAAAAATTTATGGTTACTATGAAACCTCCAAATGTTGGCTCCGCAACAGATGAGCCTGGACATCAGAAGCTACTGTCTTTCTTGGCCTATAGAGTAAAAAATAATATATTCTAGAAGCACTCACATCTAGCTTCCTGTTTACAAAGGGCGACTCAGGTTTAATAATCTTGGACCAAACAAATGCATTCCAAAGCTCCTGAGATTTCTTCTTCTGTTCGCTGGATTTACTTGTGTCCTACTGAGGTTTTTAATGGCCAGACTATTCATGAGAATGAGACTGCCAAGCTGTCTAAATGGGTTAAAATACCCCTCAAGAAGATATCAGTGGAGACTAGGCTTAGTGGATTAGGGGTGGAACAGTCCTCAAACATGAAATATGGGGAAAGCTAAAAAGCAATTGTGAAGGAAGAAGCCAGTAAAAAGGGAGCAAGCGCATGAAAACTCGGACTAGAGTTTCTTTTGGGACCAGCAAAGAGACAAGCTTACCACAGTATTTTTTCCATTGTGGATCTATATAGACAGATCGATGGTATTAAGTGGCATTTTCCTCTTTGTTTTTCGTTTTATGCTCATTCTATAGCGATAGTACTGAATAAAGAGGTCATTTACTTTTTTTTTACAGCCCCTTAACATTTTTAAAGAGGGCAACTCTTTATCTCAAACATTAATGTTCTCTCAGAAAGCAGGAAAACTCAGAGAAGTAGGGAATAACTGATTAGGGTTCCCAGTAGTGCTTTGCCTGTCAATAGTGTGATAGACAACTTATTTGTGTAAGACTGTTTCCTCAAAAATAAAATGTATAAAAGGAACCAAAATACATTAATTTTCTAATTTAAAAAAAAAAACAACTGAACTCAGGAGCCAGGCATGTGTTATTAAAAATTTTTTTTGTTTTTTTAAAATATTTTTTATTGATTTTTATATTGTAATACCTTTATAGTATGTTTCATTCATATACACTTTCCCCCTACTAGTTTGTTTACCAAATTCAAATACAAATTTGAACAAATCCTTTCAATTTCCCTCAACCCACCCCCCACCCATCAAATTGTACAATCCAGGAAGCAGCAGTGTTGTTGTTTACTGTTGAATCAGAACCAAATGATAGCTAACACCACAGTGGGTTTTTAGAGGTATTTAATCGCAAGAGAGGAGACTGCCCATCCTTCTCCCAAAGACCAGCTGGTGGACTCGAACCTCCTGCCTTTGGGATTGCAATGCAGCTTCTTGCCACTAGGCCACCAGAGTTCTCAAGCAAGGTTGAGCTGTAAAAGGAATGTATTGGAGGATCTTTTCAGCCAAGTCCCTCTTTTTTTTTTTATTGCACAGTCCCTTTTATTTTGACCAATTATAGTGAAAATGTACCTGCAAAATACAGGAGACAGTGTGTGACATCTGTCTGAAAAGTCTTCTGGAGTGGTTTAGTTTAAACCCCATGGTACAAATAAAGAAAGAGTGACATAAAGAAGAGACACGGCCTGGAAGCATGTAGCCTGTTAGTGGCAGGATCTGGAGCTGGGTCTCTAGGTGTCCTAGTGGTCAGGTCTTTGGCCCTGACAGCCCTGGACCCACCTTTGGCCCCTGATGGAAATGCTGTGTCTGCCATGTGACCCCATGAGGTGCTTGCATGACAAGAGTGACGAGAGGGAGGTTAGCAGGATAACTCCGTGCTCTCAGCTCAGCGTTGACAACTGAGAAGCGAGAACATAGCTCTAGGAGTGAGTTTTCTCCTCTCAGAAGCACGGACACCTTTGCATTTGAAAGCAGAGGGCAGAGAAGGAGCCTGAGAACAGAAGTTGAGGCAGAAGTCTCAGCCAAGTCATTTTTCAAAGCACCCACCAGGCAAAGTGCTAGGGCACATGCCATAACCCCAGTCGACTCGTCTAAAACCAAATGCGGATCATACTACCTGCCCTGCCCACCGCTGTAGCATCGAACTGGGAACATGCAAGTGAAACGTGGGTTAGGAGTTGGGAGGATAAAAGACAGAAAAGAGTTTGGTGGGTGATTCCTGGGGCGGTTGTCTCTGAAGTGAGATTAGCCACGCTGGTCTCCATTAGTGAAGAGAGTCTGCAGGAGGGGCTGGTGGGATTCTCAGTGGTGGTGAACATGTCAGCCTTCAGGGAGGTGTAAACAGAGGCTGGTACAGCCTGAAGACAGGGTCTCCTCTCCACTCAGTCCACTCTGCTCTCCACCAACTGGGCCTGGGCAGCTCAGCAGGACAAGTGCCTCTTGGCACCACTTCCCTAACAAATGAAAAAATAATGCCCTTGAACCAAGAGTGAAACTGAACTATCTAAGGAAAACACGGTGAGCAAACACTACGGGGCTGAGGGAAACCATCTGATTAGAAAGAGCTCACCTCAGGAACACGTTGGGTTCACACCTTCCCCAAGAGGAAGGCAGCAGCTTCTTTCTCCCAAGGCAGCAGTGGAGGACGAGGGCCAAGACCATGGCCACCACCACGTACCAAGTCGTGGGCTTCCTCCTGTCCATGCTGGGTCTGGCGGGCTGCATCGCGGCCACGGGGATGGACATGTGGAGCACCCAGGACCTGTACGACAACCCCGTCACCTCTGTGTTCCAGTATGAAGGGCTCTGGAGAAGCTGCGTGAGGCAGACCTCAGGGTTCACGGAGTGTCGGCCCTACTTCACCATCCTGGGCCTTCCAGGTAGGCACCTGCCCGGTAGGAGCAAATGACGGCAGGCCAGGGGCTGTCCACTCGCACTGCAGGGCCGAGGGACCTCGGATGTCAACATATGGCCCGAGCCACACTGGGTGTGACCCTGCTTTGGCTCAGAATAAAAGGCATAAATAAGGAGAGCGGCCATGTGTCTGAAAGGGGCGCAGAGAGGCAGACACCACTGGAAAATAAATAGGCAAATTCAAATAATTGCTTGTAAAGAAATGGGTCCTGAGAAGACTGGATCTGTCTGCTGATAATCACTCGATCAACGGATGTAGCTCAGGTAGTGTTGAGAGTGTGTGTGTGTGTGTGTGTGTGTGTGTGTGTATACATGGGGTATGTGTGTACCTACTCCTGACTGCACACAAATGGGAATAAGGTAGAAAGATAATGAATATCTGTTAGGAAGAATGTAGCAAGAGGTTATTTAGTTTTTTAGTTAGTTATTTAGTTTTGTTTTCAATTCAATTTAGTTTTTCTTTAAAAAGTTAGGGTTTCTTCAGATGCTAAAAAGAAAATAAATGATTATTGCCATGAATTTATCCATGTACTTTTTTCTGCATCTTGTGTTCAGAAGTTCTGGTAGACACAGCTAAAAATCAATGTGTGTAGAGATGTGTATAATCACACATGAGGCATCCTTGCTGCCATGAAGATGACATAGGTTCCGCCCCCCTCTTTGCATATGATAATTACCTCTTAATAGGCACCTTTGCAATTCTTTTTTTTTTTAACTTTTTAAAATCCTTTATTATGGCTTTGGTGGAGGTTTACAGAAAAAAATTAGCTTCTTATTTGTAGAGAGAGTGTTGGTGACAGGACCTTTGCAATTCTTAATTCAAGATGTTATGGGGATGCTCTTTGAATTTTGTTATTCTTTTAGAAAGCAAAAAATAAAAGAAGGAAAGGCCAAGCTAATCAGTGGTTCCCAGGGGTGGCCAACGTGTGAGAGAACAAGGATGTGTTCTGCTTCTCTTTGAAGCAAAAACATCTGGTAAACAGGTAAACAGAAATCACTTTGCTCAAGACTGTCAAAAGCCTGGGAAGCCCTTGAAACTGAAGAGGGAGAAGCAAATCAATAAATTCATCTTTGCTTTCAGCAAAATATAAAATATAGAAAAGAGAGCAGAAGAACCTGCGAATTTGATCAAAGTTGCCTCTAGAAGGCACCATGGCAGGACCAACAAGATCAATGACTCAGTATAAAGACTGGCCTGGGGGAGAGAGAGGAAGGAGAGCCTGGTGCAGGGAAGAAAAGCAAGCTAGCAGGCAGCTGGGTTGTGCTGTAGTGTCCAAGGACAGCTCAGAAGGGGAGAGATGCAGGAATCAAGGTGGGCTGGGTTGTTAGCTAAACCCAACTCTCCTATTCGAAATTGCCTAATGACCTCCCATGATGCGCCACTTCTCCCGGCTCCTCCACACACTGTCCATCTCATTTTCATCTCCATCGCAGCTTCCTCATCCCCAAATCCACCCAGATGACCTAACCTCTTCGCTACTGGCCTAATGTGGCTTTCCAGTTCTACTAAGTGATCTTTGCCCCTATAAATCTTTCAGAATCTTCTTAATCTCGATGGTCATTCTCTCGTGGAAACAAGATTCCCTTCCCCATCACTCACTGTCCATCTCAGGCTCTCTCTGGGGCTCTGAAAGACTCATGCCACCCCATCTGGGATCTCTGCTGATCAACTCCACTCCTTCATGCTTCTGTCATCTCCCCTCCCCTCTTGTCTCTGTTCGTTCCTGGAAAATCTTCCTTTGATTCTAATCATTGATTCTTGCCATCTCTCTCCCGAGTTATTGGCAAGCAAAGTAAAAGGCTAAAAAAATGAAGTAAAAGGCTGTTTTTCTACCTCTTTTCCCTCTTTTTCCTCCCCAATCAGGATTCTAATTTGTCTATTTGTGTGTGTCTCGTTCAACTTCAGTGTTGTAGGCTCTTCAGGTAGATAGGAATTCTTTCCCCAGATTCCAGCAGAGGGCCTGGTACATAAGAGAGCATTCAGTGAGTGGCTGATAACAAACTTCATATGAAGAATACTTCAATTTAAGTGCTCCTCTGAGTGAGACCAGTAGAAACAAGTCAAAGGTTTTTCCTCAAAATCAAAGGCAATTGTTTCTGCCCTGCAATTGTTCGGTATTACAGCTCCAAGCATAGAAAATGACCTGGTCCCTTCTTGGCCTAAAGCAGATGAATTTACTCATTCCATCAAGTGTTCAACAATTACTTTTTTTTTTTTTGCCCAACATGTTATAAGAAGCAGAGTTGCAAGGACTATAATAGAACAGTTAATACCAATTTCTCATTGGCTTAGTACATGGAAGTTGATTCTTTTGTCCATGTGATAGGAGAGCATCCTCTTTTTTCTTTGCCACACCGTTTCAGGTTGCTAGGGCAAAGAAGAAAGGGTTGAAGGATGAATAGAAGTCCTTACCTGCCCCACACCTGGAAGTGGCACATGTCATTGCCACTCATCGTCCATTGGCCAGGACTAGTCACGTGGTCTTGCAGGCTGAGTGCTTAGGTGAACTTCAACTGTCAGGTGAACATCACCTGTGTGTGCCACAAAGATCATTTATATAGTAACTTCCTGGGATGCCAGGGAACCCTCATGCTGATTTTAGTTCTTCTGTTGTTGTTGTTTGTTGTTAGTTGTCGTCCAGTCGCAGGGGACTCATAGTGACCCTATGAACGAAAGACTTGGACACCTGTATAACTTTCGTCCTCTCTCCAGGTTCATAGGATTTCCAGAGGCAAGCTCTTATGGAAGTGAATGTCACCCCTGCTTCCAAGCTTGTTTTAATCAGGGAGCTCCACCAAACACTGTCCATCATGGGTGACCATTATCACATTTGACTCATCAGTGTCACAGTGTTCGGCTTCACAGCCACCACGAGTTACCTCTGTACAGCAAGTGGACGTATCAGGGTTCTATGACCTAGAAGAATGTTTCTAGATAAAGAATTTTCTCAGACCCAAGCAATCAAAAACAATGAGAATGCAAATGAACTTCCACCATTGATTCATAGCAATTCTTCAGAAAATTCATTTAATTTCTCTATGCATGAAATAGTCCCTGCTACAAGATAATATAAATGGTGCTATCTGAGAAGCGAAACATTCAGGTAAGGGTCGAGGGGAATCCAGAGGAAGGGGTGCTTTTGTGGTGTAAGAATTCCTTGGCACTTACACAACAATGAATGATTTTTTTAAGTGAACTGGGGGTGTAGGGAGGTAAATGTGCTAAATGTGCAACAATAAATAAATGGAAATCCAAGTTTTCTGTAAACTTTCATTAAAATCACAATAAAA
>NW_006399777.1:12755617-12756812 GCF_000299155.1 Elephantulus edwardii | reverse complement strand
ACAAATAAAAAATAATAAAATTTTAAAAAATAATTAAAAACGTAGGAAAGAAAGGAATGTGGAAGGTAGGAGGAGAGGCGCAGGAGCAAAGAGAAAGGAGGGAACAAGTGAGGAATTTCCGGGTCATTCTTCTAACCACCTTGAGTCAGAGAGAGCAGTCTTAGGGAAGAAAGCCGTCTGATGCCCAGCAAGTCATGAAGTGGTTCCAACCCACAAAGGGAGATGTCCTGGGCACTTCACAGAGGGTATTAAGGCACCAGGAGTGGGAAAAAAGAATTCCTTAAATATCAAGGACTATCAACAGACTGCCTGGTGCCACCACTGGCCATTTAGTTTCTTAGCAACTGTCTGCCCCGTGTCTTTGTCAGTCAGCCTGGATTTAGAACAGCCTGCTGGGGCTGTTTTGCTTGTCCGCCAACACCCAGCACACTCTACAGCAGGCATTGAGGGATTGGAGTATGAGACAAAGGGTGCTGGTTTTCCAAAGTTGTTGGGTGACGTTGAGTCAACTATGTCTCAAAGCAACCGTACGAGCAACAGATGCGACCTTTGCCGTGCATTGCACCTTCCTCACTTTCTCATACACGCTCGAGCCCGCTTTTTTTAGTCACTGCTTCAATCCATTAGTTGGCCCAGTGGACAGAAAGTGATGCTACCAAGCCAAAGGTGGATGACTTAATCCGTGGCCCTCAGGCCTGTTTTTCATTATTTTTGTTCAAACATTCCTCTAGGTCGTATAGTCTTAGTGTGTCCACTCTCCGTACAGCAGTAACTCGCGGTTGCTGGGAAGCTGAACACTGTGACACTGATGTGTCAAATGCGACAATGGTTACCCATGGTGGACAGTGTTTGGCGGAGCTCCCCGATTAAAAGAAGCTTGGAAGCAGGAGTGGCATCCACTCCCATAAATAGCTTGCCTCTGGAAACCCTATGAACCTGAAGAAAGGATGAAAGTCACACAAGCATTGAGGACGTTCATTCATATGGTCGCTACGAGTCACCTACGACTCGATAGCACTGAACAACAATAACAACAACTTCAATCCATCAGCTTGAAAGTTTCCTCCCTTTTGCTGCCCTTTCTCACCATAATGGTTTTTTCCAAGGACTGCTCCTTCCTGACAAGATGCCCAAAGTATGTGAGATAAAGTTTTGTTATCTTTGCCTCTAAGAAACAGCCTGGTTGCATTTCTTC
>NW_006399777.1:12753367-12754937 GCF_000299155.1 Elephantulus edwardii | reverse complement strand
TAAAATGAGATCATTAACAACTTGAATCTTTTCTCAGCTGTGGGTTTATTTTGTGCTCTGTTTTTGTTTTTGTCGTTTCTGTGTGTCTGTGTCTTGCGCGTCCCTCACAGCCATGCTGCAGGCCGTTCGTGCCCTGATGATCGTAGGCATTGTCCTGGGTGCCATTGGCCTCATGGTATCCATCTTCGCCCTCAAGTGCATCCGCATCGGAAGCATGGAGGACACGGCCAAGGCCAACATGACGCTGACCTCTGGGATCATGTTCATCATCTCAGGTAAACAGGGGACTGGGTTTCCACCCTCGGAGCTGTTTTGTTGTTGTTTTGAGGTGACATGGAGTTGACTATGCCCCATAGTGGCCCTGTGAACAGCAGGTCTGAACCTCATCCCACCATCCCCATCCTCATGACCTCCCTCTATCACGCTCATCCCCATCGTGGTACCCACTATATCACCCCATCGCTCTGAGGGTCTTCCTTTCTTTCACCGACCATCTAACTTTCCCAGCATGTCTCTCTCCAAGCACTGGCTCTTCCTGGACATGGGACTAAAACAATTGAGATGCAGTCTCAGCATCCTTGCCTCAAAGGACCACTCTGGCTGTATTTCCTTCAAGACAGTCCCCGTTAATACCCTTCACCAACACCACAAGTCAAAGTCATCAATTCTTCATCTTCATTTTAGTCCTTGTACAACTTTCAGATGCACTGGAAGCAACTGAAAATACCAAGACTGGCATCAGGTGCACCTTAGTCTTTAAACAGACACCATTTCTACTTAGCACTTTGGAGAGGTCCTTGACAGCAGATTTCTCCAATGCAACCCATTCTTTTTTTCTATTTTTTTAAATTTCTTGACTGCTGCTACCTTGGATGTTAATTGTGGATCCAAGAAAAATGAAATTGCTGATGACTTCAATTTTTTTCCCTCCATCTATCATGATGTTGTCTATCGGTCCAGCAGTGAGGATTTTTTTTCCCCTTCTTGATTTTGTGATACAATTCATGTTGAAGGCTGCAGTCTTTGATCTTCTGGAACAAATTATTCAAGTTTTCTTCACTTTCTGCAAGCAAGGTTTTGTCATCTTCGTAACGCAGTGTGTTGATGAGTTTTCCTCCAAACCTGATGCCACTCTCTTCTTCATATGTCCACCTTCCCGAATTATTTGCTCAGCCTACAAACTGAATCAGGAGAAGGCGGGAAATCTCCTCTCACACACTTTACTGTCTCTGAAAACTCATTAGAAGGTCAACTGTAGGTTGACTCCAACTCAACAGCACACAACAACAAATATAGACTAGGATAGGTAGAGAGGAAGGACTGCCTCCTGACATATACCTTACTACATGGTTTTTAAGCCATGTAGAGTCCCCTTGTTCTGTTAGGAGAACTGCTTCTTGGTCTATATATGTTACTCATTAACACAATTAAGTGTTCTGAGAATCCCATTCTTCCTCATGTTGTTGTTGTTGTTGTTATGTGCCATCGAGTTGCTTGTGTCTCATAGCAACCTTAGGTAAAATAGCCCTAAACCCTGCTCTATCTTGTGTCAATCTTATTGTCTCTGACA
>NW_006399777.1:12739709-12752032 GCF_000299155.1 Elephantulus edwardii | reverse complement strand
CTTGTTAGACATGATTTATTATGATCCAGTCAAATGCATTTGCTCTGTTGTTTGTTGTTACGTGCCATCAAGTAGCATGCGACTCATTACATTAGTGAATGTCAAAAGCCAAAGTCTATCTATTCAAGGAAATACAGCCCTTCATCCACTATTGTCCAAACCCAGAGCCTTTCAGGCCAAGATTTAAGATGGGAGTCTGGAGGCCCAAATTCCCTCTATTTGGGTGATGAGTTCCCTCTTGGCTGCCATCTCCAGCCCAATTATAAACTGTTTTCAATCCTAAAGTGGTCAGACAACTCAATTCCTAAAGGTTTTATATTGGCAAGGCTCTAGAATACTCTTTTAAGAGCATCATCAAAAGACTAGATTAAAAATATTTGGCTATTGACCCCTGATCTTAAAATGCATCTCTCTGTGTACACCTAAATCTTGCCACCATTAGTGAGATGGGAATTCTAAGCACCAGCACTGTATCTAGCATAGAGTGAATTCAATAGAATTCAATAATCAATACTTAGATAGTCAATCTTGTTATTAAGATGGACTCTTCTTGACTGTTAAGATCATTTAAGGATTCCCCTGCCCATTTCCTTCACCCTCTCCCTCCATCCACCACATTGTACCACCCTGTGATTTTTGCACCTACCCATCCTCACGCCTCTGCTCCAACCTTTCCCCCCTTGGGTCCCATACATGCTTTACTAGTTATTCTTCTATTTTTATAATAATGATCTTAAGACTTTTCATAGAGGAAAACATTCAGATGGTCAACAGACACATGAAGTAATGCTCAAAATCACTGGCAATAAGAGAGATGCAAATCAAAACCTCAATGAGGTACCATCTCACCCCAGTAGCAGTGGCAAAATTTATCAGGACAGCAACCAATAGATGTTGGAGAGGGTATAGAGAGATGCGAACTCAGACACCATTCGTGCGATTGTAAAATGGTACAACCAATTTGTGACCCAGCTATTCCACTTCTAGGAGTGTACCCCAAGGAAATTAGAACTGAGACACAAATGGAGATCTGTACACTAATGTTCATAGCAGTGTTATTCACCATCGCAAGAACATGTAAACAACCCAAATGTCCAGCCACAACTGAATGGGTTGAGAAATCACGGTACAGTCACACAATGAAATACTATGCAGCACTCAGGAGGAATGATTCCAAAAAAATGTTAGAAAACTTGAGAGAGACTGGAGAGCATTATGCTGAGTGATCTCTCTCAGTCTCATAAGATCATTTAAGGATTTAAATTCCTCCTCGCCAGCCTCAGTAGTATTGAGACCCCTTCAAAGCTAATTCAAAACTTTCCTGGTCTTCGCCCACAGGTATTTGTGCAATTGCCGGAGTGTCCGTGTTTGCCAACATGCTGGTCACTGACTTCTGGATGTCCACAGCGAACATGTACACTGGTATGGGTGGCATGGTGCAGACTGTTCAGACCAGGTATGCTTCTCACCTGCATGGTGGTACCTTACAGCAAATACCTTGAGAATCCTGTTAAACACATGTGCCTAACATGTCACTGACTGAACAGCAACAATTTATCGGGGACTGCCACATTATAGTGCACAGAAACAATGATCTGTAAATTCATTAACTTCATTTCAGTGAAATGTCTGTAGTGAAGTATCTTTGGTGACTTGAGGCTGGCCTGAGTACATTGTTATTGTCACATTGTCAATCCATCCTGTTAGGGACTTCCTCTCTTTCTCGATCTCTCAACCTTTCCTAGCATAATATCCTTTTCCAAGGACTTGTCCCTCCTTACAACATGTCCAAACTTTGTGAGACCAAGTTTCATCATCCTTACTTCCATGGAGCACTCTGGCTACACTTTCTCCAAGACATACCTGTTTGTTCTTTTGACAGTCTCTGGGATATCCAGCACTCTTCTCTAATATCACAATTCAAAGGCATCACGTTTTCTTCTGTCATCTTTACTGTCAAACTTTCAGATGCATAGGGAAAGATTAAAAAGACCATAACCTAGATCAGACACACCTTGAAATTTAAACTGTGTGTTTTTCCCAGTGCCACTTACCTTTTGAATTCTTGACTGCTATAACCACACTAAGCTTGGAAGCAGGCGTGACACCCACTTATGAAATAGCTTGCCTTCAGAAACTCTATGAACTTAGAGAAACTATGAAAGTTATGCATGTTCAAGATTTTCATTCATAAGGTCACTATGAGTCATCTATGACTCAATATCATGTAACAAACAACAAAACATAACCACAGGTATTTATTGTGGATCTAAGTAAGATGAAATTGTTGACATCAATGTTTTCTCCATTTATCATTATGCTGCCCATTGGTCACAATAGCTGAAGCTAAGGGAAAGGTGAATGGTTCAAATCCAAAGATTCAAAGTATAAAAAAAATTCAAAACTTTGGAGGTTTGGCCCCTCCAAAGAACAAAGACGGGGTAATATGCTTCCATGAAGATTTAGTCTTAGACACTATATGGGGAAGTTCTATGCTGTTCACTCTGAGTTAGAATTAACTCAATGGCAGTGAACTTGGGTATTCTGGAAACAAGATTTCTTAGATTGTACGCAAGTTGAGTGAGTTTTAAATGCAATCACTGTTGCATTTAAAAAGAACAGAATAAACACAGAGACATGAGAAGGTGAGGAACACAGAGACAGATTTAAGCACAGATTGCTGGAAGACACTAGAAGCTGGAAGAGACAAGGAAGGATCTATAGCTTGAACTTCTAACCTCTCAAATAATGAAAAATAAAATTCTGTTCTTTGTTGTTATTGGGTGCTGTTGAATCCAAACTGACCCTTCACTGACCCTCCAAAGGGTTTTCCTAGGCAGTAAATCACACGGGAAGAGACTGCCCATCCTTCTTCCATGGAGCAGCTGGTGGATTCGAACCGTGTGCCTTTGGGATTGCAGTGCTACTTCTTACCATTCTGTTGTGGTAAAAAGAAAATCCAACCACACACTGCTGTTGAGTCAGAACCAACTCACAGTTGACCCTCCAGCAGGTTTGGAGGCGACTGGGCAATCTTCTCACTCACAGCAGCTGGTGGATTCGGATCACCTGTCTTGGGGTTGGAACCACAGCTTCCTATCCACTGGGTCACCAGGGCTCCTTAGGTAAATAAAATGGAATGACAAATCCTAGACAGTGGCTCTCTTGGGAATTTCATGAAATAGTAGTTATAGTGTTTATCATAGTAAGAGCTCCGTGTTGCTGGTAATAGTTGGTGTCATTGAGTTGGGACCAACTCATAGATTATCCTCCCAGGAGCTTGGAGGAGATTGCCCACCTTTCTCTCACAGAGCAGAGGTGGATTCAAACCATCTACCTTTGAGTTAACAGAGTAACTCCTACCACTAGACTATGAGAGCTTTCTATACAGGCTCAATGTTATTGTTGTTGTCGTTGTTGTCATCATCGTGTGCCATCAAGGTGGCACTGGCCCATAGCTGACCCTCCAGATGGTTTTCAGAGGCAG
This sequence comes from Elephantulus edwardii, assembly GCF_000299155.1. NCBI lineage: Eukaryota > Metazoa > Chordata > Mammalia > Macroscelidea > Macroscelididae > Elephantulus > Elephantulus edwardii. The sequence continues at coordinate 12,748,545 of NW_006399777.1, read as the reverse complement.
TTAATTGCACTCAGAGGCAGTTAATCACATGGGAGGTGATTGCCCATCCTTCTGCCATGGAACAGCTGGTGGATTTGAACTGCATGCCTCTGGGATTACAGTGTAGCTTCCTACCACTGGGCCACCAGAGCTGCCTACTAGTTCTCAATGGATGGTAGCCGTTGCTGCAATCATCACTAATTATGCAATTAGGGAGCTCTGTTGGCTTACTCATAGGGAATTGAACCCAGGGCGTACCTCTCTGGAGACTGAATCCGGAGCCTGTATCTTCTCTGGAGAAGGATTGACAGTCTCTTCTCTTGTGATTTACAGCCTCAAAAATCAAATGGAAGGTCAGTTCTGAGTGGATTCCCACTCAATGGCAATGAGTTTGAGTTACTATGCACACAATTGGCCGTCGATCAGGGCGCCAGGTAACAGGAATGTCCCAGGAAATTGCCTGGGGTCTCCTGCAAGAAGCTGCAGCAAGAAGTCTCCTGTTTTGTCCCCTTCCACAAGCAAGGAAGACTAGCAAACAGGTTGAGAGAACAGCCCTCACACCGAATATTTGTCTTTTCCCAAAGAAAGGAACGAAAAATAGCATATGGACCTTTTTCTCCCAGGATACGCTCAAAGGCTGAGCTTAGTGTATCAGCAATGCCCTTTGCACAACTGTTGGTCACCAGGGTCATTCTGTTAGAACATGGGTGTTTTCAAAACACATCGAAAGTATCATATTCCCTTTGGTTGCTGAGCTCTGTGCTTATATCACTTTTTCTCCACTGCTGGTATAACACAGCGGATTTTAAACATGTCAGCGAGTCATGGTGCTCCACACACAGTTCCCATTCTTTGAGGAACATCGAAGAAAACCTCCAACAAGAAGCATCCAGTGTGGTGAACTCTCTTCTCGCCTGCACTTGGAGATGAACGTCAAGTTAGTGTTGAAATTCTTCAGACTTCCTAACAGTTCACTTTTCCTTAGTTTCCTAGAGCCACTATTACAAAATACCACAAAAGGGTGACTTTGAGGGACAGAAATGTATTTTCTCACAATTCTGGAGTCAGTCTGACAATAGCTATGTCACTTTTATCTGAGAGCATTGTGAGAGGAACTGACCTAGGCCTCTCTCCTAATATCTAGTAGCTTCTGGAAACCCAGGGTGTCCTTTGCAGCTTATGCATGTATGTTCATGTGACATCTTCCCCCGTGTTTGACCATCTCCACGTCCATTCTCCATGTTTACGTGCCACCCACGAGAATCTTGTTTCTCCAGCTCTCACAAGTTTCACTTCTGACAAAATACAGTCATACCACTTCTCTATCACTCATATTAGTGGAAATATTTTAGTTTTTCCTTCTCTCCAGGGTTTCTACATTGCCCAATCACTGGGTTTTGTAGGCTTCTCTGTATAACACACCACTCTGAAGGGATTTATGTTAGGAACCACCATACTTCAGTATGATTCAATTGCTATTATCTTCAGTGGAAGATCCTATTTCTCCCAACAAAGTCACATTTATGGGTACAGTGCTTTAAGATTCAAGAGGTCTTTTTTGAGGAATGTAATAATATGATCTATAATAATGAGGATGTGAGGATAGATACCTATGTCTAAACGTCTATTGGGAATTAAAGTTATTTTATTCCCTGGAGATCTTGGGTCAGACAAGCCCAGTATAGTTTACAGTTTTGGCTGAAACAAAGGAGAGTGTCTGTGTCTGTCTTGTTCTCCATACCTGCAGAGCAATGTTAGACACACTGTCGTTGTAAGATGCCATCAAGTCAGCTCTGAGTCTTGAGACTCTCCATCTACAACAGAATGATCCTGTACCATCCCGCAGTTTCTGAACACTGAGCCCACTGTCGCAATCACCATGCCAACACAACTCACGGAGGGTCTGTCTTTTCCTGACCTCAGCTTTTCCAAAGATGATATGTTTTTCCAGAGACTAACCCCTTTTCATAACACGTTGCTGTTGTTGTTGTTGTTATGTACCGTCGAGTCGCTTGCGACGCATAGCGACCCTATGTACAACAGCCCTAAACCCTGCTCTATCCTGTGCCAATCGCACCATCTCTGACACTTCCATCCCGATTACCCCAGTCACTGAATCAATCCACCTCATAGAGGGTCTTCCTCTCCTGCGCTGTTCCTCTATCCTACCAAGCATGATGTCCCTCTCCAAGGACCTGTCTCTCCTTACAACATGCCCAAAGTGTTTCATAACATACATGCCTGAAAGATGTGAGACAGAGTCTCATCTATATATAGCATAGTCTTCCAAAGGAATAAACAAATCTATTGTGGAAGAATTGCAGCCAAAGACACACATTATTGTTGCTGTTAGGTGCCATCGAGTCAAGTGTGATTCACAGTGACCCTGTGAACAACAGATCTGAACCGAGTCCTATCTCCTGCCATCCTCATCATCTCTGATATCCTTGATCCCATACCCCGTCCTATCTCCTGCCGTCTCATCATCTGATACACTTGATGCCATTGCTGCAGTTGTGTGTCAATCCAGCTCACACTGTAAATGACAATAAATATTTGCTGAATAAGTGAATGAGTGGATACTGTAGCTTAGTTTTTCTCAAGACAATATTCCTGTCTCCCGAGATGGTTGCAAGAATTACTCAAGAAAAGGTAAACAGAACATTTAACCCACAACAAGAGTTCAAGGAACCAAGCTCCCTCCAGAACTAACACCTGGTTCTGTGTCTTTCAAAGTTCTCTTTGTCAAATTTTCAAGACACTTTTCCAGTCAAGAGGACCGAGAGAGATTCCTAAGATCAGAGAGATGCCTCTGAGAGTAGAGACTTGGAATTCTGTGCTTGACTGATGTGAGGGGCCCAACAATCTTGCCTCTGACTAACTTTAATCCCCTTTGGATTCCCCAAGGTCCTGTAATCTGACTGACTGAGACCCAAGGGGACATGGGTTGGCAGGGTTTACTGTAAATTCATGGGTCACGGATGTGTAATCCAAAGAGCAGACGCAGGGAGGTGCGGGCAGCTGGGTGGAGCCTGGAGATGTGACTCCCACACTCAACAGCTGTCTCTCCCGCGCAGGTACACCTTTGGTTCCGCTCTGTTCGTGGGCTGGGTGGCTGGAGGCCTCACGCTGATTGGAGGTGTGATGATGTGCATTGCCTGCAGGGGCCTGATGCCAGAGGAAACCAAGTAAGTCTGTGCACCTCAATACAAGCAGTCATTCCATTCCCTCCAAGTCCATTTTAGGGTGTGAACCACAGACAACACCATTACATCAGCCCCATGGAATCACTTTACTAACAAAAAGATTGATAAGCTTTCTCCTTCTTTTTTTTCCTAATTATTTTGTGTGTGTGTACTGTCAAATCGCATCTGATTAGTACAGGAGGAAATTGTCCCTCCTTCTCCAGCAGAGCATCTTGTGAATTTGAACTGCATATCTCTGGGATTGCAGTGCAGCTTCTTGCCACTAGGCCACCAGAGCTCCCTTAAGCTTTCTCTTTCTAAGGGATATTTCAGCCTGAGTAGGTTCAGGGACAATCCTCTTTGAAGTGAAAAACCACACCTGTAGATGCCTTCTAGTTCCCAGGTCGTCCAAATAATTCGAGAAAGGCTGGCAGTTTGAATCCACCCAGAGACCACTTGGAAGACGGTTCTGGTGATCTGACCCTGAAAGATCATAATTTTTCGAACTTTAATGGACAGTTGCACTCTGCATACAGAGGGCTAGCCGGACTTGGAATAATTTGGCAGTTATGGATCTGATAGACGCCTGCTAGCTTCAGTGTTCTGTCACTCAAGTTGTTCTTAGCCCAGGAGACATTTGGCAGCATCTACCTAGAGCCATTTTTTATGGTTACAGCTAAAAGGGGAGATACAGGCATCTAGCATGCAGAAGCCAGAGATGTTGCTCATTTTGAACTGACTTGTGTTCCCTGCAAAATTTACATTGATGTTCTTACCTCTGGCGTACATGTTCCTAAGTCTTAGGAAAACCAGGACAGTTGGTCACCCAAGGCTTTGGGGCACTGGTCCCCCAGCTCTGCAAGGCACAGAATCTCTTGCTTTATGTTGGAGCTTTGCTAAAGTTGAGAGGTGACCACTCTGCTAATCAATTAAAAATTCATTTGAGGGAGCTCTGGTGGCCTAGTGGCAAGAAGTTGCACTGCAATCCCAGAGGAACACGGTTCAAATCCACCAGAGGCTCTGCCGGAGAAGGAGGCGCAATCTCCTCCTGTACCAGTCAGATCTGATTTGACGGTACACACAAAATAAAAAAAAAATTCATTTGAACAAAGTCTATGGGACTTTATTATGTTGAAGGATTTGCGGGCTGGAAGTTACATCTGTGTAGCCTCCAATCTGCTCAACGTGTGAGTGAGAGAACTAAGGCCCAGGGAGAACAGACGACCTGCTAGAAATCACAAGGCTGGTCAGCAATTGAACCAGACTCTCTCAGTTCTAAATGGAGACCATTATGGAGTAAATGAGAGGAGAGGGAGAAGAAAAAGGGGGGAAACAGAGACGGGTGAGGGTATACAATAAGGGTTTGCTTTAGCATTCACTATAAGACATTAATTGCAACAATTGAAGGTAATGAATGCCTATGAATGATTTATGAAAAACAACTAACATGATCTGCAATATTATTCAAAATGGGTGACCCTAGAGGACATTATGCTGAGTGAAGTATCTCAGTCACAAAAGGATAAATACGGCATGGTGCCACTGTTGGAAAACAGGACTGACCTTGGGGCTAGGGGGGGAAGACTGAGAAAGAAAGGTCAATAATATATACTGCATTGAAATAGATGAGGGAGAAAACTGTTTAAAAAGGATATGTGATTAGGTATTTTTGTCATGACAGGAGTCCAGAGTGAAGGCTGCATGGTGGAGTGGACCTGGGGGAAAGTTTGTAAAACAATGAAAGAATTTTTCTTTTACTTTTCCAAGAGGGTAGTTTACTGAGGAGGAGGGTTGGGAGAAGAGAAAAGTACAACAATGAATGAATGGAAATCCAAAATCTCTGTAAATTTTTATTGAAATTAATAATAAATTTTTTTTAAAACCCTAACGTGATCTATAAAATTTACTTTTCACTCAAATAAAAAAAGTGGTAGAAACAGAAGGGAAAAAAATGGAGACCATTCAGGGTAAATGAGGGTGGTTTTTTTTATACCACCAAAGGCACCTGTGGTCACGGAATATTCCTTTTTTTTTTTCTTTCAGCTACAAAGCAGTGTCTTACCACACCTCAGGCCACAATGTCACTTATAAGTCTGGGGGCTTCAAGGCTGGCACTGGCTTTGGACCCAACACCAACAACAAGAAGATATACAACGGGGGTGCCCAAGCAGATGAAGAGATACAATCTCACCCTTCCAAATATGACTATGTGTAGTGTTTGAAGATAATTCAGCATGTACAGCAAATTAGAGCTCGTGCAAGAAATTGGGAAATTATACACAATTCCTCAGCACTTTTGACTATTTGGATGGTTGGAAGTTAGAGAAATTGTCATTTCATCTGTGATGGGAGATTGGATGGCCTCATCCAGTTAATGGCCTCCATCTCTAAAGGTTACATCATCAAACAACTGAGTTCTCATTTATGAATTAACTCATATTTTTCCAATCCTTTTCTCTCTTTTCCATAGTTACTTACAGAGTTTTCTAATCTGATGGCACAATGTGTCTGAATCCCTATCACACCCTCTTCATGATTTTGACAAACGCTCCCTCTTCCTTCCATCGATCTGTTTCCCAAGCTCATCACTCAGCAAAATTTTGAAAGACAAAGAAACAAAACCCGAGAGGCATTATTCTCTACAATTTCATTTTTACTTCTCTACCATTTCATAGCTACAATCCAGCTTTTAAGAAATGTATACTGAGTGGTAGATGATGGGAGAAAGATATTTGAAATGTGTCTAACCCATGATGGGGTGACTTCAGGTTTCTTGAATGTGATGTTAAAAGTTCCCTGGAACAGTTTGGTTTTCAGTTAGAAGGTATCACGTCTTTCTTCTTCTGTTGGCACCTGTAATTCTAGCCAGGTTAATGGAGAGGTAATCTGGAATCCCCACTACATAGTCTCTTCATATGTGAGGCCAGCATTTGTCCCTGAATAAATTAGAAACGGATTTTTTAATATAATCACATTAAATTACTAAATGCCATTAGAATAAATAATAACTTTTTAGGAATATCCTATCTGTGTATTAAATTAACCTCATCCTGCATCACATGGGTACAAGAAAATGAAAAAGTAATTAGTGTTATGCCATCTATATGGCACTTAATAAAGTCACATTGATAACTGAATTTCATTAGATGCTCACTGATGATAGCTGTCCCCTCTTTGCAATCTCCAGAACTCTAATTGCTCAAGATAGAATCAGTATAATAACATTTGTTGTTGTTGTTAAATGCCATCGAGTCGAGCACAACTCGTAGTGACCCTATAAACAAAAGACCTGTGTAATAAAATAAAGATAATAAAAATAATAGCAATGGAGCACAACAGATTCCAGGAAGTAGGTTGAAACAAGGGTGTTTCTTTAAAAAAATTATGAACTACAATTTTGTTTCCCTGCATCACACGTCCACTCACTTGACTGCAGGCCCTGCCCCTGGCCAGCAGCACTTACTAAATACTGTGATTGGATTCTTCACTCTCAGAGCTACTTCTTTCATTAAATTGACCCGTGGTGGTTAGACCATCGATGCTCAAACAGAAATGAAAGTGCTGCTAAACTAGGCCTTCCCTGTGCTTTTACCACTGCCCTTTTGGGAAGAAAATCTAAACTTTTTCCAGGTCACCAGGATGCCAGCCTCAGATCCAGAATAGACCTCTAAGGGAAGCCAAGACTAGGGTGGTCTCTCAAAGTTACCAATTCAAAGAGCTGTTTCGCCTCTACAGGAATATAACCATTGGGTTATTATTTGCTAAAAAACCTTACCACAGTAGTGCAAATCAAAGGGGCCTCCAAGACATGGGTGAATAGGAACAGGGGCCTTCAGGCTGGAGAGACCGTGGCTAGGAGTAAGAATTGTTGCTCCATTCAACAACAAGGAATTCTGTACACCAAGGGCCGTAACAGGAATCTTAGAGTGCCCTGCTCTGAGGCAGGAACGATTTTAGGCCAAATTGGATGGGACAATCACACAACTCATTAAGTCAGATGGTGTAGGGATGAATAACCAAACCAACTCAAGGAAAAAAGAAGACTTAGAGATTGTTAAGAGGCCTCAGGATTTGATGTGAACGTCATTCCCTTGAGTTAAAGCCATGGGGCTACAGATTTAGGTAATGAGGTCTCCTTTCTACCACCAAAACTCTCTTGGCTGATCCTAGGGCAGTGAGGTATAACTCAGCTCAGTCTTTAACGAGCATATTCTCTCTTCCACACCCAATTCTTTGAAAGTCCCTGTGCAGTTTGATTGTACTCTGTGATGTATGCTTTGCTCTGTCTTGTATATGCATTGAGTATTGACCTGTGCATTTTCTTACTTAAATATTAAAAACACTGTTGTCTTACATTTGAACAGCTTCTGCCTTCCTCCCCACCTCCACCCCTGTCTGAGCCCACGCCCCAGGCTTTGGGAAGAGGAGGTGGGAGATCCGGCATCTCCAGGTTGAAGGAGTCTTCCCTGGGGTGGTTCTGCTGTGGCCTGAGGCAGACACCTATTCCTACCCAAGAGCAGCCTGGGCCAGACCCTTTGTCTTACCATACCTCAGGCCACTAACCCTGTTAGTGGTTTCAGCAAGTTGGAAAACTTATGTGGAAGGGAGTTCACAGTGTAACCAGGCCTTCAGTATGGACTCTCGTTAGCTGGCTGGTCTTGGATGAACCAGCCTGAAGGTTTAATGTAATTGGCTTGCTCTTCAACCAGCGAAAAACTAAATCCATCACCTGCCCTTTTGACGTCAAGAGCTGGTTTCACAAGCTCCTTTATCACAAGCAGCCTCTGAGGGTGCAAAACCGGGTGAGCTCTAGAAGTCTGACTAGACAGAGCTCAAATCAGGCACCTACCCTTTCTGAGCCCCAAGCCTCAGTTTCCTTATCTATGAAAAGAAGATGGGAACAGATGAGGGGAAGAACTGTCTGAAATGAATGTATAATTAGGCATTGTTTGTGTGACAACCCTCTGAAACAAGAAATGTTTTGCAAAGTGAACTGGGGGAGGAGAAAAGGGGAGAGCAGGAAGACATGAAGAGCAGGAAGACATGAAGCAATGAATGAATGAAAACCCAACCTTTCTGTAAACTTTCATTAAAGTCACAACTGAAAATAAATATTAAATAAAAAATGGAATTTTACTGTCTAAAACATTTCATAAAAACTAAGACGATGAGGATAATGAAAGCAGAGAAGCTACTAAAATGGCAACATCCGTCTTACATAAGTTTACAACAAGCAGGGCATTAAGAACCCAAAAATTTTCAAAATCATGGCTTCCGATGAAGATACAGAACTGTACAAGTGGATGGCGGGTGAGTGTGGGTGTGGGGAGGTGTAGGTGTGGGGGGGATAGGGGAGATGTGAGCACATGATTGGCTACCTGATTACCCAATCGAGACGGGTCATTTTTTTGAGGTTATGAATTGAAAGCAAGGCCGTTAAGTTCTTAGAGAAAAATAATTGTGTGTCCTGAGAACAGATCAATCAAAACTATCGAATGGACTACAAGGTCTATGTCTGAGAAACACTGAGGGGTCAGTCCCTAAGAACTCCCAGGGGCCTTGATGTGTGACCTCAGGAAGCCGTGTATTAAGCAAGGATAGCGTGACTGAATCCTTCCACTTCAGTCTTTATACAGGGAATCTTCCCAAAATTCCTAAGGAGACAGAAGTCA
>NW_006399777.1:12727454-12739609 GCF_000299155.1 Elephantulus edwardii | reverse complement strand
TAAAATATATAATATAAAAATATATAAAAGAATAGTTTACTAGAAATGTGTTTTTTTTTTTTAATTGAGTGCAAAGTTCTTTACCTGTTCAGGCTTTAATTACATTTTCTCTGTGAACCAGAGTAACGTCTCAGCTCTTTCCTTCTGCACAAACATACTAGGCTGTCTGATGACAGAGAGGCTCAGAGGTTCCACCTCCAAACTTCTGGAAAATCGAGTTTCCACCAAAAGGTGGGGAAGTTGAGATTTAAAAAAAATATTTTTTCCCCAATTTCTAAGGCCCTTAGACACCCAAGAACATAGACTTTCTGGCATACAACAAAACTTTACATCTTGACTAGGGATCGAGATCTGGTGAAGTTAGATAGTACAGTTCTAGCTATATTGTTATTGGTAAGTGCTGTTGAGTATACCTCATAGCAACCCTGTGAACAAGATCTGAGCCTTGTCCTCTCTCGTGCACATTCTCTCCATCTCTGATCTGCCTTGTAACTTCCTTGTAACACTCACAATGTCAATCTACCGCTCTGAAGGTCATCCTCTCTTTTACTGACATCTACACCAAGGACTGGCCCTTCCTAACAACATGCCCGAGGTTATGTGAGATAAAGCTTTGTCAACCTCACCTCTTCTCCAAGACAAACTTATTTGTTCTCTTGGCAATCCGTGGAATATTCCATACTCTTCTCCAATCCCACAATTCAAAAACAGCGATTCTTCTTTTGTCATCCTTATTCATTGTCCAGCACTCAGATGCATAGCAGAGGACTTCAAGAATCATGACATGAACTAAGTGCACTTTAGTCTTTAACCAACTGCTTTTCAGCACTCTGAAGAGGTCCCTGACAGCAGATTTTCCCTATATAAGTCTCCTGCTCTCTTGACTGCTAGAAGCTGAGTGTATTGGTTGTGAATCCAAGCAAGATGAAATCGTTGGCAACTTCAAAGTTGTCTCTATCATGATGTTGACTATAGGTCCAGTGATTAGAATTTCTGTTTTCTTGAGGTTATGATACAATCCATATTGAAGACTACAGTCCTTGATCTTCTGCGTCAAGTGTTTCAAATCCTCCTCAGTTTCAGCAAGCAAACTTGTATCATCTGCAAAGTGCAGGTTGTTGATAAATCTTTGTGGGATGCTGATGGCACATTTTTCTTCATACAGTCCGTCTTCTCGAATGATGTGTCCGGCATACAGATTAAATAGGTATAGAGAGAGGATGTAGCCATGACACGTACCTGTGTTCACTTTGAACCATCCAGTCTCTTCACAGTAGCCCAAATTAAATGGATATGATCATATGAAATATCAGGAGTTGATGATAAGATCATTTTCTTTTCATATGACATTAAATGTGGATAAAAATGATCACCAAATTACCAAACATTCTTCTGAATTCCATTCTGAAGCAAGAGTATAGAGTTTAGATACAAAACAACATGTCCAGCAGCGTTGATATTTAGTGTGCATGTTAATTAACCAGAGCATTTTTCAATAATTTCACCTAAATGCAATCTTAACAGCTGATTTTGCAGGATTATTTAGGTAATTGTTGTTGTGTACCATCATGTTGGAGCCAACCCATAGCTGGCCCTCCAGCAGGTTTTGAGAGGCAGTTAATGGCACGGGAGAAGATTGCCCATCCTTCTCCCACAGAGCAGCTGGTGGATTTGAATCACATGCCTTTGGGATTGCAGCACAGCTTCTTGCCACTAGGCCACTCATAGCCACCCTATGTACAACCGCTCTGAAACCTGCTCTATCCTGTGCCAACCTTTACTGTCTCTAACATACCTACCCTATGGCCCCAGTCACTGAGTCAATCCATCTTATCAAGGGCCTTCATTCCATTTCTTTCTTAACAATGTCAAATTGTGCTTCTCATATTCCATGTTCTAATCACTAATGTCTGCTTACAACTATTCTTCCTCCTTTGTGTTTCCATACCTGAGGGCTCAGCCTCAGTTGCTATATCTGCTAGTCTAAGTGTGCTCTATTGTACATAGGGTTTTCAAAGACCTACTATTTCAAAAGTCTGTCTTAACTTTGAGTGCTCAGATTTAGAACAGTATCCGACAGAGAAGCATTTTATAGAAAGGAGCAGATGAAAGACATTTCCCCAACTATAGTGTTTACTATATTTCCTGACTTCTCCGTGTGTCTTTCTTCCCTAAATGATACTGTACTTATCATCCCAATATTCTAAATCATCTTTCTTTCTTTTCACTCATCTTAATGTATGTTCATTATCTATTTATTGATTTTTTTTTCACTCTCCTTAATGGTTACCACAGACTGGAAGGGAGAGAGAGGAGAGTACCAAACATTTTGGTCAAAGATTCTACAGAAGAATCCAGATTAAAAGGAGAGAAAAGCCCACAGGATTTTGAACTCTCACAGAATCCAGAACTCTCTGGAGCCATAGAGGCTCAACAAATCCCTGAAATTATTTCTCTGAAATAACCTCTAAACCTTAAGCCAAAACAAGAAGAAAGCAAGAAAAGTCTTCTGACGTTTTCTTAATACCAAACAACTGTTGAGCAGTAGGAATTGACCAGATGACGGCAGCATCGTGGGTGGTGCCGTAAAGAATGTTTGTCTTGTGAATTATGCTCTTTTAAGACTTATCTGTATGGGATCAAACTGACACCAGCAACACAGAGGGGTAAACAGAGAACTAAGGAGACAGTGAGTTTACGTGAGAAGGAATAACTTGGGAGAGGAGGTTAAAAATGACGGCACAACTCGAAGAATTAAGCCAGTTTCACAGAATTGTACATGTAGAAATTTTTCTATGTTTTGCTGAGTATATTTTCAACAACAAAAATAAGGTATATATTTATTTTCAATCTCAACACATTTATTTCTCCTTTTTTTTGAGGGATGTTGAGTCCTGTTTGAAAATTAAAGATCATGTTAAGTTTCTTCTATAAAAATATTGTATTTGCCCTTACGTTTAATTTAGTTTTCTTTTAAAAAACCTAAAGATGTTATATTTACTATGAAAAGAAGATGGTAAAATTTTTTGGTTTTCAAACCAGCAATTATGCTGTATCAAATTTCTTCTTAAAAAATCAGTGTTTGTGTCCTAAGAAGTCTACCAATTGCTTCATACTAAAATTCTTGTGGGGTCACTCTCTATCAACTCTTATTGTCATCAAATCAGAATTGACTCAAAGTCGACCACGCAGTAGGTTTTCAGAGGCTACAATCACACAGGAAGGAATTACTTTCTCTCTCAAAGTTACTGGAGGTTTTGAACCACAGAGAGGTGCTCCCTCCCTTTACGATAGTAACACTACCTCCTACGGTCTCTTTCACCAGAGCTCCTCTGTTAGATGTGGTCAGGTCAGTGATCCTACAAACAACATAATGAAAACACTGCCCATTCCTGTGTCACCCTCACAATGGTTACATTTGAGGTCCTTGGACCAGCTTTGTCTTCGTTCTCTTTTTTCACTGACTCTTTACCAAGGGCGATATCCTCCTTCAAGATCTAGTCTGTTCTGATAACACATCCAAAGTATGTGAAGCATCTTCCCTTCTAAGGAGCATGTAATTGTACTTCTTCCAAGATTGGTGTTTATTCTTCTGGACGTCAATGACGTATTCCATGCCTAATGGTAAGGCTCTGCGCTGCCAACCCAAAGGTGCACAGTTCAAAGCCACCATCTGCTGCGCAGGAGAAAGATGAGAAATCTCCTCTCATGTGGTTTACTGCCTCTGAAAACTCACTGGATAGTTAGCTATGGGTTCTCTCTGACTCAACAGTATGCAACAATAACAACATAGATATCCATATAGTTTTGCGTACCTTGCCAAAACTTTTTTGTGTAGTTGACGACGTTATGTGCTGCCAAGTCACCTGTGACCCATATACAGCAACTCTGAATGCCGCCCTATCTGGAGCCTGTCTCACTAATTCCGACACACCAACCCCCATTGCCCCAGTCACTGTATCAATCCATCTCATCTGGGGTCTCCTTCTCCTGCGCTGTCCCTCCACCCTTTCGAGCATGATATCTTTTACCTAGGACCAGTCTCTCCTGGCCATGACTTGCCCAAAGTAAGTGAGGTCTCAAAATCCTAGCCTCCAAGAAGAGACTTGGTTTTACCCTCTCCAAGACAGACTTATTTGTTTTCTTGGCGGTCCATGGTATGTTCAAGACTTGTTGTTATCAAGTCTACCATGACTCAAATTGACCCTGTGAAAAACAGATCCAACCCTGCCCAATCCTATACCATCTTCACCATCTCTGGTATACTTCCTTGAGCCCATTGATGCATTCACAGTGTCATTGTGTCACTATTTGAGCATATACTATATTCAATCTTATCTGAAAACATCATGAATTCATGGGCATCAATTGTTCCTCATCTTCCTTAATTATGGCCTGTTTTTGCGTGTATTTAAGGCAATTGAAAATGCCACAGCTTAAGTCAGGTGTCCCTTAGTTCTCAAGGGGACACCTTTCTTTGCTTTTGAACATTTCAAAGAACAGATTGTGTCGATCTTGATCAATGTAAAATACATCATTTCAATTCTTCTCTACTAATTCCATGGATGTTGGCTGTGGAGCCAAGTAAAATGAATTCTTTTACATCAATCCTTTCTCTGTTTATGATGATGTTGGTTATCGGTCCCATTGTAAGGATTTTTGGTTTTCTTTATGTTGAAGTTCAATCTGTACTGAGTGCTGTAGCCTTTGAGTTTCATCACTAAGTGTTTCTATTCTTCTTCATCCTAAGCAGGTAAGATTTCTTCCTTTCTGCATCACGGGTTGTTTGCGGATCTTCCTCCAACTTAATGTCACTTTCTTCTTTGGGTTTTTTGTTTTGTTTTGTTTCTTTTACTTTGAAATGTTTTTATTGTTGTTGGAAATATACACAGTAAAAGATATACCTAACCAACACATGTACAATTCAGTGATATTAATTACATTCTTTTTGTTTTGTTTTTTTAAGTGAAAATAAAAATTATTTTATTTTTTATTCCTTTCCCCTGAATGTTTCCACAATGGCCATATATGATTATGATAATAAGACAGAAATATTGAAAACAACACAACTCTAACTCTGTGTGCTAGTCCAGCCCTCCCCTAGACTGTATGTCATGGTAACCTGTGTCAGTTCTGCCTGACCTGTATGCTTCTATTTTCTTTTTTAAAACAAAATTTTATTTTAATCCTGAATTTAACGGATCTTTACAGAGAAGTTAGGGTTCCTTTGCCCATTTAACTCCGTCTCCCTTTCTTCTTGGGGGTGGGGGAGGGAGACGGAGTAAAATGGCCAACACTTTCTTCTTTGCGTAGTTCAGCTTCTCAGCACATACAGCTTGAATAAGTATGGTAAAAGGCTACAACCCAGACACATCTTTCTGATTTTAAATCATACAATATCCTCTCTTTTGGTAGGAAAGACTACATTTTGGTCTATACACACATGAGAACACTCGAGTGTCCTGGAAACCCCATTCTTTTCAATGTTACCCATAACGTGTTATTAGACACACAAATGAATGTCTTTGCATAGTCAATAAAACATGGGTAAATATCTTTCTCGTATTTTCTGCTTTTAACCAAGAACCATATTACATCACCTGTGATATCCCTTCTTGTGTGTCCTCCTCTAGATCCACCTTGAATTTCTGTCTGTTCTCTGTCCATGGACTGCTGCAGTTATTCTTTTAATAACTGTTTATTCTCAGCAATATTTTTTACCTTATTCGGTAATTCCCACATTCTGTTGGATCATTTTTCTTTGGAATGGGCAAAAATTTTAATAATAAATTTATCATTATCATAATAAGTTTTAATCATAAAGTTGGATAGGCCTAAAAATTCGACTAGATAGGAATTTATTAAACAGTAGCTTATACATATAGCTTCATATGTAAAATCTTAATAAATTCAAATTAACATGTAATTTAGTAGGGGAGTTTAACTGTAGCTTGTACATATCGCTTCATATGTATAATTTTAATAAATTAAAATGAACATGTAATTTAGGGGAGTTTGGTGGCCTAATGGGTAAATAAATGTGCTGTCAATCCTATGACTATTCCAGGTGTTCCATGGGAGAAGGATGGGCAATCTCCTTCCATGCAAATGACAGCTTCAGAAAGCCTGGTGAAGGGTCAGCTGTGAGTTGGTTCTAATTTGACATCACTTAATAACAAGAACAACATATGACACTAACGCACAATCATGGAAAGTATTAACACTATTAAAGAGAGCATTGAAGTTATCACAAAAAGAAATATATTCTATGTTAATTTTTAAGTTATTGCTTCTAGTCAGAAATAGAATTGTTTGTTTGTTTGTTTGCTTTTTCTTTGCCAACACTTTCCAATGTCTAAATGGGGAAGTCAGACATGGTGGCAGAGGGCCGTGACTGTCTCTCTGAAAGGGGCAGAGGGATCAAGAGTAACACAACCCCTCTGTGCTCCAGAGCAGAAAGCAGATTAAGAGCCAGTCGCCCAGCCCCACGGTGCCTCTGGAGCCCCAGCCATAGCAAGAGGTTCGTTTATTCACTGCTGACTCACAGACTCACAGTTATGATACCAACAATGGCTTTTACTAGGGACGTGAGGGAGAGAGGCAAAGAATACCTCACAATACAAGTCCAGCGTTAGCCCAATAGTTTCAAGGCACAATTCCTCTGAATGTCCAGGCTCTGGTTTCAGATCAGCAGTCAAATCCAAATCGTCCAGCAAGGTTTGCCCCAGAGCAGTTATAAGTCAGCTTCTCCTTCAAACAACCAGCAAGAACAGTCGAACCTTTAACTGCTACCAGCACAAATGCAAAAAGCCTCAGGTCACACCTTGCCACAGTTTCACCACAGCAATGCCACAGTCTCCCAACCACCATCACCAGAGCCTCACTCTCACCAGGGTCTTGCCACCACAAGTCTTGCTCAGCTCCAATCTTGCTGCCTCAAGGCCTACTGCTCAGTATGGGAAGTACCCTTTCTCTTATTCTAGACCCATAGCTGATAGTGATTTGCAAGATGATATGTTTGCAGTTAAGGTAGATGGAAGAGGCTAAATGGCTGAAATAAGCCAGCTTTTAGGATGACACTACAGATTTTGATGAATAATATCTTCATTTATATCTAAGAAATAAAATAAAACTGAAAGCTTCAGGAAGAGTAAAAAAAAAAACAAAAACAAAAACCCATGCACACCCATGTTTATCGTGGCTTTGTTCACAATAGCAAGGAGTTGGAAACAACCTAAGTGCCCATCAACAAAGGAATGGGTAAAGAAGCTGTGGTATATTCACGCAATGGAATACTACGCTGCCTTATAAAACAAGGAACTCATGCAATATTATTCAAAATGGATAACCCCGAAGGACGTTATGCTGAGTGAAATGTCTCAGTCACAAAAGGACAAATACTGCATGATGACACTGTTGTAAAACAGGACTGACATTGGGGTTGGGGGGAGACTGAGAAAGATGGGATAAATTATGGATACTGCTTTGAAACAGATGAGGGAGAAAACTTTTTAAAAAGGATATGTGATTAGGTATTTTTGTCATGACTGGAGTCCAGAACAAAGGCTGCATAGTGAAGCAGACCAGGGGGAATGGATTATAAAACAATGAAAGAATTTTTCTTTTATTTTTCCAAGAGGGTAGTGTACTGGGGAGGAGGGTTGAGACGGGGGGGAAAGTGCAACAACAAATGATTGGAAATCCAAAGTCTCTGTAAATTTTCATTGAAATTAATAATAAATTTTAAAAAAGAAACAACAACAAAAAATTTTTTTGAAGAAACAAAAAAACCCAAACAAATAAAACCAAACCAAAAACAACCAACCCCACATTGAACATGGAGTGCGTAAGTCAAGTACAGCCTGTTACCTGGAGATCTGGTCACCTCAGACAGTGTCAAAGAGGGAGCTGACAAGCTACTGCTGAGGAAAGCCTTCTGTTTACTCAGAAAAATGGTCATGAACGCAGAGACCGAACTCACTCTGTATTGTTCTCATTTTTCTTCTCCTTGAGAAACTGTCTGGCACCCATTTCTCCATTCAATTACCTCTGAGGATGGGAGAGAAGAGGCCACTGCTTGTGGAAATGAATGGAAGTTTTGACAGTGAGGGTCCTTGCTCAGGAAAGGGAAGTGTAACGGGAACAAGGATGCTCACCCACAGTTGTGCTTACTTCTGACTTCTCCCACAGAGCCTCGTAACCACTTTTCCAGCTAGAAGTGCCAACTAGATGGAGCAAAGAGGGGGCTGGCTTTCAGGGAGATTGTCTGTGCCTCCCTATATGAGAAAAGATTCAGAGGAGACCTTGAGTCCACAGCAGTCATCCTCTTGAACACATCAGACCTGCAACTGGTAAAGAAGGGGCTTGGTAAAACCTATGCACAGAATGTCCGGCATATTCTAAATGTTCTAAAAAGAGGGAGGTTCTTTAGGCTTCAATGAGTTTCACAGGTTTTCACAGGAAAGATCCTCTGTATACTTAACATCATGTTAACCTTAGCGCTTACTCACACATCTTAGGAATCAAGCAAAACTCAGTAACTTTTTAAAAAATTAATTTTAGTGAAAGTTTACAGAGACTTTGGATTTCCATTCATTCATTGTTGCACTTTTCTCCCTGCTCCCTCCCCCCAACCCTCAGTTCACTCTTCTCTTTGAAAACTAAAAGAAAAATTCTTCCATTGTTATACAATCCCTCCCCTGAGGTCCACTCCATTATGCAGCCTTTGTTCTGGACTCCTGTCATGATAATAATGCGCAATCCTATATCCCTTTTAAAGTTTCTTTTAAAAAAATGTACTTGTGTTTTATATTAAACAAAAATAATTTGCAATGTGTTTCATCCATATTGTGTTTCACACATTCCTTCATTCACATTGTGTTTCATGCAATCAATCCTATACATTGTATTTTACAAAATTAATCACCATTGTCTATGCCCGCTATACCCCATCTTTTCAGGTCCCCTTTGGATCTTTCCTACTTCCTTCACCCCCTTCCCTCCACCCACCAAACTCCGCCACCCCGTGATTTTTTCCCTTCCCCACCCTCAACACCCCTATCCCCTCCTCCTCCCACTTTGGACTTTTATATACAACTTATTAGTTATCCTTCTAACTTTACAATAATGGTCTTATGCAGTCTTTGTCCTTATGAGATTGATTTAAAAGCTTCAGAAACCAAGTCCTACATAATAATAAAGAAAATACAATAAAATGTCCCTCCTTGACTAGACGTTAGAAATGAAGACAACATGATTGATAACAGAAATGGGTGACAGGGAAAGAGAACTTTAAGTGTTCAGCAGGAAGTAGCTAAGAGAATACGCCGTCCCCTTTTCCTTATGAATCAGGGTGAAGTCTCTCTCAGGGAGGAGTGATAGGGAATGGCCAAGGACACACTGACAAAGGAGATTAATCAGAACTGGCTTTGACAAGCACTGTGGCAATTGGACAATTAAAACAGACATTCGGGGGGGAAGAAGAACGAACTGGGGAGGAGGGTAGAGAAAACAGTGCAACAATGAATGAATGAGAACCCAAAATCTCTGTAAATGTTCATTAAAACTAATAAAATTTAATAATAATTTAAAAAAATGCAGAATGTTATGAATAGTAATACCATTAGCCTCTGTTGATAATATACTAGATCTCAGTCCTTTTTTCAAGATCTTTTTTCATATCATCTCCAACCTGTAGTCCCCAAAATTACTCATGAAACAAGCATTAGTGTCTCTATTTCACAGAAAGAAATCATATATCTTACCCAAGGAAGTGGCCAGCCAACCTGGTTTGCCCAAGACTGTCTTAGTTTAGGGATTTGAAAGTTTGATGACCCAGGAAACCCTTCAGATGGAGAAAACCAGGACAGCAGGCCATCTTATATCAAAACAGTGCAGCTAGTATGTAAAAAGATTCCAACCAGAGTTTAATCTGAGGCTTTCTCCTATTGTTGCTGTTGTTATTTACCATAGAGTCGACTGTGACTCACACTAGGCCTATAGTTCTGAACCCTGGCTACCGTGAGCCAATCTCATTGTCTCCGACACACTTACCCTCATTACCCCGGACACTGTGTAAGTCCATCTCATCCAGGGTCTTCCTCTCCTGCGCCGTCCCTCTACCCTTCCAAGCACGATGTCCTTCTCCAAGAACTGATCCCTCCTGGCAACATGTCCAAAGTATGTGAGGTGGAACTTCAAAATCCTAGCCTCCAAAGGAGCAACTTGGTTTCACTCTCTACAGGACAGACCTGTTGGTTCTCTTGGCTTCCATATGTTCAATGCTCTTCTCCAGCACCACAATTCAAAGGCATCAATTTCTCTCCTGTCATCTTTAGTCATTGTCCTGCTCTCTGATGCATAGCAAGTAATTGCGAAGACTATGGCCTGAAATTTTTTAGAGGCCATAAATCATATCGTTCTCACCGTTCCCATCGTTCTCCCTGACACAGCTGGTGGGTTTGAACCAACTGTTTTTGGATTTTCAGCACAACAGCCTACCCACCAGGCCATCAGAACTACATATACACACATGGATTCATTTTTTTTCCTATTTAGTTCATCCTGGAGAGGGTGAAACCAGACTGCTCTTGGAGGCAAGCATTCTGAAGCTCCTTCTAACATACTTTGGGCATGTTGCAAGGAGGGACCAGTCCTTGGAGAGGGACATCATTCTTGGGAGGGTGGAGGGACAACACAAGAAAGGAAGACCCTCGATGAGATGGACTGATTCAGTGACTGGGGTAATGGGGGTAGGTGTGTTGGAAACAATAAGATTGGCTCAGGAGAGAGCAGGGTTCAGAGCTGTTGTACATAAGGACGCTATGAATTGCAAGCAACTAGACAGCACATAAAAACAGCAACAACAATAGGATTTATTCAGGCTTAATGAAAAGAGAGAGCGTGTATATAGGACTAATGTTGGACAGACAGACAACAGAGGAAGCCAAGCTAATTGATCCCTCCTGACCTGGAACAATCAGGCTCTGCAAAGCTTTCAGACTGTGATGTAAGTAATCCAAGGTCAAGAGCACTGTGTGTGTGATGTCATATACTGGATAGGTAGATCTTAGGGCCTCCAAAGTGAGAGGAGAGACCCGTCATAGCAGCCAAAGGCTGCCACAACCTCATTGAGATTAATAACTAAGTGGGAGCACATTGCACCCCAGCAACAACCTTAGGGTAGTGCTTTTTGAACAGTGTCTGGGTCCACTCCCACTGGCAAGGCTCCCATTCCTTCTTGTCCCAAGGGGGCCTGGAAGTGGCTGGCTGGTGCTCCTTTGAGGTTGTTATCAAAGCCGCCGCCTTAGCCCTTGTTGGCGATAAAAACCATGTTTGTTTTGCTCCACAGGCCAACTTTAAATTGCCAAAGAATTTGTGAAAGGTATAATATCAAACACATTAAGAGTGGAGAACTCTGCCACTTGTACTGATGGACCCGAAGACGTCAGTTACCATGGAAACGCCCTCTGGGAAGGAGATGGAGGCTGGCTGAATCGAGTTCCACAATAGGGCGTAAGTCACACAGCCAACCAATGCACTCCTTCGACTTTGAGAAATGTTTGCCAAAGTCTTGAGAGCTAAGTCATAAAGCAAAAAGGGAAAGAAGCAAAAATATCCAACTCTCAGCTAGTATGTTGAAAGCACAGAGAGTGGGTAAAGGAGGCTGGGCAGGATGTGGAAGGAGATGATTTTGAAAGTCAACAATGACTCTCTTTACAGAAGTTCTGGTAGAACCTGCCAGCAATAACTCACCCATCCGCAAAGGGGCGCACAGACCAGTCCTCAACCACCTGAGGAAGAACACACCAGTGAGGCAGGGAAACCTCACGAAAAATCACCGTAGAACTGGGGTCAGAACGAACCTCAAGGCCTCCTTGGCAACAGTCACCAAGATTTCACCTGATTCATTCTCTGTGACCCAACATTCTCCTTCCTGGATAACCGCTCAAGGAAAATCATCATGATTTTGTGCCAAAATATCACTACAAAGATGCTCAGAGAAACATTGTTTTTAATCTGGAAAATTAAATAAACATTAAAATACAATCTAACATTAATTTAGCCTGTCACAGAGCACCTGCTGCAGAGGGTCAAGGACTGCAGCCTCCAATATGGATTGAGGCTCAATGTCAAGAAGACAAAGATTCTCACCA
>NW_006399777.1:12703316-12726799 GCF_000299155.1 Elephantulus edwardii | reverse complement strand
CGGCATGTAACAACAACAACAACATCACAGAGTAACATAACAAAATATAAAGCAGACAAGGAAAATGGTGTTTAAGAATCTTCAACATAGATGGAGAAACATTTATCCTTTCATGATATGTGGAAAGGTAAAATTCATCCGGGTAAGTATAACATGACATAAACTACAGAGAAAACTGAAGTAGTTCTCATTTTTAATGACTGAAGTGAGGTGGTTTTTTTTTTTCGTTTTATTTTTGCAAATTTCCTATAACAAACATGTATAAGGCTTAATATGTTTTTTTAACTCATTTCATAAAAAATAGTAATATTTTAAAAATCCAAAGGAAGATATATATCTTTATTTAAATTCATGCTTTTACAATTTCTTCTTTGAGTCTTGGTTAAATAAATCACTATATATTATACTGTTTGATGTTATTTTTTACCTGTATCACAAAAACTCTTTTCACCCTGTTATATAAGCTTTATAACTATCACATTAGGCTTGATTTAGACTCCATTGACTTGATACTGTAAATTTTTAGTCATTCTCCAGTTGTTAGAAACCAAGACTATTCTCTATTTCTCATTACCAGCATTGTTTTATTAAAGGCAGACCTTTTTCTCATTTGAACTAGATTTTGTGCAGGAAGCAGAAGAAAACTAAGAACTCGGGCTTTGGGGGGAACTGGCCTGAATTCCAGCTTTCTTAACAGCTGACAATGTGACTTAGAACAAAGTCATGAACTGGAATGTATTTTTGTGTTTGTTGTTGTTGTTGTTGTTGTTATGTGCCATCGAGTCACTTGCGACTCATAGCGACCCTATGGACAAGAGCTCTAAACACCATTCTATCCTGTGCCAACCTCGCCATCCCAAATGCACTTAATCCCACCACTCCAGTCACAGAATCGATCCATCTTATTGAAGGTCTTCCTCTCCTTCGCCGCCCATCCACTCTCCCAAACATGATGTCCCTCTCCAAGGACCAGTTCCTCCTTGAAACATGCCCAAAGTATGTCAGAGGAAGCTTCAGAATCCTTGACTCCAAGAAACATTCCAGCTTCACCCTCTCCAGGACAAACCTGTTTGTTCTCCTAACAGTCCATGGTATATTCAACACTCTTCTTCAGCACCACAGCTCAAAGGCATCAATTCTCCTTCTATCATCCCTATTCACTGTCCAGCTCTCTGATGCATAACACGTAATTGCAAAGACTGGATCAGGCACACCTTAGTCTCCAGCCTGACATTGTTGCTCTTCAGGACTCTTGAGAGGTCCCTCATAGTTGACTTTCCCAATGCAATTCATCTCTTGATTTCCTGGCTGCTGTTACCAAGAGTGTTGATTGTGGAGCCAAGCAAACTAAAACTATCTCAGTCTCTTCACCATCCATACTGATGCTGCCAATTGGCCCAGTGGTGAGAATCTTTGTTTTCTTGATATTGAGCTTCAATCCATATAGGAGGCTCCAGTCCCTGACCTTCTGCAGCAAGCGCTTCAGGTCCTCCTCAGTTTCATCAAGCAGGGTTGTGTCATCTGCATAACGCAGATTGTTAATGACTCTTTCACCAATCCTGATGCTTTTTGAATGGTCTGAAATATACTGGTTTATGGTCTTACTTTAGATCCATCCTTTGTTCTTGCTGCCACTGGCCTTAAAAAAAAACCCCACATCTCATACTCATTACTAGTGAGCTAGATCACCCAGGACGAGACTGCCCGTCTTTGTTCCTCTGAGCCACTGGTGGATTTAAACAGCCTTTTGGTCAACATCACAACTCCTTATGGACTATGTCACCAGAGAAATAGATACATGGATGGATAGATGATAATAATAATAATAGTAATAATAATAATAATAATAATAATAATAATAATAATGGATAGATAATAATAATGATGATGAAGAAGAAAAAGGAGAAGATAGATAGGCAAATAGATCTATGATAGATAGAGAGATAATAAATTGATAGATAGAGTTGATTCTCATTCAATAGTATATAACAATACATACATATACATATAGAGATATCTTCTCTCTTTTTTCTCTCTTCTCTCTTCTCTCTCTCTCTCTCTCTCTTATTCTTTCCTTCTTTCTCATTACTGTCAAGTCAGTACCAACTCACATTTAGCCCTCCAGCAATTTTTCAGAGGCTGTAAATTACATGGGAGGAGACTGTCCATCTTTTCGCCACAGAGTAGATGATGGATTTGAACTGCCTATCTTTGGGTTAAGAAAGCAACTCCTTACCCACTAGATCACCAGAGCTCCCTTATAAAGGTATATATATATGCTGAGAGATAATTATTTCTATACATCTATATCTAATGTGGTAATGGTTACCCATGGTGGACAGTGTTTGGTGGAGCTCCCCGATTAAAACAAGCTTAGAGGCAGAAGTAGCAACCACTTCTGAAATACCTTGTCTCTGAAACCCTATGAACTTGGAGTAATGATAAAAGTTATACAAGTGTTCAGGTCTTTTGTTCATAGGGTCGCTAGGAGTCATCTACGGCTTGACAGCACTTAACAACAACAACATATCTAGAAAGAGAGCTCTGGAGGTACAAACAACTGGCAGTTCCACTGCTCATCCATGGACAGAACCTCTCTGGTGGTTCAAATTAATCAGCCACTCTGCTGGAGTTAAGTGATCAATCTCTCCCCAGGTGATGACAGTCTTGATTATATGGTAATAAGTGGGCTTTATAAAATACATGCACTGGATAGCACTAGACAGATAGTGCTAGGTATATCTCAGTGTAGATTTTTCTCCTTTGAAATCACACTCAACCAAATATTTGTATTACAGAGCCTACAGAAGTACAATTTCTTTGCCAAGGTAAAGCCTTCAAACATAAAGTTGTGCACCATCTAATATCATTGGCAGTGCCCTACTGTGGCACAGACCATGTACTACCACAAAAATTTCACACTCAAAACTGTGTCAATGCTAATAAGCAATGATGTTACTCTAGAGATTAAGGTGCAGCTGATCCAAGCCATAGCTTTCACAATTACTTGCTATGCATCAGAGTGTTGAACAATGACTAAGGATCACAGAAGAAGCATCAATGCCTCTGAGTCGTGGTGCTAGAGGAGAGTAAGAATGTACCACGTACCGCCAAGAGAACAAACAAGTCTATCCCGCCTGGAGAGGGTGAAACCAAGCTGCTCCTTGGAGAAAAGCACTTTGAAACTCCATCGCACATATTTTGGGTATGTTGCCAGGAGGGGCCAGTCCTTAGAGAAGGATATCATGCTTCGAAGGGTGGAGGGACATCGCAGAAGAGGCAGACTCTGGATGAGATTAATTGACACAGTTACTGGGTTAATGGAGGTAAGTGTATCAAAGACAGTGAAATTGACTCAGGTTAGGACAAACTTCAGAGCAATTGTCATAGGGTTACTATGAGTCACAAGTGATTCAATGGCATATAGCAATACCAACACTAATCCTAATAACTCCACATGGGTAGTTGATGTATTTTTTTGATAACTTCTGTCCCTGGAGTATTCATTGGGTACATGATTTGGTCTGTTTTTTTAGGAGAAGCTTTTTTTTAAAACTATTTAATCCTGACCTGCTGCTTCCTTGACATTGTGGGGGTTTCTTGGTATGCTTGAGGCAGCTTCTGTTGTGTCTGTGCAGCTAGCTACCTGTTCCTTATCTCTATGGTATTGTTGATAGAGTTGTAAATTCTAAGTGTTGCACTCTGTTTTGAAGTTGAGCAGATGTTCCTTCAGATTCCCCTTCTTACGGTAATATTCTTGTCTGATCTTTCACAGGCAGCAGGCAAATGAGATCCTTCCCTCTGGCCAACAGCACACTCTCCCATGTGATCCATCAAAGTAAAAGAATTTCAAAGTCTCACCAGCAGGTGGTCTGGCCTCCCACAAGCAGGCAGACTTCTTGCAAGTGAGAAGTCTTACCTGGGGTCCATGTGGGTTGGTGAGACTCGCCTGGGGTCCAGCCTAGTAGGTAGGACTTGTGTGGTGTCCACACATTGGGTGAGACTTGCCTGGGATGACCATTCGTGGGAAGGACTTGCCTGGGGTTCTCACTGGTGGGAGAGACTTGCGAATCTGTCTTGAAGGAAACGTAGACTAGGTGTTCTTTAGAGGTAAAGATGGCCAATCAGTATCTCACATACTTTTGGCACATTATGAAAAGAGGCCAGTTCTTGAAAAAAGATATTATGCTGGGAAAGGTAGAGGATTTTCAAAGGAGAAAATGGCCCTCAACGAGATAGATGGACACTATGGCTGTTTCAACGGACTTGAGCATGGCAGAGATTGGGACGATGTTCCAGGAGAGGGTCAAGTTCTGACCTGTTGTTCACAGGGTGACTATGTGTTGTAGTCAACTTGAAGGCACCCAACTATCACAACAAAAGCCTTAGACTCAGAGGTTCAACCAATCTCTGTTGAATCAATTAGCCTGGCCTTTTTTATGTTCTTTACTTGTGTTCCTCCCCATTCTAATGTGATCTAATATGATGTCTTTAGAATGGTCTTTAGAAGTGATACCCAAGTACTATCTAATTTGATCTCAAGGTCATGGAAGTTAAAGTTCATGTACTCCATTATATTTTTAACTAATTGCTTCTGTAATCTTTACTTTTCTTCCTCTTTTTCACTCCACACAAAAGAGACCAATTTGTACTTTAGTCCACTGCTTGCACGTTTTTTAAGGCCCCAGTCACTATTCATCAAATTAAAATAGACAATGTTGTCTTTGCAGACTATTATCACAATGATCTCAAAGTTCCCTAAGGCTAGAAATATTCTAAAGACTCAGGTCCAGAAATGTCTTCCCTTACCGTGTTTGGTTATGATTAAGAAGTTTGCGTGGCACTGCCCCTTTTGGTCCTGCTATATACATGGATATATTTACAGTTAAGTACTAATTTGAATGTAGCAGTATGACCTGCTAGCCTTTGCATTATCATGGGTAACACTTTTTGCTTTTATATAGAAAAAAGTAGGACTTTATGTAAAATGAAAGGATGTTGTTGTTTTTATGTGCCATCGGGTCGCTTATGGAAATAGAGGGCAAGAGAAGTGGAGCGGACGGAAACCTATGCATATTCCTCTTGAGAATTCTCACTTAATAGAATGTGTGAGCTTATAAAGAGTTATTTTCTGGAAAAGCTGGGGAAAAGATTAAAGACATCTATAGAATTGATCCTGGTACATAACTTTAAGACTTTAGCAACAAGAGATGACAAAGCCTGTCATCCAACTTAAGTGAAAGACTATTCTCAAAAGACAAAAAGTTATTCTAGAGCAGGAGAAAGGCAAGATGCCCAATTAATCTGATAATAGACCATTTTAAAATCAGACACACAGTGGCATTGCTGCATCACACTCTATCTCAGGCCCTGGGAGCTTAGGATAAGGTTTTGAGTAGAGGAATCCTGCACTGGATGTCTGAAGTTCCCCTAGGATGACAGCCGCCCACTCCATCCCCAACATCAGACCGGCAGCTGAGCAGACCGTCGTTTGTATCAGCAGAAACTGCAGCAGCTGCCTTGCAGGGAAATTGGCAAGTTCCACTGACAAAGGAAGGTCACTTCCACTCTACCACTAGCCCAAATAAATGGAGATCCTGAATAAAATGGAACCCAAAAAATCCTAATCTACAGACAAACTGAAAAGCAGTAATAGGGCCACTCCAATGGGCCGAAGTGGAAAAATGTTCTGGAAGGAAGGACAGTGAGTGGCCCTTGATGGCAATCAAGAAGTTGATGACCACAGGGTCATCTAACACAGGGGGGTTTCTAACAGACTGGAGTGTGTATGTAACCTCGTTAGGCAAGTCTCAGAGCCTGTATTTTGTTTTGGTTTTGTCTGTTTTATTTTTTGTTTACAGAAAAGTTAGATTTTCATTCATTCATTATTGTACATTTTTACCCTCTCTCTCTCCCTTCTCCCTCCCCCAGTTCACAGGTTGTGTTTGTTTGTTTCTTTGTTTCTTTAAATATTCATTCATTATTGCCCAATTACCTCCCTCCCCTCCTCTCTCCAGTCCTCTTTGCAATGTCGTTCTTATTCTGGGCTGTTGTCAAACATATAATGCTTAATCCTGTATAACTGGAACAGATGAAGGAGAGAGCCCATATGTTGTTGAGTTGAGCTCACCATAGGGAGTTCGCACCTAGAAAGGTATCATTCGTGAATACGTGAACAGAACAATTAACATCACTGACCCAAAAACACTGGATGGAAAGTACCACTCGTCACAGACCTAAGACAGAAAAAGAATCTCTTTGAAGAAAGCTAGATCACAACTCCAGCTGTCAATAGGACTTCCTGGTCTTTGATTTTGCATCTCTGTGCTTTTACTTGCCTTAGAGTTTCAGCGTGGCACACAAATATTACTGCAAAATCTGATCTGGAGGAAGTTAGCTTCCGCCACGGCTTTGTAAGCTCCTAACAGACTGACTTTCCTGCAAATAATGTTATCCCAAAGACTTGAATCAGCTGTCTGCCATTTGAAAACCAATCTCAAAGACAGGAGTAGAGTGCAACAGCAAAATTTTTATTATATCACATTATATAGGAGACAGGAGATAGGAGCTTCCCAAAGCTACTACTTGCCTTGGAAATCAACGTGGGCTTCAACAGGAGAGGGATCTGGACAACAGGATGTAAGGACATTTTTGTGGCATTTTATCCTTTCCAGATAGTCTTGTCAATGGTCACATCCCAAACTAGCTGACCTGGTCTCATCAATACTCCAGATGTGATTGGCACCATCGGTATTTCCTGGGACACTTGGAACTGTCCTAATGAGAGGAAGTCTACTATGATTGATGCTGGAATTGCTGTGGAGCTTTTGAAGGGAAAATGCTGACGCAAACAAGGAAGAACAGCTAAAAGGGGTCTTAAAAGGAGCTTAAGGACCTGGCCATAAGCTGTGAGAGCAACCAGGAAAGAGAGCTAGTGAAATATTGCTGAGGACAAATGGCAGAGGAAAACAAAAGTTGTTTTAAAAGAGCCTCAGAAAGGGAGACAATGAATAGGGATGACAGAAGAATTGGTGCCATTGAGCTGTGTGCTAGAGAAGAGTAGATGATTACCCCCAGTTCCCCTATTTCCCCTGTATTTGTGCAGAAAAGAACCTAAACAATGGACTATTCTATTTACCTATGCCTTCCTGTTATCCTCTTTGATAAATGAAAGTTAAATTCATACTCTGTGTGAACATGAACATGGGCATCCAATTTATAATTTTCCAAATTGAGAGTTAAACGTATAGTATGACTCTTAAGAATCTGTGTATCCGCTTGCCAATATTAATTTACTCAACAACTGGTGTTGTTGGAAATAAGATCAATATCCAAAAATCAGTAGGATTCCTCTACAGTAACAAAGAGAACTGAGAAGGAAATCAAGAAAGCAATACCACCTAAAATAGCTAACCAAAAACTGAGATACTGGTGTGAACCTAACTAGAGATACAAAAGACCTATACAAAGAAAACTACAGAGCATTTCTACAAGACACAGTAAAAAACCAAAAGAAATAGAAAAATGTGCCCTGTACATGGATAGGAAAACTCAATATTGTGGAAACAACAGTCCTACCAAAAGCAATCTACGTGTTCAGTGCAATTCCAATACAGATACCAAATTCATTTTTCAGGGAAATTATCAAATTTCTTTGGAGAGGCAAGAGATCCCAAATAAACAATACACTTCTGAGAAACAAAAATGAGGTTGGAGGTATAGCACCCCCTGACCTCAAAACACAGCAGTAGTAACCAAAACAGCACAGAACTGGTACAATGACAGATATATAGACCAACGGAACAGAATTGAGAAACCAGAAATGGACCCAGCTATCTATGGTCAACTGATATTCGACAAGGAAATCAAAACTATCAAATGGGGAAATGACAACCTCTTTAATAATTGGTGCTAGCAAACTGGACTTGCACCTGCAGAAAGCTGATAGAGGATCCACATCTCACACAATACACAAAAATCAACTTAAGGTGGATCAGAGACCTGGAAATAAAGCCCAAAACTGTAAAGTTTATGAGAGACAAACTGGGATCAAGCTTAGAAGCGCTAGTCTCAGGTATAAAGAGACTGCCAAATATAACCAGAAATGCAAAATATGAAGAGGATAAAATTGATGCACAGAACCTTCTAAAGATTAAATCCACGTGTGCATCAAAAACTTTTCCCAACAGAGTGAAAAGAAATCCTACAGACTGGGAACAAACACTTGGTAATACCATCTCAGATAAGAGTCTTATAATAAAAGTTCACAGAATACTCCTGGGCCTCCACAAGAAAAAAACTGATAACCCAGTTACAAAATGGGCAAAAGACATGGAAAGAATTTTCACAAAGGACTATATCCAAATGGCAAACAGACACATGAAGAAATGCTCCAAATCATGGGTAATAAGAGAGATGAAAATCAAAATCACAATGAGGTACCTTCTCACTCCAGTAACAGCGGCAGTTTAACAGGGCAGCGGGTAATAGATGTTGGAGAGGATGTGGTGAGAAAGGAACTCTTACACATTGTTGGTAGGATTGTAAAATAGTACAACTATTCTGGAAGGCAGTTTGGCGTTTCCTCAAAAAGTTGAACATGGAAATTCCGCATGACCCAGCTATTCCACTACATGGCATACACCCTGAGAATATGAGAACTGAGGCACAAACTGAGATTTGTACACCAATGTTCATAGCAGCATTAGTCATCATCTCAAGAACATGGAAACAGCCCAGATGTCCAACCACAAACGAATGGATTGAGAAATTATGGTCCATTCACACAATGGAATACTACGCAGCACACAGGACCAATAACTCTATAAGTTATTACCTAACTTGGGAGGGACTGAAGAGCATTATGCTGAGTGAACTAACTTAGTCGCACAAGGATAAATATTGTATCAAAACATTGTAGAATGAGTATAAGGATGCAGGAGGGGTGGGAGAGGCTGGAAGCAGAGGGATGTGGATGTGCAGGGGGAGGGAGGATTAATCATGGGGTTGTACAATTTGATGGGTGGGGGGGTGAGGGAAATTGAAAGAATTTGTTCTTGAAAACAATGTATTTGAATTTTGTAAAGTAAACTAGAAGGAAAAAATCAATCAGTTATGTTGTTGTTGTTATGTGCCATTGAGTCGTTTGTGACTCATAGCAACCCTATGCACAACAGCCCTAAACCCTGCTCTGTCCTGTGCCAATCGCACTGCCTGACACACCCATCCCAATTACTCCAGTCACTGAATCAATCCATCTCATAGAGGGTCTTCCCCTCTTGCGCCGTCCCTCCACCCTCCTAAGCATGATGTCCCTCTCCAAGGACCTGTGCCTCCTTGCAACATGCCCAAAGTATGTCAGACGAAGCCCCAGAATCCTTGCCTCCAAGGAGTAGCTTGGTTTAAACCTCTCCAGGATGAATCAATTTGTTTTCTTGGCAGTCCATAGTACATTCAATACTCTTCTCCAGCACCACAGCTCAAAGGCGTCAATTCTCCTTCTTTCCTCCCTAGTCATTGTCCAACTCTCTGATGTATAACAAGTTATTACAAAGACCATGGCCTGTATCAGGCACACCTTAGTCTCCAGAGAGACACCGTTGCTCTTGAGTAGGGTACTCAGTTATAGACAAATAAAAACAACAACAAATAGTGTTGTTGATATTGGTGCCATTGAATCAGAACAATCTCATAACTGTCCCTCTGGCAAGCTTTCAGAAGCTGTAAATCATACAGCAGGAGCTTGCCCATCTTTCTCTCAGAGCAGCAGGTGTGTAGGTGGGCTTCCAGCAGAAACACCAACTTAGCTTTAGTCCTTTGGACTTGGAGTGCTTGCTGCAGTAAATCAAGAACTATAGTCTTTAATAAGGATTGCATCTCAACATTACGAAAACAAAAATCCGTATGACTGAGCCAGCAGGCAACATCTTGACAGATGGAGAAAAGACTGAAGTTGTTGATGATTTCATCTTACTTGGATCCACAATCAACAAGCTTGGTGCCAGCAGTCAGGAAAGCAAAAGATTAATTGCACTGGAAAAATCTGACAGATGTCTCTCCATAGTATTAAAGAGTAAGGATGTCAGTTTAAAGACTACGTGCACGTGATCCAAGTCATGGTCTTTTCCATTACTTCCTATGCATGTGAAAGTTGGACAATGAATATAAATGACTGAATAATCAAGGCCTTTGAGTTGTGAAGTTGGAGAAGAGTATTAAATATCCCATGGACTGCCAGGAGAACAAACAGGTCCGTCCTGGAGAAAGTGAAACCAGCATGCTCCTTGGAGGCGAGGATGGTGAAACTCTGTCTCACCTACTTGGGGCACATTTTAAGGAGGGGTCAGTCCTTGGAAAAATCCATCATGCTTTGAAGGACGGAGGGTCAGCCTAAGAGAAGAAGACCCTCAACAAGATAGACTGACAGAGTGACTGTGACCATGAGCTCAAGTGTGTCAGAAAGGATGGTACAGGAAAGGGTAAAGTTGAAAGCCATTGCTCATAGGGTCGCAATCAACAGCACATCACAATAAAAACAAACAACCCACATGGAATCACTTGACAAGTATGAGAACTACGTACAAGGAAGGCAGAGATTCCAGCCTAAACTAAGGCTGTGCGGAGTGTGGGATGAAAACATATCTGAGCTTCTTATTCAAAGCTCTTCACATGCAAGAAATAGACAAGACAACCCTTCTCGCGAATCTAGCAGGTGCCTCTTTCTGCTCCCAGGCAAAACACAAGGGCCAATGTCTCTTTGTTTGGAGCCAGGCACAGCAATGTTTGCCTTTTAAGTGCCAAATCAGATTGATTTCAACTAGGTGCTTAGAAGACTCAGGCAGGAAAGCATGCAGAGGTCCGTTAGCGGTGTCTGTTACAGAACTGAGTTGGACACAGGTAAAAAATCACACACCACACAGTTCCCCTCCTGAATCCCCAACTGGACCTCAGCCACCGCTCTCGGCATCACAGTGAGAATGCCAGCTGCTCCCTCCACTGCCCCCCCCCCACAGATTTTAAACCAGAAGGGGTTTTCTTTTCTCTGCTTTTAAGTGAGGATATACATACTCAAGCGTACCGTCTGGTATTGTTGAACACTTCACTGAGCCCAGGAGCTGGGCTCTCACACACAAGGTGCCCTGTGCTTCAGCGCACTTGACAATCCCTCACCGCTGCTGCTTTCTTCAGAGCAGCGGCACTCCACCTACCGAAAGGGACTTCAGAATTTCAGCACTATTGTTATTTTTAGGATTATTCTTGTCTCCAGGCTTTATCCTAAAGGCTGTAGCCATGAGTGGCTTTGACACGCTTCAAAACTTCTTTTGTTCTTCCAGGGAGCTCTTGGAGAGGGTCCAACTTCACAACGTTCTTCGAAACAAGGCCATGGAGAATCTTTTCAACGCAGTTCCACGAATGTTTCGCGAGTACCTACTTTGTGACCAGGTACAAAGATGAGACAGGGAAAGCACCATTTGTTGAGATGCTGCTACGGATCGGCCAATCCCACACTGGGGATGTTTCAAGTGTCTCATCTCACTCCATCTCCATAACAACCACTCACAGCATCATTATCTTGATTAGAGCTGAGGAGACAAGTCCGGAGAGCTGCCCGGTCACTTATCTAGTGATTAGCGACGCTTGGATTTGAACCTACGCCTAACTCTGTGGTGCTTCGATGCACCACAACATGACACTAAAAGAGAACAGAGCATAAAGGAAACAAGGAAGGGTCCTGGGAAATCTGGAGCTAGAGTGCTTTTGAGTGAGTGCATGAAAGTGAATCTATACATTGTAATTTATTTTGGATTCAGCAAGTCAGTCAGCATGGGCTAATGTTGTTGTTGTTGTTGTTGTTATGTGCCGTCGAGTCGCTTGCGACTCATAGCGACCCTATGTACAACAGCCCTAAACTCTGTTCTGACCTGTGCCAATAGCACCATCTCCGATACACCCATCCCGATTATCCCAGTCATTGAATCAATCTACCTCATAGGGGGCCTTCCCCTCCTGCGCTAGTCTCCACCCCCCAAACATGATGTCCCTCTCCAAGGACCAGTCTCTCCTTACAACATGTCCAAAGTATGTTAGACAAAGCCTCAGAATCCTTGCCTCCAAGGAGCCACCCGGTTTAACCTTTTCCAGGATGAATCTGTTTGTTTTCCTAGCAGTCCGTGGTATTCTCAATACTCTTCTCCAGAACCACAGCTCAAAGGCATCAATTCTCCTTCTATCCTCCTTGGTCATTGTCCAACTCTCTGATGCATAACAAGTGATTACAAAGACCATGGCCTGTATCAAATGCACCTTAGTCTCCAGAGAGACACCATTGCTCTTTAATACTTTGGAGAGGACCCTAACAACAGATTTTCCCATGGTAATACGCCTTTTAATTTCCTGGCTGCTGGTGCCAAGAGTGTTGACTGTGGAGCCAAGCAAACTAAAGCTGTGTACAATCTCAATCTCTTCACCATCCATCCTGATGCTGCCAATTGGTCCAGTGGTGAGAATCTTTGTCTTCTTGACATTGAGCCTCAATCCATATTGGAGGCTGCAGTCCTTGACCCACTGCAGCAAGCGCTTCAGGTCCTCCTCAGTTTCAGCAAGCATGGTTGTGTGATCTGCATATTGCAGATTGTTGATGGATCTTCCACCAATCTTGACCCAACACTTCTCCTCATAGAGCCCAGCCTCCCGAATAATCTGTTTGCATACATGTTGAAAAGGTATGGAGATAGGACTCATCCCTGGCGTACACCCTTCCCAATTTTGAACCATGCAGTGTTCCCTTGCTCTGTTCTGACAACTGCCTCCTGGTCCAAGTATAGGTTTCGCATTAGCATGATTAAATGTTCTCGGATTCCCATTCTTCTCAGAGTCAGCCACAGTTTGTTTTGATCCACACAGTCAAATGCCTTTGCGTAGTCAGAGGATTAAAAGTAGTGTGAAGAAAGCAGATGATGTCTGTTGTCGTTATTTGCTGTCTGTCTACGACTCCTAGTGACTCCTATGCACAATAGCTCTGAACCTTGCTCTATCCTGAACCAGTCTCACTCTCTCTGTCACATGTGCCCTCATTACACCAGTTACTGTGTCAATCCATCTCATCTGAGATCTTCCTCTCCTGCAATGCCCCTCCACTCTTCCAAGCATGATGTCCTTCTCCAAGGATTGGTTCCTCCTGGAAACATGCCCAGAATATGTGAGATGGAGCTTCAAAATTTTTGCCTCCAAGGAGCAGTTGGATTTTAGTCTCTCTAGGACAGACTTGTTAGTTCTCTTGACAATCCAAGGTATGTCCAATACTCTTCTCTAGCACCACAACTCAAATGCATAAATTCTTCTGTCATATTTGGTCATTTTCCAGCTCTCTGATGCATAGAGTGTAATTGCAAAAGCCATGGCCTGAGTCAGGTGCACCTTAGTCTCAAGACTAACGTCATTATTCTTCAGCTCTAAAGAGCTCCCTGGTAGCATATTTTCTTAATTAAATCCATCTTTTGATTCCTGATATCAGGGGCCAAGGGTGTTGATTGTGGGACCAAGCAAGTTGAAATTGTTCACAATCTCAATCTCTTCTCCATCTATTATGGTGCTGCTAATTGGCCCATTAGTGAGAATCTTCATTTTCTTGATGTTAATATTCAATCTATATTGTAGACAACAGTCCTTGACGCTCTCCAGCAAGTACCTCAGACCCTCCCCAGTTTCAGCAAAGAGGCTGTATCATCTGTATAATACAGACTATTGATGAGTCTTCCTCCAATCCTGATGCCACATTCCCCTCAGAAAGTTCAGCCTCCCGAAAGATCTGTTCCACATACAGATTGAAAAGGTATGGGGACAGGATGCATTCCTGGCATGCTCCTTTCCTGATTTTGAACCATGCAGTGTTTCCTTGCTCTGTTCTGATGGCTGCCTCCTATCCTAGTCCAAGTTTAAGTTTCACATGAGCACAATCAGATGTTCTGAGATTTCCTTTCTTTTCAAGTTTAGCTACAGTTTGTTGTGATCCAGACAATTTAATTCCTTTGACAATCAATGAAACACAGATAGACATTCCTCTGCTACTCTCTGTTTTCTGCCAACATCCATCAGACATTCGCCATGATGTCCCTAGTGCCACAGCCTCATCTAAACTTGGCTTGCATTTCTGGCAGTTTTCTGTCCTACAAAATTAAACAGTTGCCATTGAGTTGACTCTCTCTCTGGATAGATAGATGATAGATAGATAGATAGATAGATAGATAGATAGATAGATATCATAGTGGATATATCTACAGATATCATAGTAGATATATCTACAGATATCATATCTACAGATATCATAGTAGATACATCTACAGATATCATAGTAGATATATCTATAGATATCATAGTAGAGAGACAGAGATAGAGACAGAGAGACAGAGAAAAAGAGAGACAGAGATATAGATATATCGTAGTAGAACCATACTCTACAGCATTTTCAAAGGCTCATTACAGATGAGCTTGAGCCTCTAACCCTTCAGTCATCAGCTGGAAGCGTTCACCACCACCTTCATCAGCTGCTCCATGGGAGAAAGATGGCCAGTATTCTCACATTTGTTTAATGATGTAGGGTCACAATGAGGCTTGGTAGCATTAGGTTGGTTTTGTTTTAGCGTTGTTTTTGGGTACCGTAGAGTTGGAACCGACCCATAGCTGACCCTCCGGCGGGTTTTCAGAGGCAGTTAATTGCACGGGAGTAGATTGCCTCTCTTCCACGGGGCAGCTGGTGAACTTGCTTGTAAAGAATAAACTAGCACCAAACCCACTGGCGTGGAGTCAATTTCTCCTTAGAGGGACCCTCCTAGAGCAAAGTCAAACAGCTCCATTGAGTCTGCAAGGCAGTGAGTCTTTATAGGAAGCTGCTGGGTACATCTTTCTCCCTCAGATTAACTGAGGGGTTTGAACCTGCCTACCATTAGCAGCCAAGCACTTTCTACCAGCAGTTCCATTATAAAGAATAGCTCTTGTCATTCTGCAATCCCGGAGGTGTGCAGTTCGAATCCACCAGATGCTTTACTGGAGAAGGAGAGACAATCTCCTCCTGGTAGTCAGATCTGATTTGACAATACACACACACACACATACACACACACACACACAAATAAAAATTATGACTGGAAACGCTAAGTCTCTGTAAACTTTCATTAAAATTAATTATAAAAAAGATTGATTAGGTAACACACACACACACACACAAATAAAAATTATGACTGGAAACGCTAAGTCTCTGTAAACTTTCATTAAAATTAATTATAAAAAAGATTGATTAGGTATGGATAAGGCGGGGGGAAATGATAGCTCTTGTAATTCTCAGCTATGAAATTACCATTTCTCAAAAAGACAGGAGCCTTCTTCCTCCAGCATCTAAATCTCAGAGCTTGCCACTGGTTTGCGTCATGAAATCTAGGGTCCACAGCAACAAGGGGGCCCCAGCATTGTAGTGGTCAAGCCCACTTGGCTGCGTATCTAAAATAAAGGTCAGCAGTTCGGACCCATGTGCTCTGTTGAGATTGTTGTAGTTATGTATCGTGGAGTCAGAATCGACCCATCCCTCACCCTCTGGTGGGCTTTCCGAGGGAGGAGATTGTCCATTCAGTTCTGCAACTCTATGGGGAGATTATACTCTGTTCTGTGAGAGTCACTATAACTGGTTTGATGTTGACAAGATTTCACTATAAGGCTTTGAGAAGGGCACAAGATTGTCTCCAAAATCTCAGGACAGTGTGCAAGAAAAATCCCCAAAGAGAGTGAGGTCTGGAGACTTGGTTTCCTGTTCCCAAGTCTTCATTCAGCCGAGCTACTGGCCAGGAATAACAAGAGGACACGAGTCATTGTTGGAGTCAGCTCTCAGATTTGCATGAAAAGGAATAAACAACATCACCATCAGCGCTGGGCCCCTGGACTATCCACGGTATCTGCTGTGCATGAGAGCCATTATCTAAACGGGCCTGGAATCCCACGGCAAATCTTCACAGAAAAGCACAAACTCGCACTGGATCAGGCTTTTGTCGTTCTCTGGGGCGGCTGACTTTGTTTGCTAATGCCACAACAAATGTGTGCCTGAAAGAGGGATTTCACAGGACACCTGTCTCTGTATTGAAACCTGATTAAAAGCAAGGAGGCCCCCGTCCCTTCTCTCAGGAGTCTTCAGTTTGTAAGCTGTTTAGCGCTTTGTGATTCAGTCATTCCTGGGGCAGGAAGACCCCATCGTCGTTGGGTCTAGTGATAATCTATCCACACCGCAGCATGAATAAACTCTCACGTGCTCACACACGCACAGTGGCCTGGCTCCCAAGTAGAAAGAAAGACGGTTGCTTACGTGGCCAAGGACTTGGTAGCAACCAGAAAGGCAATCTGGGACTCCAGACTCCACTGCCAAATAAAAGCTTTTCCCTGTCGCCGTCACTGATGCTGCGTTCTGCTCCAAAGCAGAGCATCGCAGACAGGCAGCATTCTGGAACTTTCCATGGAAGCGTCCAAACGCTGGAATGATGAGGATCTTGCCTTGCAAAGTGAGCGTGCAAAAAGTCATCGAAAAAACCGAAAGTCTTTGTTTTTTTAAACTTGGTTCTTTAGTTTATTCATCTTTTGAGTACATCTTTTCTTTTTAATAAATCTTTATCTTATGCTGGCTTGCTTCTTGTTGTTGATAGCCATCGAGTCGAGCACAACTCATAGTGACTCTATGAACAAAAGTCCTGAAGCCTTTCTATAACCATCATCATTTATCAAAGTTCATAGAGTTTCCAGAGGCGTGGTGTTTAGGAAGTGGATGCCACTCCTGCTTCCTTACGAAGTTCATAGACATTGTTTTTTAACTGCAGATCTTTCCCATTTCCTTTACCCACCCCTCCCTCTACCCAACCAACGGTACAACCCTAAGACTCCCCTCTGCCCAACCTCACCCGTCTGCTCCCACCCTCCCCCTCTTGGATCCTTATACCTATTCTGTTGTTGTCATTCTTGTTTTGTGGCATTTTTTTCTATACTGCTTTTCTGTTTTTTAAATTGTGATTTTAACAAAAGTTTACAGAAAAGTTAGATTTTTCCATTACTCATGGTTGTGCATTTTCCTCTCTAACCCCCTAATTCATTTCTTTACTTTAAAAGTAGCAACATTTATGTTCTCAATTATATTTTAAAAATAAAAACTCATAAAATTATAATTATTAAAGGGAAGAAATAGCTCATCCAGTGCACCTGGGAGGCTGCACGGCCCAGTGCCAAGCAGACAGCCCTGAGGAGGAACTGTTTTCAGTTTTGCATCTTCCTCTTTAATGGGGCTATATATAAGTTTTCAAAGGTTAAAATTATTTATCAGTAAATATATTTCACTTTTATTCCCTCAGATATTTAAAGAAAACTTATTACCTCCAGGAGGATGTGGTGAGAACGGAACTCTCAGACACTGTAAGCTGGATTGTAAGACGGTATAACCACTCTGGAAGGCTGTCCTCAAAAAACTGAATGTAGAGATTCCATATGACCCAGCTATACCACAGCTAGGAATATACTCCAAGAAAACAGAACTGAGATACACATGGCGATTTGTACACTGATGTTCATAGCAGTGTGATTCACAATAGCAAGAGCACAGAAATAGCCCAAATGTCCATCAACAAAGAACTGGTTGAAGAAACTCTGGTACATTCACTCAATGGAATACTGTGCAGCACTCAGGAGTGATGACTTTGAAAAATTCTATATAACGTCAGAAAGGTCAGAGAGCTAAATACGCTGAGTGAACTAACTCAGGCACATAAGAACAAATACTGTATAAGACCACTATTGTAAAAACTGAAGGATATCAGTAAGATGTGTATGGATATCCAAAAACAGAAGGGAAGGGGTCAGGAGGGTGGGGAGGAAATTAATTACAGGGTTGCTTAGTTTGGTGGGTAGAGAGAGGGAGTGGAAAAACAACAACAATGCACCTGAATGAAACACAATTTTAAAAATAAATTTTAAAAATATATTATCTGTGCAGCCTTCTTCGTTCTGGACTCCTGCCATGACAATAATACCTAATCTCATATCACTTTTCAAATAGTTTTCTCCCTCATCTGTTTCAATGCAGTATACATTGTTTATCCCATCTTTCTCAGTCTCCCCCCCAACCTGATGTCAGTCCTGTTTTACAACAGTGGTACCATGCAGTATTTGTCCTTTTGTGAGTGAGATATCTCACTCAGCATAATGTCAAGTGCATGAAAACAGAATCCCTTGTTTTCAGTGCAAGATCTTGAATACTGTCCAATCCGTCAGGAAAAAACACAAGTCTCCTGTAAACCATACACAACAAGCAAGAAGACATATCCGTTGTCCAGGACCTTGAACAGGGAGAAAATGCTTGGGGGGGGGGGGAACTCTCTCTCAGGAAAAAGGAGAAGGATCTAAAAAAAAGGAAGAGATAGACCACGTCTGGACTAAACTAAAAATCTCATTGCTCCCAGTCAGAACTGGCACTCCACTGGGTTTCAGGGGTTATAACCTACATGAAAGGAGACTGCTCATCTTTGTCCGGCAGAGATGCCAGCGAACTCAAACCTCCTGGGAAGAAACAATGGCAAACTTTATGCATGTCAGGGTCAATTTGATTTTCAACAGCTGATTTCTCAGCAGCCTCTCACCAGGCACCGGTATGTGGACTTGAACTTCCAACTTTTCTGTTAGCAGATAAATGTGTTAACCACATCATCACTCAGGGACCATGTGAACAGGGGTTCCCTGCATCCTAACTGTGCTCTGTGGTCTGCTGCCCTCTGCTGGTCTAACTGGGGAAACTCAGACAAAGGACCCCCTTCTTCCCTCTCCCAGATCATCCTCAAACCAGCGTTCACATCACTGCAGACCTGGTGCGTGCATGCCACCTGCCTCTCACCTCAGTGAGAATCTCTAAGACTGAACTGTTCTCTCCTCCTAAGACTCACTTCTGTCACAGATTTGTGTGGGTCCCTAAATGACACAGCTGTGAACCCTGTCATTCCTAAAGGGCTTTTGTTGGTTTTTTCTTTTTTTTTTTAAAGCCATTTTGTTTCTGGTATACATTAACCACAAAAGAACTCATCCTAAAGCAAAAAAAATACAATTATGTGAAAACCAGCTCAGAACCATGACACAGAGGCTGATTATAAATATCAGCTTCGGGCATTATGAAAAGAGGCAGCTCTAAATTTTCAAAGAACAAAGAAAAAGCAAGATGAGGTTTTTTAAAAATATCAAAAGGGTGTTCAGGTTATAATTAGTAAATTGACTAACCTTTTGTAAAGTAACAGTGAATTTCTAAAGCCTAAGGCATTCAGAGGGAGCTCTGATGGCCTAGCGGTAAGAATCTGTGCTGCAATCCCAAAGGCACACAGTTCAATTCCACCAGCTGCTCCACTGGAGAAGGACTGGGCTATCTCCTCCTGAGCTACTACTGCCTTTGAAAAGCTGCTGGAGGGTCAGCTATGGGTCCATCTGACTCGATGGTACACAACAACAACAACAACAACAAGACATTCACTGAATTGTAAAATATTATGGGAATCATCTCAGGCAACCTCGTCTCTCACAGATGATAAAACAAAAGATTGTATACCTTCTACAAGGTTACCAAAAAGGTTTGTGGCTGCCAAGAATCAATTAGGGGCTCCTGCCTTCCATCCCCATGCCATCACCACTCTCTACTGTAGAAGCTGCATTCATTAACGTGCAACAATCCCCAGATTGTACTTGGATCCATGCATGGTGATGGTAATCAAAGTGATGGTAATAGTCTGGCAAAGATGGTAGTGATGGGTGTGGTGGAGTGGTGAGGTTTGTGAAGCAGACATAGTGGTTGTAATACTGTTGTTTGTTGTTGTGATGTACCCTCGAGTCAACTACAACTCACAATAACCTTATGAACAACGGCTCTGAGTCTCGCCCAGTCCTGAGCCAATCTCACTGCTTAGACACACCTGACCCCATTGATACTATGTCAATCCACCTCCCTCCACCCTTCCATGCATGACGTACTTCTCCAAGGACTGGTCCCTCCTAGCCACGTGCCCGAAGTATGTGAGACAGAGCTTCAAAATCCTTGCCTCCAAGGAGCATCTTGGTTTCACCCTCTCTAGGATGGAGCTGTCAATTCTCTTGGCAGTTTATGGTATGTTCAATACTTTTCTCCAGCACCACAGCTCAAATGCATTGATTCTTCTTAGGTCATTCTTAGTGACTGTCCAATTCCCTGATGCACAGCAAGTAACTGCAAAGACCATGTCCTGGATCAGGCACACCTTAGTCTCCACACTGACACTGCTGCTCTTTAGCATTCTGGAGAGGTCCCTAACAGCAGATTTTCTTAACGAAATCCATCTTTTGATTTCTTTTGATTTCCTGACTGCTGGTGCCACGAGTGTTGATTGTGGAGTAAACTGAAATTGTTAACAATCTCAATCTATTCTCTATCTCTCATGGTGCTGCCATTTGGCCCAGCGGTGAGAATCTGTCTTCTTGATGTTGAGCTTTATGTAGAGGACAATGTGGTGGCTATGGCAGTGATGGTAATGGCAGTGGTGGCTGTGATAAGACTGACAATATGGTGGTCATGGTGGTAGACAGAAGTGTCTGGAGGTTGAGGAGTACAGGCAGCTTAAA
Source organism: Elephantulus edwardii (assembly GCF_000299155.1). NCBI lineage: Eukaryota > Metazoa > Chordata > Mammalia > Macroscelidea > Macroscelididae > Elephantulus > Elephantulus edwardii. The sequence goes on along the minus strand of NW_006399777.1, from coordinate 12,706,150 downwards.
GGTACGTCAACCAAAGCTGAGATTAGGGAATAACTGAGTATATCTAAGAAATTGGCAGAATAAGAAAAAGGATGTAAAAGGTATACAGAAACCAATTACAAAGGTCTGTAAACCAAATGAGAGACATTGTACTGTTGATTAAATGAACAGCAGAGTTACAAAGATTTTTTTCAGTTTGATGTTACCATGTGTGTTGGGGGAAACTTTTTTTAAAAAAAAAAACTTTTTTTATAATTTTACTTTTTTAATAATTTTAATGAACATTTACAGAGAATTTGGATTTCCATTCATTCATTGCTGCACTTCGCTACCTGCCCAACCCTCTCCCCCCGCCCCCCAGTTCACTCCTTTCTTTCAAAAGTAAAAGAAAGACTCCCTCCCTGGTACACAATCCCCCCGCACCCCTCCCACCGCCCCAAGTACATTCCACTATGCAACCTTAATTGTGGACTTTTGTGATAACTATAATACCCTATCATACATCGCTTTTAAATTATTGTTAGTAGAAACATTTCTAGTGCGCAGGGACAGTTTGTGAAAATATATGCACATTCCCTTTTTTGAATAAAATTTTTCTTCTTTATTGGTTTACTTAAAAAGTTCATATACATTGTTTTTCACACCGGATTTTACCCATTTTCTTTACACACCACTCTTTCCACCTATCAAATTGTGCGACCTGATGATTAACTCCGCCCACTGTGATCCCTCTGCTCCCACCCTTCCCCCCACCCCCTTGGATTCTCATACACATTCTACAATAATGGTCTTATCCAGTATTTGTCCTGATGGAACTGAGTTAGTTCACTCAGCGTAATGCTCTCCAGTCCCTCCCAAGTTAAGTAGTGATTTACAAAATCATTACTCCTGCGTGCTGCATAGTATTCCATCATGTGTGTGTACCATCATTTCTCAATCCATTCCACTGTGGTTGGATATTTGGGCTGTTTCCATGTTCTTGCAATGGCGAATGATGCTGCTATGAACACTGGTATTCAAGTCTCTGTGCCTCCGTTCTCACTTTCTCATGGTATATTCTAAGCAGTGGAATAGCTGGGTCATATGGAATGTCTATGTTTAGTTTTTTGAGGAAATGTCAAACTATCTTCCAGAGTGGTTATACCATTTTACAATCCCACCAACAGTGTGTGAGAGTTCCTATCTCGCCACATCCTCTCAAACATTTATCACTTGCTGGCCTATTAAATGTTGCCACTGCTACTGGGGTGAGATGGTACCTCATTGTGTTTTTTATTTGCATCTCTCTTATTGTCAGTGATTTTCAACATTTCTTCATGTGTCTGTTGGCCATTCGAATGTCTTCCTCTGTGAAAAGTCTCTCCATGTCTTTTGCCCATTTTGTATCTGTGTTATCAGTCTTTTTCTTGTGGAGGCCCTATAGTATTCTATAAACTTTTAAGACTCTTGTCTGAAATGGTATTGCCAAATATGTTTTCCCAGCTTGTAGGTTTTCTTTTCACTCTCAGAAAAAGTTTTGGATGTGCACAGGGATTTAATCTCTAGAAGGTCCATTCATCAGTTTTATCTTCTCCACACTGCACATATCTGGCCATAGTTGGCAGTCTCTTTATACTGTGAAGTAAGCCATCTAAGCTTGATCCCAGTTTGTTTCTGATGAACTTGATGGTTTTGGGGCTTAACTCCCAGGTTTATGATCCACCTTGAGTTGATTTTTCTATATGGTGAGATGTGGATCCTGTTTCAGCTTTCTGCAGGTAGAAGAAAACGAAAAATGCCTATTTTTACCTATCACACTATCAAAATATTTACCGGGGAGTGATACTCCCTGAAGCCAAGGGACTGCAGAAAGAAACATTTACGTATATTGCAAACATTAGACTAAATTGGCTCCAGTTGCCCAGAAAGCCAGTAAAACTATGTCACATACCCACAGCTGTCGAGTCAATTACAAAGCATAGTGACTTCTACAGGACAGAATAGAACTCCCTCCACAGTGTTTCTGAGCCAAGAAATCTTTATGGAAGTGATTGCCTCCAAACTTGAACTACAAACTTTTCAATTAGCAACCCAAAGTTTCATTCACTGTGTAACAGACATCCCCCCTCCCCAACCCCAGAACACATGGCTTCCAAGACAGAGTCCAATACATGCAAATCAGGCTTCAGAGTCAGCTGGCCAGGGATGATTCCAATTGCCTCATTCACTGGTCTTAACCGTCCTGTGCCTGAATTCCTAGTCCCCAAAATGAAGAGGGTACAGTTTGTGTTCAGGTGCTAACCTAACAGTGAGTGATTTTGACCAGCTGTTTCTCATGGCCTGCACTGAAATCAGTTTCCATAATGATTAAAGTCAAGAAAACCTTATGAACAGTTCTACTTGGTAACATCGAACTGCCATGTGTTGGAATCAGCTCACCAGCAACTAACAACAACAAACAATTAATAAAAACAACAAACCCCCTCAACGACTTCCTGAGAAGATTAAATCCGTTCACACTCATAAAGTACTTGGGTCAAAGCCTGTTCCTGTTATCGTAATGAAAGTCATACACTGTTGCTTTCATTATTCTGTCGGTCCAGCAATCTCCCTTCGAAGTATCTAAGGAAGTCTTAATTAAGTGCACAAAGATGTATATCCACATTTGTCTATCATTTGGTGATTTATAAAAGGCCAAAAGTGGAAATGTCTGATTAAATAAATTTTTGTAATCTTTACCATGAAGCACCACGTGACTATTAAACAAAATTATGTTGATACATATGTATTGATGTCAAGACATTTATAATATATTTTCAAGGAGGAAAATCAAGCAAAAGAAGAATAAGCATAGCTGAACCCCAGTGAAATTGTAT
>NW_006399777.1:12674967-12702701 GCF_000299155.1 Elephantulus edwardii | reverse complement strand
CAAATTTATAAATAACAAATGGTAAGAGCCTGCACTGCAATCCCAAAGGTAGGCAGTTCGAATCAGCTAGCTGCTCTGCAGAAGGATGGATAATCGCCTTCTCTGTGCCTCTGAAAACCTACTGCAAAGTCAGTTAGGGTTTGATTATGACCGAACAGCACAAAACAGCTATCAGTCCCTTCTGAGTCAATGACTCACAACAGACACAACAACAATTCTCTCTCTCTCTGCGTGTGTGTGTGGTGGAGCTCTGGTGGCCTAGCAATAAGAAACTGTGCACGTGGTTCAAATGTGCCAACTGTTCCACCTGAGAAGGATAGGCAGTCTCATCCTGTGTGATTAACTGCTTCTGAAAACCCACTGGAGAGTCAGCTATGGGTTGGTTCAGACTTAATGGTACACAACAACAACAGACAGATTTATACAGATATGTTGTTGTTTATGTTTGCCGTGAGTCAAGCACAACCTAAAGCCTTTCTGTAACTGCTGTTGTTTCTCAAAGTTCATAGTTTCCAGAGGCATGTTGTTTAGGAAGTGGATGCCACTCCTGCTTTCAAATATATAGATATCTAAGTGGCATCCACTTCCTAAACAACATGCCTCTGGAAACCCTATGAACTCTGATAAGTGTTAATAGCTGTAGAGGGGCTTCAAGCCTTTTGTTCATAGGATCGTTAAAAGTCGTGCTCAAAGGGAGCTCTGGTGGCCTAGTGGCAAGAAGTTGCAGTGCAACCCCAGAGGTACACGGTTCAAATCCACCAGATGCTCTGCTGAAGAAGAAGGGGCAATCTCCTCCTGTACCAGTCAGATGTGATTTGACAGTATACATACAAAAAAGAATAAAATAAAATAAAATGTGAAAAAAAAGTCATGCTTGATTTGAAGGCAATCAACAACAACAAAATACATGTACAGGCACATATATGCATAAACCTGTAAAGGACGGAAACTATGTTCAGGTGGAAACCAGTCAAAGAAAGAAAAAATCTTTTCCATTTAGGCGGTAATAGAAAAAATATTAACACTGCTTACTGTCATTTTTCTGGTGGAATGGTGAACTAGTCAGACCATCAAATCTACCTCTCTCACATATGGCCATAAAAAAACAAAACACAGCAGTCCAAGCACAAATAATTCAAGTGTCCTAAACTTGGAGACATGATGAAAGTTATGCAAGTGTTCAGGTCTTTCACTTAAAAGGTCATTTTGAGTTTTCTATGCCTTGACAACACTTAACAACAACAATAACAGAGACTGAGCTCTGTTGGCCTAGTGGATAGAAAGTGATGCTACCAAGCAAAGGTGAGTGATGTTAATCTGTGGCCCTCAGGCCTGGTTTTAATTGGCTTTGGTCAAACATTCTCCTAAGTGGTATAGCACCGGTCTATCCATTTGCTATACAGAGGTAACTTGTGGTTGCTGTGATGCTAAACACTGTGACACTGATGTGATAATGGTTCCCCATGGTGGACATTGTTTGGTGGAGCTCCCTGGATAAAACAAGCTTGGAGAAGGAGTCCACTTCTGAAAATAACTTGCCTCTGGGAACCCTATGAACTTGGAGAAACGATGAAAGTTATACAAGTAAGCGTTGAGGTCTTTTGTTCACAGGGTCATTATGAGTCACCTACGACTCGACTCGACGGCACTTAACAACAACAACAACTATGTTAGGGGCCAATTATAGGGTCCACGATTGAGCACAAAGAAGAAATGAGTAAAGATGTGGTAACCAACACCATAAACCAGACCTGCCCAAGCAGGGCTCATAGTCTGCAAAAAGAGAAGAAGTAAAAAAGTGATACCAGCCTTTTGATGTTCACAGAGAAGTCAGCACAACTTCCAGTCCCCAGGGCTAGCAACTGACCACCAGTGAATCTCCATCTGAATGGACAGGAGGCAGCAGGGGCCACAGGAAAGGTCTCCTTCCACCCACAGCAAGCAGAACAGTTTCATCATAAGCTTGGGAAGGGGACGCTCATTCCCAAGATCAATGAAACCACCTGCAGATTTCTATTTTATATATCTTTTATAAATAAAAGTGTTCTTTATGTAAATAAATACAATATTTAAGTAAACATATATAAAATGAAGGGCACATGCAGAGGGTGAAAACTTGCCTCTCTCTATTCTCATATGAAAATCAGCCCCTTATGCAAAAACTGTGCTCACTGGTAAAATCAGAGCCCAATTCACTCTACCAGGAAATCTGAGTGTATACCCTGGAAGGTCTGGTGGCCTAGTGGCAAGAAGCTGAGCTTCAGTCCTGAAGACATCCAAGGACACCAGCCGCTCCATGGGAGAAGGATGGGCAGTCTCCTCCTGTGTGATTAACTGCCTCTGAAAACCCACCAGAAGGTCTGCTATGGGTCAGTTCTGACTCTAAAGTAAAAAAAAAAAACAAAAAAAACACCAGCAACCCTATGGAACAGCCCTATTGCAGACACCAGCCCAGAAACCTTTGTGACCATGATTTAAAGGAACACTTACCCAGGAATTCCTCTAATGACACAGAATTGCAAGCAGTGAGAACCCCTGATTCAAAAAGAATCAGAGACTCAGAAATTCAGATTGCTGGCCCTGTGGCGGGTTCTCAGAGGCTGTGGATCTCATGGGTTGAGACAACATGACTGTTTCACACAGACAGGTGAGGGCCACCTGTCTTTGGATTGCCAATGTAGTTCCCTCCCACTGGCCCAGCAGGACTCTCAGAAAGCACTATAAAACAGAGAATAAATGAATGAAGCAGAAACTCAAATTCCAAGAAATTCAGTGATCCAGCAAGTTTGCTACATCCACTGAAAGAAACGCAAAGGTCCCTCTGTCAAAAGACAGTAAGGAAAGGTAACAATTCACCAGTCCCCATCAGTGGGCCTTTTCATGCACTACCCTCACCAGGAACCCCCTGACACACCATACTAGAGCACCCACATCTTGCAGCAGAGCAAGGTTCAGCACATACCCTACCTGTCCAGCATTAGACATCAACTACAGCCTACAACCAACATTAATGCATAGACAATGAACAAATAATTACAGACACATCAGCTATCACATACATGCCAAGAGAAAGCAATTCTTTTTAAATCTACAATAACAGCATCACCACAATGTCTCAGAAGCAGCAGACTACATCAAACACTACAAAAATATAAAACAAGAGGACATGCACACATATACACACACACAACCAACAAAAACAACAAACCCCATAAATCAAAACAGAGTCATTGGATCTCTCAGAGAAGGAAAGACTGATGAAATATTCTGAAAGAGAATTCAGGAGAATGATGATCAAATGTTTTCACAAGATGGAAGTAAAATATGAAGGAATCCAACAGAAAAAATTAAGAATAAAAAATAATGGCAATGCAGACAAAACCAACAAACTACAAGAAACGACAGAAAAACAAAAAACTGCAATCCAAAAATAAGACAAATATTTCAGAATCTACCAACATGTTGTACAGATAGAAGAACAGAATTGAAGACATGGAACACAGACTCTAAAAAATGGAAGTCAGAGCCCTCAGCACCAAAAGTTTAGAGAAAAAAAAGGACAAAAAGGAAAATTGAAAAAGCATAAAAATTACCTGGATGACCATCAGAAAGCTTAACACTGGAGTAAATGGTCCTAGAACAAAAAGAAGGAAAAAAAGGCAATGAAAAAATCATGGAAAACTAAAATTTTCCATGTATGATGAAAAATGAGAAAATTTACAATCCAAGAAGCTAGGCTATCCACAAAAGGATAGAACCCAAAAGGAAACCATAAGACATACCATAATGAAGTTCTACAAAATCAAAGAAAATGACAGAATTATCAAAGCAGCTGGAGAAAAGCAGTTACCTAAAATGAGAGCCAGTAAGACTAATTGCTGATTTCTCAGTAGAAACCATGTGAGCGGGGAGACAATGGGAGAGTATATTCAAAATCCTAAAAGAAAACAGCTTTCAACCAAGAATCTTATACCAAACAACACTGTCTGCCAAATACTACGGAGAAATTAGGTTATTCTCAGAAAAGCAGAAACAAAGACCAAGTTTTAGTTATGAAAACAAGACCAACTTGGGGGGAAAAAATACTAAAGCAAGTTCTTCAGACAGAGACAGCACCAAAAAATAGATGGATTAAAGAAAGCAGAAAAAACATACAAAAAAGAGCCCAACAGAATAACAGCAATAAGATCTTGCCTGTTGATAATCAAGCTGAATGTGAATGGTTTTAAATGCACCAGTTAAGAGGAAAAGAGTGTCAAGTTGGATTATAAAATCCAAAACCAGTCAATAGGCTGTTTTCAAGAGACACATCTGAGAAACTACAATAAATTAAAAATCAAAGGGTAGAGGGGTGAAATACAAGTAAATGGCAACTCCCCCGCCAAATAAAAGTAAAATTGGCAATATTAATCTCTGATAAAATAGTCTCCACAGTAAAAACCGGCACAAGAGAAAAAAGAATGACATTGTAAAATGTTTAAAGGGTAAATAGAGCAAGAAGTTGCCAGAAGGGACAAGTCCTTGGAGAAAAAAAATATCATGCTTGGAAGGGCAGAGGGACAGCACAGGAAAGGAAGACCCCAGATGAAATAGACTGACACAGTGACTGGGGTAATAAGGGTAGGTTTGTCAGAGACAGTAGATTGGCTCAGGATAGAGCAATGTTCAGCGTTATTGTGCATGGCATGGCTATGAGTTGTAGTTGACTCAATGGCACATAACAGTACACAATAACAGAGCAAAAAACATAAACCTACTATCTATGCCCAGAAGACAGGGCTGTAAAATACACAAAATAAATGTTAATAGACATGAAGAAGTAAAGAGACAACACCACAATAGTAGTCAGAGATTTCAGTACACCACTCTCAATGAAAGACCAGAAGACTAGAAAGAAACTCAACAAAGATGCAGAAGAATAAAACCATATAATTAACCAACTCAACCTCATAAACATGTACAGGGGACTGCACCCAACTAAAAACCAATGTGCATACTTCTCCAGTAAGCATGGAACATTTTCCAGAATAGACTATTTGCTGAGTCCCAAAGTAAGTCTTGATAAATTTAAAAACATGCAAGTACTACAAAGCATACTCTCACACGTGGAAGCTAAATAACATCTTGCTTGAGTAAGTTGTTGTTGTTGATTTTGTTATGTGCCGTGGAATTGACTGTAACTCATTGCAACTCTCTGAATAGTAAGTCTGAACCCTGCCCCGTCCTGTGCCATACTCATCATCTGTGGCATACTTGAGTCCATTGTTATAGTCACCATGTCAACCCATCTTGAGGGTCTTCCTCTCTTGTGCTGATGTTCCACCTTTTCAAGCATGATGTCCTTCTCCAAAGTCTGGTCCCTCCTGAAAACATTCCCAAAGCATGTGAGACAGTTTCACTCTCCTTACCTCCAAGGAGCACCCTGGTTTTCCTTTCTCCAAAATGTGTTGTTTGCTCTCTTGTTAGTCCATAGGATTCTCCTACACTGTAACTCAAAGACATCAATTCTTCTTCTGCCATCCTTATTTACTGTACAATTTTCAGATGCATTGTAAATAGCTAAGAAGGTGGTGGCTTGGACCTTCAGTAATTGGCATCACTGTTCTTTAGTACTCTGAGGACATCCCTGAGAGCAGATTTTCCTATTGCAACTTATCTTTTAATTTCTTGACTGCTAGTACGAAAAGTGTTGATAGTGGAGACAAGTAAAATAAAATTGCCGACAACTTCAATCTTTTCTCCACCTATCATGATGTTGCCTGTTGGCCTGGTGGTGAGGATTTTTGTTTTCTGATGTTAAGATGTAACCCGTATTACAGGCTGTATCTTCTGTAGCAAGCACTTCAAGTCATTCTCCGCTTCATGAAATAGGAACAAATCTAACTAAAAATGCGAAAGACCTATATAAAGAAAATTACAAAACATTGCAATAAACAAATAGAGGCATATATAAATGGAAGAATATACCATGTTCATGGAATAATGCTGGTGTGTAGCATTGAATCTAAACTAACGCATAACTGACCCTCCAGTGGGTTTTCGGAGGCAGTAAGTCACATGGGAGGATAGTGTTCATCTTTCTACTGCAGAGCTGCTGGTAGATACTAAGACTCAATATCATGAAAATGACAACCCTACCAAAAGCAATCTATATTCAATTCAACCACAAAATAGACAGTGATACAATTCTTCAAGAGACAGAAAAGGCAATTTCCAACTTTATACTGGGGGAAGATACTTGAATATGCAAAGCTCTGCTAAAAAAGAAAAACAAGGTAGGAGGCATAACACATGATCATCTTTAATTACTACACAACCATAGTAATCAAAATAGCACAGCACTGGTATACCAACAGACACACAGACCACTGGAAAACAACTGAGAACCCAGAAATCAACCCATCTACATTTGATCAGCTAAGAAATCCATTACTCAGGGAAACAAAAGCCTCTTTGGCAAGTGGTGATGGCAAAATTGAACATCTATCTACACAACATGGATGAGACTAGAGGACATTACGTTAAACGACATAACACATTGACAAAAGCACAAATACTATAGAAGTCCACTGTTACAAAACAGATAATGAGCAACATAGTGAAACAGGCAAAGGGAAGGTCAACCCAAAAGGGAAGGTCATGGACAACTAGAAATTATTCATTCTGCAACTGAAAATCTGGAACAGGACATGCACTACAGATTGAATAGGGGAGGGAAGGAAATTTGTATGAAAGTAAATTTAAGATCAGTTTGTAAACTTTCACTTAAATCACAATTTTTAAAAAACTTCCTTGTGTCCAAAGTAGAAAATGATGTTGAATTTTGTCAAAGATCGTTTCTGCATGAACTGATAGGATCAAAGGGTTCTTATTCTTTGCTGACCACTGGAATATTCTGTTCATGTGTTTGACTTCAGCATGTCTTCCCTTTGTAACTCTCTATGTTCTACAACATTTTTTAAAGTCCTGTTTTCTCACATCCATTTTGGTAATTCTTTCTCCCCTGTCTTGTAATAATTTTTATGATTTATTCATGGATGATAATGCTGATGTCATCCCACAATTCATTTGGAACTGTGGACCAATCTCTCTCATGAACACAGACCTAAAAATCCTTAACAAATCCTGGCCAAAAGAATCCTACACACACACACACACACACACACACACATATATATTAAAAAAAATTCATCTTGACTAAATGGGATTCATAACAGGTATGCAAGGATGGTTCAACCTAACAAAAACAACACAAGTTATCACCTTAATAAGGCAAAGAATAAGAACCATTTGATCCTATCAGTTCATGCAGAAAATATCTTTGACAAAATTCAACAGCATTTCCTGATTAAAACACTCAACAATATAGGAATAGAAGGGAATTTCCTCAATATGGTAAAAGCTGTTTATGCAAAAGCAAGAGTCAGCATCATTCTCAATGGAGAAAGACTAAAAGTATTCCCCTTGTGAACAGGAACTATCACCACTCTATTCAGTGTTATATTGGAAGTACTAAGGCAATAAGGCAAGAGAAAGAAATAAAAGACATCCAAATTGGCACAGAAGTGGTAAAACTATCACTATTTGCAGATAATATAATAGTGTGCACAGAAAACCCCAAAGACAAAAAAAAAAAACAAAACCAAAAACCTGTTACACCTATTAAACCACTTGAGTTAGAGTGGCAGGATACAAGATCCATATACAAAAATCTGTGGGATTTCTCTACAGCAACAAAGATAGTATGGAAAAGGAACATAAGAAACCAATACCATTTATAACAGCCAACCACAAGATGAAATATTTGAGAATAAATATAACTAGAGACACAAAAGACCTTTATAGAGGAAACTACAAAACACTACTACAAGAAACAGTCGTTGTTGCTGTTGTTGTATTCCATTGAGTCAGAGCTGACCTATAGCTGATTCTCAGGCAGGTTTTCAGAGGCCATTTAATAGCAGGAGGGGAGAATGTTCATCTTTCACTCAGGGAGTAACTGGTGGATTTGAACCCCGTGCCTTTGGGATTGCAGCACAGCTTTTCATGCTCATGGGGAGTAAGACTCAACATTATAAATCGGGATGGGTGTGTCGGAGGCAGTGCAATTGGCACAGGACAGAGCAGGGTTTAGGGCTGTTGTACATAGGGTTGCTATGAGTCACAAGCAACTCGACGGCACATAATAACAGCAATGAAAAACAATCTACATTTTCAGCATTGAAACCTTTCTCCACACCTAGTCTGTCTGTAACTGAACAAATCATTCAAAAAGTTGGGCTATAAGAACAAAAATGTGACATCAACACTGGAGGAAGCCTCATCAACAACCTGCATTATGGGTGTGTGTGTTTGTGTGTGTGTGTGTATGCCATAAGTTTATACCCATGGCAGACAAGTGTTTGGTGGAGTTCCCAGTGTAAGACAGGTTTGGAAGAAGGAGTGGCGTCCACTTCCTAAACAACATGTCTCTGGAAACTCTAGGAACTTTGAGAAACGATGACAGTTATAGAAAGGTTTCAGACCTTTAGTTCATAGGGTCGCTATGAGTCGTGCTTGACTCGACAGCGATCAACAACAATAACAACAACAACAACTCCCTGCTGGTGAGTCAGAACTGACTCATAGCTGACCCTTTAGCAAGTTTTCAGGAGACTGTAATCCCAAAGGGAGGAAACTGCCCATCTTTCAAAGACTACAGCCTTCAGTATGACTGAGATATAGAAAGATACATACACATGGATATTGTTGCTGTGTGCCGTCAAATAGAAAGCGACTCATAGCTGACCCTTCAGAGGGTTTTCGGACCGAATATATCAGACTGTCCAGTTTCTTCCTGAAGAGCATCTGGTGGATTCAAACTGAGTACCTTTGGGTTGGTGGAGAGAGAGAGAGAGAAAAAGTGTGCGTGTGTGTGTGTGTTGTTCAGGAAGGAACTTTCCACTTAGGCATGAAGAGTGTGGGTTGCTGACAAGATTTATCTCAGCTTTTAAGCAGAGGCCTCACTTCCTGGGCATCCAAAACAGAGGCCAACTAGGATAGGGGTGGAAGACCTGGCCATTTCAGTCCAATGGGTGACATTTCCCCAGTTCCTGAGGGAACTCTGAGATGACCCCGCATGGAAGTCAGGGACCCACTCTATCCTTCCTTCTTCTTCCTCTTTCCTCCTGTGGGGGTCCCATCTGTTTCGAGGTCCAAGGCCCTCAGTCCATCCACCCCTAGCTCCCCCTCACCTCCACTGTTCACAGGTGTTACGCCCCAATATACTTCTTGCACTACTAATTCCATCTTGGCAACAACATCCCAAAGGACTCAAATCAACACAATTGAGAAATCAGACGGGAATTTTTTTCCCAGCCTCTGAAACTAAAAAAAACAAACAAAAATCACACAACCAACCCACAAAGAAATAGCAGAGAGTAACAAACATCATGCTTTATTTAAATATATTCATCTAACAAAAAAAAGATTTTCGCACTGAAAAATTACAATGGCTATCCCTAGAGCCTGATATTAGGGATATCAAAAGTGAAATTAGTGCTCTTTTGGGGGTAAGAAGCCTTAGCCAAGCAGCCCTCCTCCCCTGTCCCCCATAAACAAGCCCTGCCAGATGATATATCTATAAGGTCTCCAACACCACGTCGGGCTGGCTCAGGGGATCTTGTCTACCTTCCCAGAACACCCTAATCTCTCTCACTAGATTTACAAGTGGGCGGCACAACTGAAGGTTCATGGTTTGAGCCCACCCACCAGCACTAAAAAAGATGGACCTGGATACTGGCTTCTGATAAAGAGTCGAGAGAAGAAAGAACTCTATGGAGCCTTTCTCCTCACATTCTGCACAGAGATTCCACGCGTGAGGGCAAGAGGCTTTGGTTCTAGCCTGCCATCATTGAAAGAAAATCCAGCCACATTCAGGCAACTCTGTCAGACATATAATGACCCCACCACCACCCCATCCCTGGCTCCCTGGGACAGAGGAGAACCACTTCAAAAGGTTTTCAGGACTATAAATCCTTATAGAAGCCAACTGCCACATCGTCATCCTGTGGAGAAGCTAGTGGTCTCGACCCACTAAGGTTTTGATTAGCAATCCGTATATTTGCTTCAGCACTGTGCGACTTTCTGCCCTACCTTCTTCTACCTGCACTCCCAGCCCCCAAGTGAGATGTTAGGGGACCTAGAATAGGCACCCAGTTAATTACTTCGCACTGATTATTAAAATGACTGACAGAGGATGTGTCCCTGAAAGGACCCTGTGTAAGATCCATCTCCACTGAGTTCCTGTAGGTTTACAAAATGCTTAGGAGAACACGACCACACGGCTGGCTCCCTTCAGCCTGGTAGTGAACGTGAAGGCTGAGAAAATGAGTTGCTTTGAGGTCCTATTAACAGACCTTTTGCGAGTCTTAGGGCCTCAGGGCCAGGGCCCCTCACAGGTGGGAAGGGAAGAAATCCTGTCTACCCTGTTCTGTTTCTCTCAAAAGGGAGAAAACTTTGTGGTCACTGGTGAAGACAAGAGACTCAGCCGCTCCATCTGTTGGTTGGGACCTGAGCTGCGTCCAGGTGAGTGACCAGGCAGGTCAGCCAGGCTCAGGTTCAGCTCACCAGCCAGAGACCCTGGGTCGAGCAGAGGTGCCAGGAGCACCAGCCTTTTCCGGGAGCTGCGAGCGAGCGGCGGGTTTTGGCTTCTCCCGGTCCAAGTCCTGGGGGAAGTCGTCCAAGGAAGAAATGTCCATGTCACTCTCATCTTCTGACAGCTGCAGGAGAGGGGGGAAGAAAATGCATTGGGGAGGGGACGCTGAGAAGAGGTGTGGGGCGCCATGAGGTAAATGGGGACCCAAAGCAGACGTGGAAGCAAATGGTAAGCAGATGCTGCTGCTGCTGCTGCTCCTACCTGCTCAGGCCTACCTGTTTCCGAGACCTAAAAACAAAATAAGCTCAAAGATTAGGAAGAGTCCGGTGCGAGTCAGCTACCCGAAGCAAGGCAAGTCCTGAGGAGGGGTCTATGCGCATCAGGTCATTATTGCTTCAGTTTTAACTCTGTGCAGGCTCTTTTAACAGATCTGGAAGCTCTGAGCTTTGACGATTCTAAGTTCATCGGCTGAATGCACCATGCGTTAACACACCTCCGGCCTCTCAAGACAGGAATGAGGGGAACACAGGAGCCCTTCAGGCAGGAAAGGGTCTGGGCTGCAGGCAATAAAAGGCCAAGGCAGCCAGGCCCTTCCTCAACCCTGGGCGGCAGGACACTGTACACAGCCCAGGCCTGCTCCACCATAAGCCATCCTATGCATGTTCTACAACGGAAGGCCAACCAATCAGAAACTGCCCAGCATGCTTTGTTGGGGGTGCTCAACGTGCCCTGGGCTGTGGGCTCTCTTCTACAATGTGGGAAGATGGAATAATGACAAATGTACATGAGTGGTACATTTGGCAGCGGTACAACTGGCAGCATCAGGATGGATGGGGAAGAGATTGAGATTGTTCACAGCTTTAGTTTGCTTGGCTCCACAGTCAACACGCTTGGCACCAGCAGCCAGGAAATTAAAAGATGTATTGCGATGGGAAAGTCTGCTGTTAGAGACCTCTCTAAAGTACTGAAGAGCAATGGTGTCTCTCTGGAGACTAAGGTTCATCTGATTGAGGCCATGGTCTTTGCAATCACTTATTATGCATCAGAGAGCAGGACAATGACTAGGGAGGACAGAAGAAGTATTGATGCCTTTGAGCTGTGGTGCTGGAGAAGAGTATTGAGTGTACCATGGACTGCTAAGAAAATGAACAGGTTCATCCTGGAAAGGGTTAAATCAGGCTGCTCCTTGGAGGCAAGTATTCTGAAGCTTTGCCTGACATACTTTGGACATGTTGCAAGGAGGGACCAGTTTTTGGAGAGGGACGTCATGCTTGGGAGGGTGGAGGGACAGTGCAAGAGAGGAAGACTCTGGATGAGACGGATTGATTCAGTGACTGGGGTAATGTGGGTAGGTGTGTCGGAGACAGTGAAATTGGCACAGGGCAGAGCAGGGCTCAGGGCTTTTATACACAGAGTCACTATGAGTCACAAGCGACTCGACGACACATAACAACAACACAAACAGTATGACAAACTGGGAGGAAGCCCTCTCTTCAAGGAAAAAAAATAAAATAAGGATTGCCTGTGTATTCGTTTCAGAGCAGTACCATTGCTTATCCTGAGATGCACCTTTGTGGTTAAGAAAGGTGAGAAATGAGGGGGCGGAGGAAAGAAGCCTCTGGAATTCACTGCTTGAAAAGGTACTAGGACAGTAAGTCATTTCCTGCAGGGAGGAGGAGGTGGGGGCCCAGAATGAGGCTGGTAATGGTGGGGAGCTCTGGTGGCCTCGTGGTAAGAAGCTGTGCTGCAATTCCGAAGGTACGCAGTTCAAATCCACCAGTTCTCTGTGGGAGAAGGATGGGCGATCTCCTCTCACACGATTAACTGCCTTTGAAAACCCGCCGGAGGGTCAGCTATGTACGGTACTCCACAATCAACAATGTTGGGGGAGAGGCTGAACATCTGACCTTCAAATCCGATGGCGGCCGGAGCCTGAGCACAGCTAGGTGGTGGGGGCGTTATCAGGGGAGATGGCCTTCAATATTAGGGCCAATGGAGGCCACACATTGCCATCCATCTCCTAGGGCTCCCTATTCAGATGGGTCACGTGATGCCACTCCAACACCCCAGCCTCGGGCAGAAGTCAGCCAACACCCAGCTAGTGCGGAGACCTTTGACAGAGTAAAGGACACAAAGGCGGAATGAAACGGAACTGGCGCTGAGACAGGGTCACACACGAGAGATGGGAGTGTCCGACACCCAAAGAGAGCTGACCTCTGAGCAACGGCTTGCACAGGACACTGATCAAATCGTCCAATCTGACGACCCTTCTGGCCAGTTCCAACCCATGATGAGCCTCCGTCCAGTTTCCGAGGCTGCAGGTGTTTATAAAAGACAACCGCTCATCTTTTTCTCCTGGACGAGCTGGTGAATTCAAACTGCTAAGCTTCCTGTTAGCAGTCTGACAACATTCACACATCACCAGGGCTCCTTAATATTGCCTTGCTGCTGTGTACCAGCGAGTCGGAATCGACCCATGAGTGACCCTCCAGCAGGTTTTCACAGGTTTCCACCTTTCTCCTGTGAAGCAGCTGGTGGACTCGAACCATGTGCCTTTGGGATTGCAGCACAGCTTCTTGCCACTAGGCCAGCAGAGCTGTTTATGTTTTTCCATGAACATCAACAGATGGTATTGCAAGATGGCCAATCCCTTCATCTGAGCAGAGCAGTGGGAGGCAGGGAGGCCACTTGCAATGTCCTGCTCAGACATACTGGGTCCCTCCCCAGCCTTCACTCTGGTGGGGGTCAGGGGGACACAAACTGGGAGCCGGCTCTGTAGGGAGAGCGCAGACTCTGCATTCAATCATCTTCCTCCTACCTGAGGCTTCGATCCGGCCCGGGCAGCTCTCTGTGGCCCAGCCTTGGGCAGTAAGAACAGGCTGACCCCACCAACTGGCTTCTTCGCTGGCGCCTCCAGCTGCTTCTCCAGGCTTCTGACCATCGACTGCACCAGGGTTCCTGGAAGGACAACACGTGGCTGTGACGGTGGACAAAGCAGGAGAAGGACTACTTCATCCCTGTGGACCCAATATAGGCTCCAGTGTGAACACAAGGAACGTGGACAAGGGTCAGGAAGAAGAAGGTGGGGTCACACACACACCAGAAAAGAGGTGCAAGGAAAAAGAAAACGGCAGACCAACGTGAGCCTGGTGAAAACGGGCCCAGGACAACTTGACTATGTAACTGTGTGGACTTAGGGACCTGGCTGGTGACGGACGCTGAGTGAGGTGTTCTTGTCTCTCACAGAAGGCTGGGGTGACTGTGTGACTCACATGCAGACACAACCCCTCTTCACACAGAAACAAGTTGTTGTTGTGGTGGTGGTAGTGGTGGTGTACCATCAGTCAGAACCCACAGCTGACCTTCCAGCAGTTTTTCAGAGGCAGCTAATTGCACAGGAGGAAAGTGCCCATCTTTCTCCCCAGCACAGCAGATAAGATTCAAACCACATGCATTAAGAGGGTAAATGAGCAAAATACGAATAAATGTTCAAAAGGGGAAGGAGAAGGAGAGAAGAGGGGGCGGAGAAAGGAGGAAGGAGGGAAAATCACTGGGATAGCAGAAGTTAGTGGGTGGAGGGGGTGAAGTAATGGGGAAGGTTCAACAGGAGCTTAAAAAGACTACGTGATTAGGCATTAGAGGTAGGACAAGAGTCCAGAAAAAGGAGTACTTCGCAAAGAGGCCTGGAGAGGAGAGAAGGGGGGGAGGGAGGTAACTGTGCACCGATGAATGAATAATTAAAAAAGACAGTGAACTTGAAGAGGAGAAAAGGGGGGAGAGGGGAGGGAAAAGAGCAGCAAGAATGAATGAACTCCGTTTCTGTAAACTTGCATTAAAAATCACAACTAAAAAAATGTTCTTAATTTAATAAAATAAAAAATTTTATTAAAAAACACTAGGTGATAATAGGCATAGAGCAACAATAATTAATTATGTAAGATAACATGTATATGGATAGTTGTGTAAAACACAAAGTACACACCGGATTTGGTGTGAGGGGAAATGGATACGAACTTTGTAGGTAAACCAGGGTTAAATTAAGAAGAAAAAAAAAAGAATAGCAAGAAATTTAAAAAAAACCCCACAAAGTATTTACACAAAATATAATGTATATTAATAATTATATGCAAACCAAGAAAATATTTTTTTAAAAACAAACAGCACAACGACCACTTTCTTCTTCTCTCTGGCCTTCCTCCCACATTGGTGACTGGGTGCAGAAGCTGGCTGTCACCGCCCCCAACAGCTGCGTGGAGAAGATGACTTTGGGGTCTGCTCTACCTACAAGTATGGGCATGGTCTGTGCCTAGGAAGGCTGGCGCTTCAGGACCCCATCTTTCACCAAAGCTTTGCCTTCTGCATCACTGGACTTTGACTTGAGCAAAGATCTGATCTCACAGATCTGATCTTCTGATTATTTTCTATTGCTGAGAATTTAAAAGAGAAAAGAGAGTGGGCCTGGCCACCTCCAACAGTTAAACAACTCAGTGCAATCTCTGTGGTCTACGGAGGGGGAACTATGGCCGTTGAATTGACTCGGACTCAGAGCAACACTACAGAACACACCAGAACAGCGTCACGTGTGCTCCAGGGCTGTAAGTATCGGCAGGAGCAGAGGATTCACCATTCTCCCAAAGGAGTGGTAGGAGGTTCAAACTGCTGACCTTTTGATTGTTGTTAATGTGCAGCATAGACTCAGAACCAACCCATAGCTGGCCCTCCAGCAGGTTTTCAGAGGCAGTTAATCACACGAGAGGAGACTGCCCATTCTCCTGCAGAGCAGCTGGTAGATTCGAACCGCATGTCTTTGAATTGGCAGCACAGCTCCTTGCCACTAGGCCACCAGAGCTCCCTGATCTTTTAACTGGCAATGAAGTATTTGGCCACTACGGCAGCAGAGCTCCTGTGTCTGATGGCAGGGGCTCACTCTCTCCACATCAGACAGAACGAAACACCAAGTCAGGACGCCAAAAGAGAAGAGAAAGGTGTTAACCTGAACCTAGAGAAATTCAGGCTGGAGAAACGCTACCCCGAGTCACAGGTCACTCAACGCAGGACGTCAGCCCACCTGAGCCCTTGCCGGGGGGCTGGCCATTCCCCTCCGAGGTCTCTGTGTCAGACCAGTCCCAGTCACCCTCGGGCCGGGACGCCATCCTGGAAGGAACCCGAGGCTTATGAAGAGACACGCGCTGAACCACGTCTTCCTCTGAGTCTTCTTCAGAACTGAATGGAGGTGTGCTGAAGCACCACACCGAGAAGGGAAAACAAAGAGCAAACAAGAAAGAAAGAAAACTTTAAATTTGACTTTACCAGCCTGCAAGCTGGTTTGTTTTGCCCACAGCCAGCCCCGGGCTATCCATCACTTGAGCCCAGACAACAGCCAGAAGCCATTCTGAAATCTGGGGGCCCATCAGTTCTTCTCTTCAGAGGGGGTACTCCTGCCTTCCTGTGGACTCAGCCTTTCTGATGCAATGACTGGGGTTCAGGGATGAGATGGAGAAACAAAGACTGTTAACTTGGCTAAGCTATGGTATCCAGAAGTTTAGAGGAAACCTAGTTGCTTTTCCTTGCTGGGGAAAAACAAGGGGTCAGCAAAAGAGAAGAGTGTATTTGAGATGAACAGACACTGAGACTGTAACAGTGGACTTGACTATGACAGAGGCTGTGGAATGGGCAGGCAAGGTTCTGATCTGTTGTTCCCAGGATTGCCTGCTGTGGGCTGTAGTTGACTCAACAGTGCCTAACAACAACAGCTGCTACTCCGTACCCAAATCAAATGTGATGGAACGCAACCACTTCCCATAATGCAACCTAGTGCAATGACCTTTTTGTTGTTGTTGTTGTTAGGTACTGTTGAATCACAACCCACCTATAGCTGACCCTCCAGTGGATTTTCAGAGACAGTAAATCACATGGGAAGGGACTGCTCATTTTCCCCCAAACAGCAGCTGGAATTCCAAACATGTGGCTTCAGCTTGGCAGTGCAGCTCCTAACCACGCGGCCACCAGGACTCTCCAATTTAAGGAGCTTACACAATGCAATCTAATGTAGCATTCAGTCAACCAGCTGAAAGGCAAAGTGACTTAAGAATGTGTCCTGTCCATTATGCTGAGTGAAATATCTCAGTCACAAAAGGACAAATACTGCATAGTGCCACTGTTATAAAATGGGACTGACATCAGGGTTGGGGGGGAGACTGAGAAAGGTAGGATAAATTATGTATACTGCATTAAAGGGAGATGTGATTAGGTATTATTGTCATGACAGGAGTCCAGAACGAAGGCACCATAGTGGAGTGGACTTGGGGGGAGGGATTGTATGACAAGAAAAGAATTTGTCTTCTACTTTTCAAAGAGAAAAACGAACTGGAGGGGAGAGGTGGACAAGGAGAAAAGTGCAACAATGAATGAATGGAAATCAAAAATCTCTGTAAATTTTCATTAAAATTAATAATAAGAAGAAGAAAGTGTCCTGTTTCTAGTCTACAGACATTTTCACAGCACAGGGTCACCTGCTCACTCTCTCTCTCTCCTCTGTATTCTCCCTTGTCTGCCCTACAGATCTTGGAATGCAAGCCCCCAAGAATCTCAGCCTACTGCCTGCTATACTATATGCATTTTGGGCTTGTTTGCCCCCCACAATTGCACAAGTTAACCTGTTGAAAGAAATTCTTCTCTGCATAACCCAGCTCACCTCAGTCTGGGCCCTGGGGAAGTGGGACTGTCGGAAGGCCCTCGGGTTCTGGCGTGTGGAGTAGGGGCAGAGGCTGGCGGGAGGCCAGGGCCAGGGCTGTCACGGCTCCGAAGACTTGGCTTGGGTGGTTCTGCTGGCTTGGACAGTGATGTCCCATGCTGGGTCCTGGCCTTTGGTTGGACCTCTTTGGTGACCAATGCACTCTGCTGACTTTGGACTGGAAATTTAGAAAGGAATGATTTTCAGAGCCTAGCCAGGCTGGACCCTCAAGGCAGACTGAGTGAAAACGAGGGTCCAACACTGGGAAAGGAACCAACAGATCACTCTTACACTGTAACGGTTAAAGTAGTTACCCACCCCATCCATGAAGTCTGCCCCTGGCCTGACGCTTGTTGGTGTCGTGTGCTGTCATCGCAACCAACTCACAGCTCACCCTCCCGCGGGTTTTTAGAGGCAGCAAACTGCACAGGCGAAAGGGGGCTCTGGTGGCCTATTGGCAAAAAGTTGTATTGCAACCCCAAGGGCATGTGGTTCGAGGCCGCCAGCGGCTCCATGGGAGATGGGCAATCTCCTCCCATGTGATTAACTGCCTCTGAAAACCCGCTGGAGGGTCAGCTATGGATTAGTTCTGACTCGATGGTACAAAACAATAATGCTAAGAAAGACAAACAAACAAAAAAAGAAAAGAAAAAACCTGCATGGAAGTGGACTGCTCATCTTTCTTCCATGGAGCAGCTGGTGGATTTGAACCACATGCCTTTGAGGTGGCAGCACAGCTCCTTACCACTAAGCCATGAGAACTCCCTAGCTTGATACTGTTGTTGTTATTGCTGTGTGCCACTGAGAACCGACCCATAGCTGACCCTCCTGCAAGTTTTCATAGGCAGTTAATTGGATGGGAGGACTTTGTCCATTCTTCTGCAGAGCAGCTGATGGATTTGAACCGCATGCCTTCGGGATTGCAGCACAGCTTCTTGCCACTAGGTCACCAGAGCGCCCTGGTTTGATGACCAGCCCCTGAGAAGGAAAGTCCAATAGGGCTGGCTGGGGATTCCTTAGAAACCAGGACGGTAAGCCAGCTGTTTCAGGGCCATATTATTCATACAAGAGACAAACAGGAATCAGCCAGTCTCAAAAAAGAGTCTAGGCGGTCAGCAGCTGACCCCAGAGCAGTCCCAGAAGGTGACGTCAAGCTGGACATCTCTCCTCTCCACCCACCGGTGCTGCAGCCACTGGGGTGCGGGAAGCCCTGCAGGAAGGGCTTGGTGCCACCAGATGGAGCTACAGGACCACAAGGTCCACACAGAACCTCAATGCTGCCTGTGGCATGCAATTATTTAGCCTTTTTCTTTTGTTTTCCAAACTGAATCAAGACATTGGTGGGGCCCAGGATTTACAATCATTTTAAAGAAAGAGAATCAAAAAGAAAATGCATTACAGAGACTCAGAGTTTAAGTACTGCTCCAAAAAGACTCAGTCGTATCAGAAAATGCCTTCCTTACTATACATAGTTCAAGGTCAAAAACACTTGGAATACACTGCTCTCAGAAAATGCATCCAGTTGAAGTGGTCCTCGGAGCATTTGCATTGCCCTACTTTGAGCTCTTGGAAGCCTAGTGGCAGGCAGCTGTGCTGCCAACTTAAAAGGTGCACGGTTCAAATCCACTAGCTGATCTGTGGCACAGAGATGGGCAATCTCCTCCTGTCTGACTTCTTTTCTCATACTGTAATTTTTAAAAAAAATTTTTTTTCATGTTATATTGCTTTGCAGTCAAAATTCCTACACATAGTGTTTCATTTATACACATTGCATTTTACACACTCCTCCACCCACACTGATCATTGCCACACACTGTGCTTGATCACGTTAATTCGCACTGACGTATGCCCACTGTTACCTCTTCTTTTCAGGTGCCGTCTAGACCCATCCTAATTCCTTCACCCCTCGCTCTGCCCACCAGACTCCTCCCACGGGATTTGGAGCCTCTGAAAACCCCATGGAGGGTCCGCTAAGAGTTCTCCCAACAGCATATAGTAATACTTTAGAAAGGTGTCAAGAGAGTAAGGGTCTTGCTCAAGATCCCATGGGAGTGTCAGAGACCTGCTATGGGCATCTCAGGCTGCAAATTGCACAGGAAGGGGCATGTACATCTTTCTCCAGAGGAGATGCTGCTGACTTGAACTGCAGGAGACACACAGCTTTAGGGTGAGCACCACACTTGCTGTGGTCAGTCACCAGGGCTCCCTGGAAGGCTAAGTCTACCCTACAAACAGTGTTCTCTTTATACCTCAGCCCTGGAATAAGCAGACCCACAGGAAGGGGAAATGGAGACGCGGCGGGCAGGGAGTTTCTTTATCTCCTGCTTTCTGACCAGGGAGCAAGAGAGCTGATGGAACTGAACTGTGTGCCTTACGTTGCCAGTACAAATTCTTACCCTCGAGGCCACCAGAGCTCTTTTTTAACCATAAGATACTTGATCGGCACTCGTGTAACAAGTAATTTCTATGAGTCCACAGGACCGGTGTGCTAATAATCTGTTCTGTGATGCACATGAAAAAAAAAAGAAAGTATTTAAAAGTCCAGTCCAGTCCTCACTTAGATTTCCAAAGCTACATGGATGCCTTTCAGAGAGACCAGTTGGCCTACTGGACTGAAAGTGATGCTACCAAGCCAAAGGTGAGTGACTCTAATCTGCGGCCCTAAGGCCTGTTTTTCATTGTTTTTGGTGAAACATTCTTCTAGGTCGTATAGCCCTGGTGTGTTCACTTGCTGTACAGAGGTAACTTGTGGTTGCTGTGAAGCTGAACACTGTGACACTGATGTGTCAAATGTGATAACAGTCACCCATGGTGGACAGTGTTTGGTGGAATTTACATGAGGCAGCATGTCTGAGTAGAGCAAATCCAAATTCAGAGAATTCAAAATGTCAGCAAATTCAGGGCAAATTTGCTCTCAATTTCCTCCCAAGTTCCCAGGTGATCCTTGACATGTGACTCATGAGCCCCCCTCCCCTTTCATCCCAACTCAGTTTCCCCTGAACCAGTAACCTGCACATTGCCAGGAGGGACTTGTCCTTGGAGAAGGACATCATGCTTGGAAGGGTGGAGGGACAGCGCAGAAGAAGACGACCCCAGATGAGATGGATTGATGCAGTGACCAGGACAATGAGGGTAGGTGTGTAGGAGTCACACAGGACAGGGCAGGCTTCAGAGTGGTTGTACAGAGGGTTGCTGTAAGTCACAGGCGGCTCAATGGCACATACAACTTCTGAGGACCCTCATGGTTTGGAATTTTAGAGCAACAGCCCCAAAGGAAGCAGGGAGCACGTGCAGACAAGCATCTGAGAGAATGAGACCCTCCCAAAGCACAGACCCCAGCTCACCGGGCAGGTCTCCGTCTCGCTGGGCCACCTGCGTCCACTTCTTCTGCCTCTCCTTCACTCTGCGGGTGGTCTCCTCAACGAGCTTTTCCCTGAGGTTTAGAAACTCGGAAAATCGTCCAGCCTTCTGCTCCCGCTGGGCTCTCAGGAGGGTCTCCAGATGTCTGAACGTCTGAACTGAGATTCCTTTTGCGTCCTCAAAGAGACAGAGAAGTGCACCTTTGAAGCCAGGCGGCTCTCCCTTTTTCATTCCCCAAAGCACCTCAAACCCACTGCTGCCAACCAGGAATGAGGGCTTCTGGGAGGACACATAGTGAGAGCAGAGACAGGTGAGAGGGGTCCCACCTGCTGCTGGAAGTGGGGTGGCTGTTGTTCTGAACTGTCAAGTCAGAATCAACCTATCGCTGACCCTCCAGGAGGTTCTCGGAAGCTATAAATCACGCAGGAGGACCCTGCCCTGCCTATCGATCCCTCTTGGAGCAGCTGGTGGATTTGAACCACATGCCCTCTGAATGGCAGCATTGCTCCTCCAGGTCACCAGAGCTCCCTGGAAGTGGGAGAGCTCAGTGGTATGTGCCCTGGCAACTGACTCACAGCGGACCCTCAAGCAGGTTCTCAGAGGCTGTAAATCACACAGGAGGGGACTGTCCATCCTTCTCCCACAGAGCAGCTGGTGGATTCAAACCTTCTGCCTTGGGCTTAGCTGTGCAAGACCTTATTCACAAGCCAACAGTGTTCAATAGGGATCGCTCAGTATTTACAAAACCAAAAAATACCAACTTATAGTAACCCTCTGCTGGGTTAAGGCGACAAATTATTATGGGGGAGACTGTTCATCTCTCTCCTATAGAGCAGCAGGTGGTTTCAAACTACTAACCTTTTCATTAGCAGCCCACCACATTACTAACCGCCGCTACAGAGCTCCCCAGCATTTGCAGGCCCATCAGAACATGCACAGCAAGATAACGGGAAGTGGACGTATCACTTCGTCCATATCACAGCATAAGGGGCGTGCTTTCTCCCCATCAACTGGACCCTCGGGTGAGAGATCACACTTTTCTGCTTTTCATGACCAAGGGCCACCACTGTAACAGCTTGTCCGTGGCTGACAATGTCGAAGAAATAAACAGAAAATGTGGTAACCAGCCAGCCACCCTTCCAGAGGCTACTGAAAGTGGTGTGGACTTTTTCTATTCACCCACCCAAGGATCGTGGGAGGCATCTGAACCCAAGATGAAATTTTAATCAAGTTTAGAGACAAAAAGTTGAACCATGTCTAAACACAGGGCTAAACAGGATTCGTGAAAGTCAAAGTACCTTTTTAAGTACAAAGGACTCTAAATTAAATTGAGGTGTCTATTTTTCCCCTAATCTTACTGTATACAAATAATGTTGTTATTGTGTTGTTATATGTTGTCAAGTCAGAACAAACTCATAGCTGATTGTCTAGTGGGTTTATCTATATAGAGGGAAATGTCCCTCTCTCTCCCAGGGAGCATCTTGTTGGGTTCAAACCACTTGCCTTTGGGCTGGCAAATCAACTCCTTACCCACTAGGCCATCGACGACCTTACAAATAGTTTCTGCAGTAATGTGATGCTTGACTGCTTTAGTAACAAGGTGTCTTTTTATTGAAGAACGTGTGTCACTGATGCCTTTCATGGTAACACACACGGTCTAGTTAAAACAAACATAAGGGAACAAATTGTATCTGAATGTTAAATCTGTACCAGACCTTTCAGGGCCGGCTCCATCCGTAACCATCACGGGAACAAAGAACAGTGGCCATGACTGCCCCAGAGATGAGCATTTCACCCCTGGAGATCCATCCACGGGCCACACTGATTCAAGTACAAATCCCCTTGGTGGAAGATGCAAATGAGAGATATAAAAGTAACCAGTGAGTGGAGAGGACCGAGAGGTCAGGATACAGGGGAAGAGCATCAGCCAGGGAGAGACAGAGAACAGGAAGAGAGAGCAGAGACCTGCTGGAATGAGACAAGGAGGACGTTGTAGAGAGCTCTATTCCTGGGGAGCAAAGGGGTCCCAACTAGGACCTGTGAGGTGCCTGGGCTTATAATGTAAAGGGGAGTCAATCATTTGTTGGTCTAAGAATATCGTGTGTCTCAACTGCAAACTCTGGTCCTTAAAATCGAGCCCTGGAACTTACCCTCCGAATCCCCATGCTTTCCAGCTTCTCCTCCAGGGTGTCCTCCAGGATGGGCCTGAACTGCTTCAGCAAAGCAGGCTTGAACCTCAGAGCTGCCAGCGCCTTTATCTGCTGTTCTTCCTGGGAGCTCTCCAGGTCTGCAGCGAAAGACGGTCACTGGAGTGAGCCTGGACGTGTGACCTCCACTCCCAAAGACCCTCCCCTGTGACCACGGGCCCTTTGTGTTGCTGACCTCTCCCAACAAGCTCACAGACCAGGGGCATCCAGATCTGTGAGTTCGGCTGAGTGTCCTTGTCTGAGGCAGAAGCGAGACTCCTCCTGCTTCTGGATAACAATGTCTCAGAATTCTCTTCCCTTGATGGTTGGACCACCAACACCAGGACTGAGGCATGACCATCACTAGAGAGCTCTGGTGACCTAGTGGCAAGAAGCTGCGCTGCAATCCTAAAGGCACGTGGTTCAAGTCCACCAGCTGCTCTGCAGGAGAAAGATGAGAGTCTCCTCCTATCCAGTAAACTGCCTCTGAAAACCTGCCAGTGTCAGCTATGGGTTGGTTCTGACTCAGTGGTACACAATAACAACAGTGCCAGTGCTTCCACTCTGCAGTGCTAGTTTAAAAGCTGGCTTTTCTAGCCATTACATTAGCCCTCTCTAGTCTCCAGCTAACTTAACTGCAGATATACAATCTGGCAAATCATCAACAACTGTGGGACTAGGATAAGAGATAAAGAGTGCTTTCTGCACTGAGGAGCAAGACTTAAGGAAGACCAGAGTGAGACTCTGGTGAGAGGAAGATCTTGGTGTGGAGACACTCGCGATGGTGGTGCAAAGAATGTAGCATTGCTGTGCAGAAATTGTGGCAAAGTGTAACCAGAGGAGCCCTGAGATAAAAGCCACAGTTAATAGGTTTTTCTGTTCTTGCTGGATGCTGGAAGGAAAAACGGACTGCTGAAATAAAACCGGAGCCTGGACTCATTAAAGATTCGTGCTTTAGTTCTCATATTCTCAGGGTATATTTCAAGTAGTGGAATAGCTGGGTCATATGGAATTTCTAGGTTCAGCTTTCTGAGGAAGCACCAAATTGTCTTCCAGAATGCTTGCACCATTTTACAATCCCACCAACAATGTTCCTTTCTCAAGGAGAAAAGACTCTCAAGGAGCGTTCCTTTCTTGCTACATCCTCTCCAACATCTATTACTTGCTGCCCTGTTAAACTCTGCCACTGTTACTGGAGTGAGACGGTACCTCATTGTGGTTTTTATTTGCATCTCTCTTATTGCCAGTGATGTGGAACATTTCTTCATGTGTCTGTTTGCCATTCGAACATCTTCCTCTGTGAAAATTCTTTCCATGTCTTTTACCCATTTTGTAATTGGGTTATCAGTCTTTTTCTTGTGGAGGCCTCAGAGTATTCTGTAAACTTTTGTTATACAGAGATTTGTACACTAATGTTCATAGCAGTGTTATTCACCATTGCAAGAACATGGAAACAACCCAACTGTCCAACCACAAACAAATGGTTTGAGAAATTATGGTACATTCACACAATGGAATACTATGCAGCACGCAGGAGCAATAACTTTGTAATTGATTACCTAACTTAGGAGGGACTGGAGAGCATTATGCTGAGTGAACTAACTCAGTCCCACAAGGACAAATATTGTATAGAACCATTATTATAAAATGAGTATAAGGATCCAGGAGGGAGGGGAGACGGTGGAAGCAGAGGGATGAGGATGTGTGTGGGGGGGGGTGGAATTAATCATTGGGTTGTACAATTTGGGTGGGGGGTGAGGGAAATTGAAAGAATTTGTTCAAATTTGTATTTGAGTTTTGTAAATAAACTAGTAGGAAAATAAATAATATTTTTTCTAAAAAAAGAAGGAAAAAATGTGTGCTTTGGGACTTCCAGGCTAAAACCTGGACTTGCAGTGGGTGATAGTCTTTGCCACTCCCACTCTCCAATTTACTTCTCTAATAAATCCCACTCTCAACACCAGAAGTGTAAGTAAAGTCAGTGAGTCAATGAGTATAAGACCCATGTGATTGGGAGAAAGAGGTACAGGAGCGTGGAGGGAGGGGGTGCTTTTTGTCAGATTTTCCTTCCATCATCCCAGAAGAACAGCAAAAACTCACATATGAGTGACTGAACGAAACCCAACTTTGAAAAAAGATCTAAAGTCCGATGCTGTGAGTGGTAGGATGCTGTCCACTTACATATAAGGACTTTTTAAAATAACTACTATTCACATATAAATGTCAACAACTTAAGCCAAAGATGATGAAATTGAGGACTTCTATCAATGTTTGTGGTCTGAAATCGTTCAAACATGCTGTATTAACAATAACTGGTGGCTGAAACACAAAAGTTGGAAACAAAAAAAGAAGGACTGGTAATTGGAAAATGTAACCTTGGTGAGAGAACTGAGGTTGGGGAGAAGATGACAGAATTCTATACAATAAATAATTTACTCATTGCAAATACCTTTTTCAAAAAAACATAAAATTGACTATACAAATGAACTTCCCCTGATGCACTACATACGAATCAAACTGACCATATATGTGGACAGAGTTGATGGACAAGCTCAATATCAGGAGTCAAAACAAGGCCAGGGGCTAGGAAAGACCATCAGCTACTAATGTGCAAGTTCAAACTGAAGGTGAAGAAAGGCTTTTGGAAGTTCACTAGAATCAAATTATGACCTTGAGTCCTTGCCATCAAGGCCATCATCTACGTAAAATATAAAAGTTCATTACAAAGACAGAGAAGTAAGAAAAGACCAACATAGATTTCAAAAGAGAAACTTGCTTTGGACCAAAAAGAAGCTGAATTAAGGGAAAGAAATGCTGAGGTAAGAGAGCTGAACAGAAGATTTCAAAGGGCTGCTTGGGAAGACAAAGCAAAGTATAATGAAATGTATAAGCAGTTAGAGTTAGAAAATCAAAAGGGAAATAGGTACTCAGCATTTCTCAAGTTTAAAGAACTGCAAAACAAATTCAAATGAAAAACAAAAAAAGCCTCAGGTTACAACACTAAAGGATTTCACAGGAAAAAAATTTAAATGTTGTTGATGTTGTTGTTGTTCTTATGTGACATCAAGAGGCCTGCAATTCGCAGCGACTCTATGTACAATAGCTCTGAAGTCAGCCTTGTTCTGAACCAGTCTCACTGGCTCTCACACACCTACCTCCATTGCCCCAGTTATTTGTATCAATCCATTTCATCCAGGATCTTCCTCTCCTGGCTGTCCCTCCACCTTTTCAAGCATAATGTCCTTCTCCAACGACAAGTCCCTCCTGGAAAAATGCCCAGAGTATTTGAGACAGAGCTTCTAAATCCTAGCCCCCAAAGAGAAACTTAGTTTTAACCTCTCCAAGACAGACCTGTTTTGTTTTCTTGGCAGTCCATGGTATGTTCAAGACTCTTCTCCAGCATCACAACTCAAAGGTATCCATTCTTCTGTCATCCTTAGTCATTGTCCAGCTCTCTGATGCAGAGGAAATAAGTGCCAAACCATGGCCTGGATCAAGCACACCCTTGTCTCTAGACAGACATCATTGCTTCTCAGTACTCTGGAGAGGTCCATGACAGCAGATTTTCCCAGTACAACTCATCTTCTGGTTTCTTAACTGCTGGTGCCAAGAGGGTTGATTGTGGAGCCAAGCAAGCTGTAACTGTTAACAACCTCAATCTCCCCACCATCTATCATGGTGCTGCCAACTGGCCCACTGGTGAGAATCTTTGTCTTCTTCATGTTAAGCTTCAATCCATATGGAAGCCAGTCCTTGACCTTCTACAGCAAACACGTCAAGTCCTTTTCTGTTTCTGCAAGCCAGGTTGTATCATCTGTATAACATAGGAAGCATCAAAAGAAGATGGAAGGGGTATGTGGAGTCAAGGTACCAAGAAGACCCGGTCAAAGCCAAAAGATTTCCGGAAGCACCATATGATCAAGAACCTATAGTATAAAAGGAAAACGCCTAAGCTGCACTGAAGGCACTGACAAAAAGTAAGGCCCTAGAAACTGATGGAATGCCAAATGACATGTTTCAACAAACAGAAACAGCCCTGGGTGTGCTCACCTGTATATGCAAAGAAATTTGGACGACTACCTGGCCAACTGACTGGAACAGATACATACTTGTTCCTGCCTCGAGAAAAAAGTGATTTGACAGACTGTGGAAATTATCAAACAACATCATTAATACTAACAATAAGAAGTGAAGGGAGGGTTTTTTTAATAGCTAGAACAATACATCAACAAGGAATTTCCAGAAATTCATCATTAGATTCGGAGGAGGCCACAGAATGGGGAATATTAGTTCTGAAAGCAGAGAATACAAGAAAGATGTTCTATTTGTAGTGTGTTGACTAAGTCAATGCATTTGCCTCTGTGGATGATAACAAATTCTAGCTAACATTCCCAAGAATGGGAATCCCATAGCAATTAACTGTGCTCATGAGAAACTTATACATAGATCAAGACAGCTGTCTCAACAAAACAAGGGAACACCACACAGTTTAAAAAAATCAAGAAAAGTGTGTGTGTGGGAGCCACATCCCTTTTCTGTACCTATTCAGTCTGCATGCTGAGAAAATAATTCAAGAGACTCAACTGTAAGAACAAGAATGGATGTGGCATCAGGATCAGGAGAAGATTTAGCTACAGTCTGCCAGTCTGCGTTACAGCGCACTTACCACAGATCAAAGACTACAGCCTTTAATATGGGCCACAACTCAACATCAAGACAACAAAAGATCTCCATGACTAGTCAACCAGACACATAAGGATGTTGTTGTTGTTGTTATGTGCCATCGAGTCATTTGCGACTCATAGCGACCCTATGTACA
>NW_006399777.1:12670619-12674312 GCF_000299155.1 Elephantulus edwardii | reverse complement strand
ATCCATCTACGCATAACAGCAGCAGGCAAAAGATCAAAGGATGTATTCCATTGAGGAAATCTGATATCCTATTCAAAGTTCTAAAGTATACAGATGTGTCAGTTCAAAGATTAAGGAGCACTTGGTCCAAGCTATGGTAATTTCAATTGCTTTCTGCGCATCTAAAACCTGGACAATTAATAAGGAAGGAAGACTGAAGGGGAATCGATGTTTCTGAATAGGGGTGTTGGAGAAGAGTATGCACTGTATCAAGATCTGTCAAAAGGAGCAGAGTATTGACTATACTAAGATCTGTCCAAGGAACCAGAGAATTCCACAGAGACAAAGATGATGATGAAAACTTCACTGTACTTATTTTGGACATATTTTCAGGAAGGACCAGGCCCTGGAGATAGATGTCCTCCTGGAGAAGGTCAGCAAAAGAGAGGAAGACCCCAAGGAGATGTCCTGACACAGTGACCACCACAATGGGCTTGCGTATGACAGGGGAGATGAGGACAGTGCAGGACAGGGCTCGATTCAGACCCGCTGTGCACAGGGTCACTATGAGTAGCATTCGACTTGACAGCACCTAATAACAATGAAATAACAATGAAATGACCTGCCGTGGGTCAGTGACAGGTGAGCCACAGTCCTCACCTGCCGAAATATTGATCCAAAGACAAGAGAATGGGCAATTAGGATAAAATGTGGTAACTGCTCTCCAGACCTGTTCAGAAGAGTCAGAGAAATCTCTCAGAAGCACCCATCAAGGCCAATATGTGGGTTTCCACAGCCAGAACTGGAGTGAGTCCTTTCATTCATTAAGTAGACGATTAGTGAACAATCTGTAAGGTGCTGGGTGCTGGGACACAGAACAAAACCATCACTTCTTCAACAAGCGCACAGTCCAGCTGACAAGTCTCACCTCTTTCCTAAATACTGGACATGCCTAGGCCCATCCAATTGCATCAGAGCCCCTGAGGGCAGACTCTAAGGTTCCATTCTTATTACTGTTGCTGTCTACCATGAAGTCGGAACCAACCCACAGCCGACCCTCTGGTGGTTTAACTGCATGGCAGGAGACTGCCATCTCCCACAGAGCAGCTGGTGGACTTGAACTGCATGCCTTCCAGATTGTAATGATGTTTCTTACCACGAGGCCACCAAAGGAAGAAAAATACATCCCTCAAAAAGAAATTCCATATGACCCAGCTATTCTACTACTTGGAATATGAAAACT
Source organism: Elephantulus edwardii (assembly GCF_000299155.1). Classification (NCBI taxonomy): domain Eukaryota; kingdom Metazoa; phylum Chordata; class Mammalia; order Macroscelidea; family Macroscelididae; genus Elephantulus; species Elephantulus edwardii. The sequence continues at coordinate 12,673,090 of NW_006399777.1, read as the reverse complement.
GAGGCTCAAACTGAGATTGGCACACCAATGTTCATAGCAGCATTATTTACCATCACAAGAACATGGAAACAGCTCAAATGTCCAACCACAAACGAATGGATTGAGAGATTATGGTCCTTTCACACAATGGAATACTATGCAGCATGCAGGAGCAATAACTTTGTAAATTATTACCTAACTTGGGAAGGACTGGAGAGCATTATGCTGAGTGAACTAACTCAGTCCCATAAGGATAAATATTGTATAAAACCATTATTGCAGAAGGAGTGTAAGGACCCAGGAGGGGTGGGAAAGGCTGGAAGCAGAGGGATGTGGATGTGCAGGGGGAAGAGGGGATTAATCATTGGGTTGTACAATTTGATGGGTGGGGGGTGAGGGAAACTGAAAGAATTTTTTCAAATTTGTATTAGAATTTTGTAAATAAACAAGTAAAAAAACAAACAAACCTAGTATTCCAACAGCCATGCTTGAGAGTGTGTTATTCTAGGCCCATTTCCTTAGCTGTGACCCACAGCTTGAGCACCACCTGGAGGAGACCAGCAGCAGTGCATCTAAGACAGCACTGACTCGTTGCTGACGCTCCCTCCAATAGGTTTCTTTTAAGGCTGTAAATCACACAGGAAGAGACTGACCATCTTTCTCCCAAAGAGCAGCTGGTGGATTTGAACCGTGTGCCTTTGGGTTGGCAGCACAACTTCTTACCAACGAGACCACCAACCTCTCATAGTCTGAGCTAACTGGCTGAGGTTGTGGCCTGACTGTCTCCCCAGGTGACTGGTACAGTGCAGCACACGGTAGAGAGTCAGTCTGGTAATGACTTTCATCCTTGATGGCGCATCTGATTCCCCTGGAGAGCTTGTTAAAATAGATAGATGGGCCCCCACTCCTGGAGCTTCTGATTCAGGTTGTGTGGGCAGGGCCCTGAGGACCTATCTTTCTAATGAGTTCCCAAAGGAGGCAGACGCTCGCTTGCTGGTCTGGGGTCACACCTCACGAACGGTGTAGGGGGAAAACCAGACAAGTACATCAACAGCCACAGCACAGTGTGATGCATGAGTGACACCTCCACAGGAACACAACAGGGACCAGAGGGGACGACGCAACCTTCGGTGATGGTGAAAATGTTGTTAAAAGGGCTGGGGTGCAACTGACGGTTCCACACGTTTCTGAAAATCACGCCACAGCACAGGACTGGGCAGTGTTTCATTTCACATCCCCCTTCACTGCTCCCACAGACAACAGCCTTCAATATGGAATTGCATCTCACCATCAAAAAGAAAAAAATCCTCACCACCGAAACAAATATTCAACATTATGATAGATGGAGAAATGATTAAAATTGTCAGCAATTGCATCTTTTTTTAGGTTTCTTTTTTTATTAAATTTTATTAATTTTAATGAACATTTACAGAGATTTTGGATTTCCATTCATTCACTGTTGCACTATTTTCTCTACCCCCCAGTTTGTTCCTCTTTTTTTTTTCCTTTGTAAGTCTGTTTTAATCGTCCCATTGCCACAGTGCTTGTCAAAGCCAGTTGTGATTAACCTCCTTTGTCAGTGCGTCCTTTGCCATTCCCTATCACTCCTCCCTGAGAGAGTCTTCACCCTGATTCATAAGGAAAAGGGGACGAGCAATTGCATCTTACTTAGATCCACAAAAACACCTTTGGTACCAATAGTCAGGAGATCAGGAGATATATTGCACTGGGCAAGGCCACTATCACACATCTCTCCAAAGTACTGAGAAGCAATGATGTCAGATTGAGGACTAAGGTGCATCAAATCCAGACCATGTTTGTTTGTTTGTTTTCATAATTTGCTATGTATCTGAGAGCTGGACAGTGAATAAGGATGACAGAAGAATTGATGTATTTGAGCTGTGGTGTTGGAGTAGGGCACTGAATATCTCACAGACTGTCTAAAGAATGAGCATGCATGTCTTGGAAGAGATGCAGCCAGAAGGCTCCTGGAGGCAAGGATGGCCCAACTTCGTCTCTGATACTTTAGGACATGTTGTGAGGAGAGGCTCTTGCTCGGACAGGGACATCATGCGTGGAAAGGTGGAGGGTCAGAAAAAAAAGAGGAAAACTCTCAACAAGATGGACTGACACAGTCTGCGACTGCAGCACTGGGCTCTAGTGTATCGGAGACGGAGAGGAGGGCATGAAGCAGTGCAAGGTTCAGAGCTGTTGTTCCTATGGTCGCTATGAGCCGTGGTCAACTCCATGGCACCTGACAACAACTACAACAGCTCCCTTGCCGACAAAGATCTCCATCTGCGATTTCTCCTCTCAAGGACTCTGTTATTCCCAGTTAGGATGTGGTTCATCCCTCCTGTGGGCCTTGTGTTACTGAACAGAGGCCTTCCCAAAAGTGTTATGTAACGTTCATACTATGGTTATAGAAGAGTTATAAGAGTTCTATCATGGTTATAGAATATTATATTATTTATACCATATATTTTTCTTTA
>NW_006399777.1:12668425-12669812 GCF_000299155.1 Elephantulus edwardii | reverse complement strand
ATATGCTGTAAGAAATATATATATATACACATATACATACATACATATATATACTGCATTTTAAAAATCATTAATAAACAAAATTAAAAACAAAAGGAATAAGTCCTCACATAGGCTGTCACATGGATGAAACTTAAAATGTTATATGAAAGAAGCCCATTAGTTATATGAGATCATTCATGTGAAAAGTCTAGAACAGGCAAATCTATAGAAAAACAAAAAGTAGAATAGTATGTTTAGGGCCGCTGTGGAGGGGAAATAAGGATGAGAGAGCTCACTAAAGAGTATGGGGTTTCTCTCAGGAGGGGGTGATGAGTGAAATAGCTCAGTCACAAAAGGACAAATACTGCATAGTGCCACTGTTGTAAAACAGGACTGACACCGGGGTTGGGGGTAGACTGAGAAAGACAGAATAAATAACGTATACTACATTGAAACAGATGAGGGAGAGAACTGTTTAAAAGGGATATACGATTAGGTATTATTGTCATGACAGAAGTCCAGAATGAAGGCTGCACAGTGGAGTGGACTTGGGGGAAGGGATTGTATGACAAGGAAAGAATTTTTCTTTTACTTTTCAAAGAAAAGAGCGAACTGGGGCAGGAAGAGATGGGCAGGGAGAAAAGTGCAACAATGAATGAATGGAAATCCAAACTCTCTGTAAATTTTCATTAAAAGTAATAATAATAATTTTAGAAAGAGGCAAAAAAATTTAAAAAAATAAAAATGTTCCCAAACAGCTGTTAACGATTATACACCACTGTGAGTTGGGCCACAGCTCAACCTGGGCAAATGCTTCACTTTACATTTACTGGTCACTTGTCAACTATCTCACTATTCAACATTTCACGTTTACGCTAGAAAAAAAATGTATTTGACTGTGTTTATGTGTTAACAACATGCATCTGGCAATGGCCAACGCTGAAGAATGACAGTGACCATGAACGAGAGAAACAGATGGTCAAGATCACTCATCGATCTGGCCGAGCTACAATTTTCACCAGTCTGGCAGATAAGTAATGATGTCATTTGGCAATTATGTAAATGCTGTAGTCAATTTCTCTTCTCTAACAGCACCGACTTTCACATACTGACCTGGAACCTAACCATGTCTGTAAGGAAGGAGTAAGTATATTAAACAGAAGGTGGTGATGAGTCGGGCCAGCCTGAATGCGAACATAATGACAAAGTGGGTTCCAGAAAACACTGGAACGTAAGAAACCAGAACCAGCAGGGATAGACGCTGTTCTGCTGTAGAGTGGAACAAAGGACTGGAATGGGAGTCGGGAGGCAAAAAACTAAGCTGGAAAAAAAATCTGGAGGCAGGTGCAGGAGGAGACAGATTAAATTAATTTTTGCTTATCCACCCAACAGAACTTTGCATTTT
>NW_006399777.1:12666864-12668056 GCF_000299155.1 Elephantulus edwardii | reverse complement strand
TATTTATTCTATTCTATTCTAATTATTCAGAGGCAACTAAGAAAATCAGTATTACAGAACAATATACATAGAGTGCTCTCACTTGGGGAGGAGAGAGAGCATTGTATCTACATTTGTTAAAAGCATCTCTGGACACACACATATGTTGTTAAAACACACACACATGTTAACCATTAACCATGGGCCCAGCCAAGAAGACACTGGAGGAGTGTGGTACAAGCTGCGAAACTGAAGCTGCTCCAAATCCTAGCTCTGCCACTTAGTAACTGGGCGACTGTGGGCCCGTGGCTGGGCCTCTCTGAGCCTGGGCCACCTCATCAGCGAGCCAGAACTTGCATGTCAATACGTGTGTGTAGACTATCTGGCATGTGTTTCTGAGAAAAGCTCTTTCTGGTCCTCACTCCCCTCTCCCTCTGCTTCAAGTGTCCAGACAGAGTGACGGAGGGACGCAGGGACACAGGGACATTGAAGGAGGTAACGATGGGTTTCTGCACCGGGCAGCCAGGCAAGAAACCAGGGCCTCACCTTTCTCAGGAGAATCTTCCTCAGTGTCCGCAGCCTTTGGCCCCTGGTGGATCCCTGGGAAGAGAAGGCACAGTGAGTGGTTCCAATGCCCTGAGGCCCCTCTCCTAACTTGAAGAAAAAAGTGGCGCCCTAGGTGAGTGCCAGCCAGAAAGAGCAACCGATCCCATCAGTTCAGTTTTACCAGAAAGGGGCAGGCAAAGAGGTGGTCACAACCAAGAACCTCAAAGCCACAGTCCAGAGCCTGCATTCCAGCTCAGCTCCTTTGCAGGAAGTCCTTTCACCTCTCCAGACCTCAGTTCCCACATCTGAAAAAAAAGAGGCTAACCATGCCCACTCCATGCTAAATCACGGGAACAATGAAGGAGACAATGAATCAGAAGCACTTGGCAAAGCCCTTATTAGTGGTGCCATTCTGACTCCATTGCTCGGGAAGCTGGTGGACTCGAAAGCAAGGAATGTCTAGCTCCAAGCCAAGGGGTGAGAGAGAGGGGTAGGTTTTCAAGAAAAATCAGAAAGGACGGGAGGGCCAGGGGTTGAGACAGAATTATCTGTCAGTCTGTACATTAGGAGAACGATATGTTGTTGTTGTTATGTGCCATCGAGTTGTTTACGACTCATAGCAACCCTATGTACAACAGCCCTAACCCTGCTCTATCCTGTGCCAATC
>NW_006399777.1:12651949-12665217 GCF_000299155.1 Elephantulus edwardii | reverse complement strand
GATCTGATTTGATGGTACACACACACAAAAAAATAATTTAAAAAATAAAATAAAAATAGCTGGAACACTGAATGCTCAGAGCATGAATGTTGGAGACCTTTGAGCTCAGGTTTTGGGGAAGAGTACTGAATAGCGCATGGACTGTCAAAAGAACAGACAGATATATACATCCTAGAGAAGGTGCAGCCAGAGTGCTCCTTGCAGGCAAAGATGACAAAGTTTCATCTCACATATTTTGGGTATGTTGCTAGGAGAAGAAGCTAGTCCTAGGAGAAGGACATCATGGTTAGACAAGTGAAAGGTTGGTGAAAGAGAGGAAGTCCCTGCCAGATGGATTGACATAGTGACTCAATCGACTCAAGTACGTCAGAGACAGTGAAGATGGCACAGAATAGGGCAGGGTTCTGATTTGTTGTGCAGAGGATCGCTACTGGTTGTACTCAACGCAGTAACACCAAACAAGCCCACCATGGGTGACTGAGTTGTCTGTAGATACCATTCTACATACACTTCACTCCTCCACCACCACCATCACTCCACCCCAGTCCTGGAGAGAATATTCAAGGGGGGTGGGGAACAGACACGCCAAACCAGCTGCATCCATATGCATAGGAGGTCAGCTTGCTAAACCCTGGGAATGTGATAAATGTTGGAGCCTCTCTGAGACCTGACTCACAGGTACTGTGAATTAGAAAGGGCCTGGCCCATCAGTCACCTCCTGCAGTCCCTTCCCTCCTCTTCCTCACCTCCACCCTGCAGCTAAGAGCAGGCTGGGCAAGAAATGCCACTGGTGGTGTGTAAAGACTTCGATGCAAATGCCAAGCTGGAGTCCTGTCTGATTTACAAGTAAATGTCTTCTCTGCCTCCCTCATCTCAGACACCACACGTCCCAGGGACCTTTGTCACCAATCCTCAGCCTATAAATTCCTTGGTCAGGGTAAAAGGGGGGGTGGACGAGTAACCCAAGAAAATAACTAAAGTGGATAAAAACCCCCAGAGGAGACTTACCCTCCACTCTCCTGAGGGACATGGACTTAATCTGCAAAAAAAAATGGAAAGGGCGGGTTACAGGCAGCAGGGGACACTGTCAGAATGCGGAGTAGTGGGTCTGCTTAGGACAGTGACGAGGGGACACTTGGTTTCCATGGCACCCACCGGGACGCAGAGGAGCTCTGGATGTTTCACTCCACTCCACCACACCCCTCCTGCTGTCCGCGTATGAGAAGGGAGGGACCAGTGCTGACCACAAGCAGCCAGGAAGCTTCATTCTCCGTCTTCTCCCAGGGAGAGAAACAAGCAGGTCCCTCCTCTGAGGATGTAGCTTGCTGTGTGGGAGCCTCATTCCCAGCACCCAGTGAGTGTCACCGAGAAAATGAATGATTTCCACTCTAATCAGAACCTATCAGAGGCCCGCTCTGTCAGAGCTGAGTGCTCCATGAGGAGGAAGGAGGGTAAACGGCACATGTACTAGGAGGACGGAGACTTTGGCGGGATCGCTGCTCAGTCCCTTTCTCAGGAATTGCCTCTTCCTTCCTCTTCTCACGTGGATGCTGATGGAGCAGCCACCTTGAACACACACACACACACACACACACACACACACACACACACAGCCATCAATGACAGCCCAGAACTAGGCCAAGAATATATATGGGACATTCAGACAACAAATGCTGGTGAGGTTACAGAGAAACTGGAACACTTATTCACTATTGGCGGGAGTGTAAAATGGTACAACTGTTACGGAAGGCTGTATGGAGCTTTCTCAAAAAGTTGTAAATTGAAATACTATTTGACCCAGCAATTCCACTACTGGGAATATACCCCAAAGAAACCGTAACTGCCACCCAGGCAGATAACATGCACACCCATGTTTATTGCGGCTTTTTTCACAATAGCAAAGAGCTGGAAACAACCCAAGTGCCCATCAACAAACTAATGGATAGAGAAGCCGTGGTATATTCACACAATGGAATACTATGCTGCACTGAAAAACAAGGAACTTAGAATCTGCACTGCAATCCCAAAGGTGCATGGTTCGAATCCACCAGAGACTCTGCTGGAGAAGGAGGGGCAAACTCCTCCTGTGCCAGTTGGATCCAATTTGATGGCACACCAAATTAAAAATAATAAAAATAAAGAAAAAAGAAAAAGAAGGAAGGAACTCATGAATTATTCAAAATGGGTGACCCTGGAGGACATTATACTGAGTGAAATATCTCAGTCACAAAAGGACAAATACTGCATAGTGCCACTGACACTGGAGTTGGGGGAATCTAAGAAAAGAGGGGATAAATAATGTATACTGCATTGAAACAGATGAGGGAGAGAACTGTTTAAAAGGAATATATGATTAGGTATTATTTTCATGACAAGATTCCAGAAAAAGAAATGCTTAGTAAGTGGACTGTGGACTTGGGAGGGGATTGTATAACAATGAAAGAATTTTTTTTTTCTTTTCAAAGAGAAAAGTGAACTGAGGGGAAGCAGTAGGCAGGGAGGAAAATGTGCAACAATGAACGGGGGGGAAATTAAATGGGAAGAATATGCTGTAAAAAAATGTTGTGTTAAAAAATATTTAAAATAATATGGGGCATTTAAAGTTAGCGGCAATGAGGAGCCTAAAGGTTTGCTTTCTGAGATGGGTTGTCTGTTTTGCCACGTGGAACAGGGAAGGAGAGGAAGTAAATCTTCCAAGTAAAAAAGGCACCACAAAAGAAAAAGAAGAAAACAAATAAACAGAGACCAAGCAGAGGGAAACTCCCGGCCAATTCCTGTCTCTGGGCCCAGTTTCTTCCTGGGCTCAGCTGCTGTCCTGCGGTAAGTGCCCTGCACATCCTCACAACCAATTCCAGCTTGAGGGGCTTTTGGTTACTTACCGTGTCCCACAGTGAAGATCCCCATTCCATCACGTCCTCGTCCAATGTCCACTCCCAGCTGTTCCCTCCCTTGTCTGCCTCTGCTCCGCCCACAAAACCACTAACACTAAACCAGCTCTCGAGCTCATTTCAACTCAGGGCAACCCTCCACTGGGTTTCTAAGATTATAAATGTTTAAAAAATAAATAAATAAAATAAATGTTTACACAGCCCACCCATCTTGCCTCCTGGGAGCCACTGGTGGACTTGAACCAGCAACCTTCCTGTTAGAAGCCCAATGCGTTACATGTAATGATACCAAAGCTCCTTTTCTCTCTACCCTAGAGACAATACAAGCAATTACTCATTTTTCGCAGCTTTCCTTTTAGGTAAAGTTGTCCCTGGAATACAATCTGACCAATAAAAGACAAGCTAAAGTTTTGGGAAGGGGTCCTTTTTCTCAATCAACTTTTTTCCTCAAACGTGATTGAGGTTCTTGGTGCTTCCGAAAGCAATCTCACAAGTCTGAGAAGCCAAGTGTTAGAACAACAGTAGACGCATGAAAGATGGTGGGGTTAAAAAAAAAAAAGACAGAATGTGGATTCACGCAGCCGAGCCAAAAGGCACCAGGTTCGAATCCACTGGCTGCTCTGCCGGAGATGCTCTGCCATCCCTTCCTGTGCGATTTATAGCCTCTGAGAACCCACTGGAGGGTCCACTGTGAGTCCGTTCTGAGTCAACAGCACATAAAAACAACAATAACAAGCAGAGCCCAGGGCCGGTCTACTTCTTACAATAAAAAAATAAATCCCTATTAGCCTATTCTGTTAATCGATGAAACGGTTTCTTAAATGGACTAACTGCATATCACAATCCCAATCGTAATAGAGGGAGGAAATTTTCCAGCTGGACCTGTGCTAGCCACAGCCGTCAGAGGCTCAAAGAGTTGTGGGGAGAAAAGAAATGAAAAGTAAATCAGCAGAGAAGTGGCTTCGATGTGCTGATGGAGTGACGTGTGGCCAAGAGAACAGAAAGGCCCAGGGTGGGAAGGAAAACAGAGCAGACAGTGACAGCAGGTCCTCAGTCCAGCTCAGCTGTGAGGAGGCTGGTCTGTGAGGTGTGGATGTCAGACCAGGCAAGGGCCTGAGACCGTACAAGGATTCCAAGTAGGGAAAGATTTAACACGTCCACAGACACAGGGCTCACGAGGGGTGGCTGACCTGAGCTGGGCAGAGAATAAGCAGTAATTTTGGGGGGCAGTTTTTTGGTGGGTTTTTTGTGATGATGACGATGATGATGATTAATTTCAATGAACATCTACAGAGATTTTGGAATTCATTCATTCATTGTTGAACTTTTCTCCCCACCCCCACCCCTAGTTCGCTCTTCTTGAAAAGCAAAAGAAAAACTCCTTCATTGATGCACAATCCCCCACCCCCACCCCGCACAGTAATTTTTAAAATGACACAGGAAGCAGTTTCAAGAGGAGGTCACGTAGTGAGCTAAGTCCTTTGAAAGCACCTGAAAACTCCCACTGCCATCAACCAATTCTCACGCCACTGGGTTTCTGAACCTGTACGCCTTTACGGAAGGACACTGCCTTATTTTCCTCCTGTGGAGAAGCTCAGGGACTGGCCAGCACTTAGTTTATTATTTACCCCAGCATTAAACCATCAACAGCACAAGCGAGCCTTGAAAAACCTCCTCAGAGGTTGTTAATTTATGGGAAAAGTTATTGGCTAAGAAATTAAGAGCTGGGAACATGGTGCATACACCCTCAGGCCGCGCATCCCACCTGCCTGGCTGAGACGGAGTCTCACCTCCTCACTTAGGGAGTGTCCTCTGTGACCTTGAGCAAGGCTTGGGAGCTCCTGAACTCCAGCTCGGTCATTTGTCCAGTGAAAACGGGAGATGGTGATGTGCACCGCTAAGGGCTGCAGTCACACCTTCTGAGGTAATAAGGACCCAACTACATACTGAGTGTTTAATATTGTCTCTGACAACAGAGACAACCCAGCCCCCCAGGAAGGCAAACACACATATCTTCAGTGTGGAAGCAGATGAACTCCTAGTGCCAAAGAGCCTAGAAGAATCCACGAAGAGTCCACCTACCATCTCGTCCTGGGAGGCGATGAGCCTGGCCTGCTCGCGGAGCTGGGCACGGAGGGCGTTGATCTGGTGCCTGGTCTGGGCGTCTGCTCTCCGCTGATCCTGGGACAGAGAGGCCTGGAGCCTCTCATTCTCCTCCTGCAGCTGGTGGACACAGGACAGTGGTCAGACATCTGCGGGTGTCTCTTAGCGCCCCGTATCTGCAGGCCCCACGCCTATAAGCAAAGGCTGTTGGGGTTTCCCCTGAAGCAGTGGAGCGGACAGTCAGATCCCAGCAGCTGTCTAACCAAACTGCCTTCAAGTTCTTGGATATGTTGAGATTTGCTTGAAAAGAAACAAAAATTGATGCCCAGACCAGGCCAGAAAGGGCTCGCCAGCAGGGGTGACCGTCCACTTAAGGGTAGCCAGGTAAACTAGAGTCATTAAAACGTCATACAGTGGCTGTTGGTGGGTAAAAAGACATCAAGAAGATTTAAAAACGGTGAGAAAATGAGACAAAAACCAACAGTAAAAATGTTCACCTGTGGTACATTTTCTGAGGACAGGGAGACAGGGACAATATGGGTGATGTCGTTGGGGGTTTTAAAAAATATTTTAAAAAATGTCTCTTATGTTTTGAGGCAGTCATCAGAAACAGAGCAAGGAAACACTGCATGGCTTAAAACTGGGAAGGGTGTACACCAGGGATGTGTCCTATCTCCACACGTTTTCAATCTATATGCACAACAGATTATCCAGGAGGATGGGCTCTATGAGGAGAAATGTGGCATCAGGGTTGGAGGATGATTCATCAATAATCTGCGTTACGCGGATGACACAACCCTGCTTGCTGAAACTGAGGAGGACCTGAAGCGCCTGCTGCAGAGGGTCAAAGACTACAGCCTTCAATATGGATTGAGGCTCAATATCAAGAAAATAAAGATTTTCACCACTGGGCCAAATGGCAGTATGACGATAGATGGTGAAGAGATTGAAATTTTAACGTTTGCTTGGCTCCACAGTCAACACTCTTAGCACCAGCAGCCAGGAAATTAAAATATGTATCGCGATGGGAAAGTCTGCTGTTAGGGACCTCTCCAAAGTACTGAAGAGCAACGGTGTCTCTCTGGATACAGGCCATGGTCTTTGCAATCACTTGCTATATGTCAGAGAACTGAACAATGACTATGGATGACACAAGGAAAACCGATGCATTTTGAGCTGTGGTGCTGGAGAAGAGTATTGAATATACCATGGACTGCTAAGAAAATGAACAGGTTCATCTGAGAGATGGTTAAACCAGGCTGCTCCTTGAAGGCAAGGATTCAGAATCTTCATGTGACATACTTTGGGCATGTTGCAAGGAGGGACCAGTCCTTGGAGAAGGACGTCATGCTTGGGAGTGTGGAGGGACAGCACAGGAGAGGAAGACCCCTCAGTGAGGTGGACTGATTCAGTGACTGGGGTAATCGGAGTAGGTGTGTCAGAGACAGTGAGATTGGCACAGGTGAAAGCAAGACTTAGGGCTGTTATACTTGGGGGTCGCTATGAGTCGCAGGCAACTCGACGGCACATAATAACAACTACTTATGCTTTAGGGACCAAACTAATGTTTCTTATCTTTTTTAATAGGTTAGGGAGTGTTTTTCACCTTGTGAATAAAACTAGTGTGAGTCCCTATGCTGGAATGGGGCCAGCTACCACGTGCCAGGCTCTGAGGGAAACATTTCGACCTGCCCGGCTTTCTGTGGGCCGAACCTGGGACTCAAGTCCATGTCTTCCTCAATTTTCTACCATCTCTACCAGGGCATTTTTCAAAAGCTATTTGCTTTCATCTGAGGCCTGTCATCCGCTATTAAGGGACCTCAATGTCCTAGTCCTTCACTTTGAGCTCCCCCTGAACTAAGTCCACAGTCATCTTCTTTCCTTCAAGGAAGGGTTCAAAGCAAAAATGCCTGGACTATTCCTCTCCGATCTATAGTCCAACCCTTCTAAGAGGGCCTGAGGGGGACTGCAGAGTAATGGAGGTTTTAGGTTCAGAAGACAAGGCTTAGAGGTCCCCGATTCTGGCCAAGAAGACCAATGGCTGGGCAGCTGACCACTTTGAGGCATCAACGGGGATCAGGAATCAGGAACGATGCCAGCAGAACAGTCCCTGCCATGTTGGAGGGTGTGGTGATGGGGAAGTATTGAATTAGGAGAGGTGCTGACAGAAACCAAGCGCCCCCACCCCAACCTCCCTGCAGCAGTTAGTTACCTCCCTCCTCTGAGCCGCGTGGGCTTCCTGCAGTTCCTTCATCTTCCTCTTCCACTCCATTTTCTGGAAAAGATGAAAAGTTGATCAAAGTCATTCCATCAAAGCATAGGATAAGGCTACAGAGATAAGACAAGCCCTGGTTCATGATAAGGCAAACAGCAGTGAGAAAGGACAGCCAGCTCACACGGCGTGAGGGGACATGGAAACGTAGTCATGGTGACATGGCTGGGGGGGCGTAAAGGAAGTGCTTCTCAGAGGCAAGAATGGTGACGCTTTGTCTTACTTGGTGTTAGATGCCATCCAGTCTAGCACGACTCATAGCAACCCTGTGAACAAAAGATCTGAATGAACCCTTCTCTATCCTGCGCCATCCTCACCCTTTCTGACACTCAAGAGCCCATTGCGGCAGTCCCCGTGTCGATCCACCTGGTTGAGGGTCTTCCTCTCCTTTGCCGACCCTCCACCCTTCCCAGCATCACGTCCTTCTCCAAGTAATAGCTCCTCTTAACATGCCCAAAGTATGTGAGGCAAAGTCTCATCATTCTTGCCTCCAAATAGCACTGCGGCTGCATCCTCTCCAAGACATATCTGCTTGTCCTCTTGGCCATCCATGGAAAGTTCAGTGCTCTTCTCCAACATCACCGCTCAAAGGTGTCAATTCTTCTTCTGTCATCTTTACTCACTGTCCAGCTCTCAAATGCATAGCTAGTAATTAGAAAGTCCATGGCCTGTATCAGACATGCCTTAGTCTTCAAACTGACATCACTACTCCTCAATAATTTGGAACTCTCACTTACTTTGGGCATATTCCCAGGAGGAACCAGTATTTGGGGGAAAACACCATGCTGCGGAAAGTGGAAGGCTGGAGTAAAAGAGGAAGACCTTCAACTAGATGGACTTGACTGTCACGATGGGTTTGGACATGAGAGGTCATGCAGGATAGGGCAAGGCTTAGATCTGCTGTCCATACACGATGAGTCAGAGTTAACTCAACAGCACCTAACAACAACAACACTGAAACAAGTCCTGACTGAGTGGGGTGACTACTGCTCCCAGAGGTTGACGATTTTAACATAAAATAGAAGATATACACACCTCAGCTCAGTGCAGCATTATTCACAACAGTAAAAACAGAAGAACAACCCATGTGTCCACCAATGGATGAACGGATCAACAAAAGGCAGCACGAACACACAATGGAACACTACAAGGCTATCGAGAATACTGAATACAGGCGAGCTCTGGTGGCCTAGTGGCAAGAAGCTGAACTGCAATCCCAGAGGTGTGCGGTTCGAATCCACCAGATGCTCTGCTGGAGGAGGGACAATCTCCTCCTGTACCAGTCAGATCAGATTTGATGGTATACACACACATATAAATAATAATAATAATAATAAACAGGAAAAACAAAACAAAAAAGAATACTGGATTCACACAATGTATGGATGAATCTGGAGCACATTGCGCTGAGTGAAATATGTCAGTAACAAAAGGAAAAATATGACCTACGTTTATTAAAAGACAAAAAATAAATGGTGCACGTTGTTGCTGTGTATCATAGAGTCAGAACCGACACAGAGCTGACCTTCCAGTGGTTTTTCAGAGGCGGTTAATCTCACGGGAGGAGATTGCCCTTCCTTTTCCCGTGAAGCAGATGGTAGCCTTGAACTGCGTGCCTTCAGGGTTGCAGCACAGCTTCTTGCCAGTAGGCCACCAGAGCTCCCCCAAGTTGTGCATAGAGAAATCAATATTCTTTAGTGGTTACCAGGAAGAGGGACAAAAGGAACGTGGCTTTTCAGACATTAAATCGAACCACACAGAGCCAATACCGACTCACAGGACTTCTCTACTCAGTTTCTGAGGCTGCAAGTCCTTATGGGAGGACACTGTCCACCCTCTCTCTCAGGGCAGCTGTTGGGATTCAAACTGCCAACCTCCTAGTTAGCAGTCAAATATTATACACTATGTCACCAGGAAGAGTGTAAGTGAGGTGGAGAAACTCAATTGTAGATTAATGGGGTCAGAGCAAAGAGAAATAATGAAAATCTTGATACAATGTGGAGAATGTTACAAAAGTCACTGATCTTTAAGTAAAGAAATTTAATCAGGAGCGTAATTTGTTTTATAAACTTTCACCAAACCATCATAAATTATTTTTTAAAGAAAACCTACTTTCACGGGAAATTACTTGGAAAAAAACTAAAAAAAAAAAAAAAGCAAAAGCAAAAAACCCACACCCAAAACTAAGGTCATTAAATCAGCAAACAAAAAAACACGGATTTTATTTTTCATTCATAAGGTAGGTAAGCCCACAAAGAGAACACAGATGATTCTGTAATTCTAATCCATAAAAACAATTTTTTTACAAACTCATGAGAAAGCGGTGGAAATCCTAAAAATGAAGGAAAATAGTTTAACCAAAACAAGTGAGTTCATGCCTTACACAAGGAAATCCACAATACAACAAGAAACGTAGGTCAATGATGGGAACACAATTCATGAACAACCACCTTTCCAAAATGTGGAACTTGTGAGACATCAAGCATTGGAAACACCTGATAGTCAGTAGCCCCACATTAAGCTCCCTTCTCGGCAAACTTGGGAACAGAAGCTGCAACATAATTCACTGGCTGTGCCCACGGTCCTTCCCTGTCACTGTGAAGAGTGAATCAGCCAGGGAAGTGTCCCGCACACAAATGAAGGCGGCTCAGTCATCCCGTGGAGACTGAAGCCACCATGCGTAAGAGCCACTCTATACACAGCGGTCGTGGACCGGCAGCTTGGAGTCCCCTCGGTGGGAATAGTTACACCATGGGAATTGGCAAATACTACAGCTCACCACTTTCTTCATTCTGCAACTGAACACATCCCAAATACTGTCCAGGTCACGGGACTCCCACACTCTCCAAGAGCTGACTGCATCAGAATGGGGGCCAAGGGGTCAAGCAGGAGGCTCAGTTATATGAGTTTTGAAGAAGACCCTGAGATGAAGCTGGTGTCCCGCATATGCACGGCAGAACTTCCCTAAACCGACACAGCAAAATGAAGAGGCGTGGCTGGACAAAAGCCTCTTGGCCACATCTGGGAAGACAAGCGCGGGGCGTCAGCTCACCTGCATCTCCATCTTCTCCCTCAGGGCCTGGAGCTCCTGTGACTGCCTGAGTCTCTCCTCAGATTCCTCGTCCCTCAGGGACCCAAGGTGGGACTCTTTCACCCCCTGGGACTGCAATGCCTGCAGTTTCTACAAAGACCAAGACACAGTTTATTTAGATGGACATCTGCTTCGGTTGCCCTGAGCTGTTTCAGAGCGCACACTTGAACCCGGGAGTCTCCAGTTCAATCTCCCTAACTGTTGTTGGTTGTTGTTGTTGTTGTTGTTGTTGTTGTTGTTGTTGTTAAGTGCCGTCGAGTCGCAGGCGACTCATGGCGACCCTATGAAGGAGAGTCCTCGACACTTGGGTGCCTTTCATCCTCTCTCCAGGTTCATAGGGTTTCCAGAGGCAAGCTATTACGGAAGTGGATGCCACTCCTCCTTCCAAGCTTGGTTTAATCGGGGAGCTCCACCCCACTCTCTGTCCGCCTTGGGTAGCCAACCATTAACGCATTTGACACAACAGTGTCACAGTGTTCAGCCTCACACCGTAAGTAACTACAGGCCTACAAAGGTATACACACACACACACACACACACACACACACACACAAGCACTCCCCTTTTCCTGAGATTCTGCACGCTGCAAACACCTAACGCATTTGACAGCTGACCACAGTTGGTGGGAGGGTCAAGTCCACGCAGAGAATAGAGACCTCAGAAGAAAAGATCCAGCAACTCACTTCTAAAAAATCAGTCCTTGGAAATCTTGTGTTTACTGTTGTTGTTAAGTGCCATCAAGTCAGCTTCAACTCACAACAAGCGTACGTGTAAGAGAACAGAGCCCGGCCCCAGCCTGTCCCCAGTCATCCCTCTAATCTCTGCTGTCTTTGAGCCCTGTGGTAGCTCACTGTGTCAATCTATCTCCTTGAGGGTCATCTTCTCTTCTGCTGGTGCCCTGCTGAGGCTCTTCTCCAGGGACTGGTCCCTCCTGGGAACATGTCCTAAGTATATGAGACAAAGTTTCTCCACGCTCGTCTCTAGGGAGCACTCCTCACGACCTCTTCCAAGGCAGATCCGACAGAGTACATATCTATTCTGACACACATGGGGTGACCAGGAGTTGGAACTGACTCTACAACAACTGCTTCTCCTTAGAGCTCAGATAAAACAGACTTCAGGGTCAAAACCAGCACAAGAAACAAAGAAGGATAGTATAGAATGCATAAAGGGTCAGTGGAGCAAGAGGACACCAAACGCAAGAGTTAGGTGTACAATACACAAGACAAACAGTCGTGAAGACAGAAATAGCCAACACCACAGCTATCCTTCTACTTGGAATCTAGAGATAAAGGAAGCAGACATAAGGCATAAACAGATGCACGCACACCCATGTTTACTGCAGCATTATTCACAGAAGCAAAGAGATGGAAGCAGCCCGAGTGCCCATCAACAAATGAAGGAATGGGTAGAGCCTAGTACATTCACACAAAGGAGTATTACACAGCACAGAAAAGCAATGAAGGTCTTGGCAAGCTCTGGCGACCTAGTGGCAAGAAGGTGCACTGCAATCCCATAGGTGTGCGGTTCGAATCCACCAGATGCTCTGCTGGAGCAGGAGGGTCAATCTCCTCCTGGACCAGTCAGATCTGATTTGATGGTATACACACACAAAAAAAAATATTTTTTTTAAAAAATGAAGCTCTCAAGAAGCCCTATACAATGTGAGTGAACCTGGATAATACGTTGGGTGAATTAACTCAGTTGCAAAGGGCTAGGTATAACATAAGTCCTCTTATAAAGTGAAGAAGACAACGGAGCAGTGGAGGTGGGAGAATGTGGGCAGGATGAGAACAGAGAGATAAGGAACACAGCATTGGAATGAGTAAAAGGAAGGTAATTCTAAAAATCATGGCAATTAGACATCATGAATAAAGCAACTAACAAGCTGATACAGGGCATTCATGCGGGAATGGAGGGGGTAAGACATGGGAAGATAAATCTGTATTAATGAGTGAATGAAAAGCCAATTTCTTGCAAACTCTCATTCAAATTACGTTTTTTTAAAGAGATGGGGAAATGAGATATGATCTCACCCCGGGGGAAAAAAGGGCAAAGTTCAACAAAACAGCAAATATTGGCAAGCCTGCAGAGAGATTGGAATTCTCATGCACTGATGGTGGGAGTGTAAAATGGTACGATCACTATGGAAGGCAGTCCGAGGTTTCCTCAAAAGATGGAAAAAAGAAATACCCTTTGATCCAGCTATTCTACTACTAGAATTAGACCCTGAAGAAATGAGGGAGGGGACACAAACAGATGTAGGCACACTCGTGTTTACTGCATTGTTTTTCACAAAAGCAAAGAGATAGAAGGAACCCATATATTCATTAAATGAATGTATGGTTAGAGAAACTATGGTACATTCACACAATGGAGTATTACTTGACATTGAAAAACTGAAGAACTTATAAAATACTACATGACATGGATGAGTCTAGAGGACATTATGCTGAGTGAAATACCTCAGTCACAAAAGGACAAATACTGGAAAAGGCCACTGTTATAAAAATAGGAGGGTTATCGGGGTGGGGGTGGCATGGAAATCAGGAAAAGACTGGATAAATAAGGAACACTGTATTGGAATGGGTGAAATAAAGGTCACTGTGAAATGAATGGACAATGATACATTATGAGTAATGCAATTAACAGTCTGGAATAAGACATGCATTACAGAATGGAAGGAGGGAGCAGGAGGAGATAGATAGATAGATAGATAGATAGATAGATAGATAGATAGATAGATAGATAGATAGACAGATAGATATATGCAAATGAAAAAGAAACAGTCCTCGCTATTCAACAGAAACTGTGCGCTATTTTACACTCCCACCAACAGTGAATCAGGGTTCCAGTTTCTCCACAACCTCGCCAGCATTTGTTGCTTGCTGTTCTGTTAAATTTTGCTATTTTG